>NW_024040707.1:6074265-6632659 GCF_014851395.1 Micropterus salmoides | reverse complement strand
CAGAAATCTGCAGTAGCGGATCATTTGCTCACAAATTATTTTGTTTCTTCCACCTGAAATCAAATTTAAAAATAAAACTGTAGACGCTAACCTCTGTGGGCTCCATGTTTACTTCTGTACGTCAGCGTGCTGCGTGTGACGTCGTAGTATTCTTTTGCACATGCGGGTCTATTTCAGACCGTGGCCGGTTCACAATAGAGTCTGATATGAGCTACGTTTAAAACATAATGTGGGCAATAAAAGTGAGCATTAAGGCCAGCAGGGTGAACATAGCTAAAGTGATCTGAAAAGGGAAATGTTTGAGACGAAGGGATCGGTCTTCGTCATTTGGATAAACCTCAAAACATGAAGATCCTCTTCCTTTTATTATTATTATTTTTTTTAAATTTTCAAACTTGTAGTCTTCAGCCTCAACCGCCGCATGGTTAATATCACTTGAGGCAATTTACCAGACTTCACACCAAGCCACAAAACACTGTATAGAACTTTTTTCACAAATGCAGTCATCACATAAAAGCTCAATTACCTGATTAAAAATGCTTAAGAGCTCTACTCGTTCCCCCTCTTTGAAATATCCAGAATCTATAAATATCCAAATATTTCTAAATTCAAAAGTTTAACTGAGACTAAGAAGTTAATTTTATATGCACACGTCACACCTGTAAATTACGTATTGGACCACAATTAACTCCGGTACGTACTATCAGAGAAACTTTCTCCATTCAGCAGATGACTGTGAAAACAGTGTTTAAGTACCTGCACATACATCAGTCTGCACAGTGAAGGTCAAGCATCCAAATGAAGTAAGAATGCACAAAAAGGCATTTTTGAGTGCAGGGGGGGCTTTAAAATCAACCACAAGGGCATAAACACGCAGCAGTGGAAATGTATACTTAACTGTGTTGCTAGTTCTTAGTTGATGCATCTAGCTAAAAGAATTTAAACATGAGCTTTGGAGGCTGGGAGGACGTCAGAATAAATGTGTCACATTTGGAACAATATTTGGTGAAGAACAGGAGGACCGGCACTGTGAGCGTTTCATCCGGAGGAATGACCTCAGAGCTGCAGAAGGAGGATCTGCAGATAAATGTGGTTCCACTCTGCGCTCACTAGATTACATTTACGGTCTGTGTGCCCATGTTTGAGTTCGATTGAAGTTTTGTGAGCGCTCTGTCCCAGTGCAACTTTGAGATTACATATCCAAGCTGTGCCGCATTACATCATGAAAAGCAGGGCCAGTGACTTATTCAAGTGTAATGGGCAGTATAAGTGCTTGCTCGCTGTGTTCGCCTCTAATTGTTCACAGATGTTCTGCACGCCTTTGTGTCCCACATCTTGTTGCCGCTGGCTCACAGGCATACAGCGTTCGGACTTTATTATAGAGGGGAAACGTGGCATGGAGTAAGTGTTTAATTTGGCTGTTGGTTCTGTCAACTGGTTTTTGGGTATTTATTGGGCGTTACACTCCATAACAAAGCATAATAGACTCTGAAACAATAAGTCAAATACCCGATTCGTCTACTATGATTTTATATAATTGATCAAAGCAAGTATCCACCAACAAGCCTGATGACAAACAAGTGGAGTCACAGAGGAAGTGAAACGAGGAAGCGCCATCACAAGCAAATTCTTCTTCACCTCCTGTCAAGCTAGGAAGAATTATTTTTACTACAAACTGTTCCACATTCTGTCAATTACTAACAAGCACATTTCTGAGACGGTTAGTTGATTAATCATGGCTGAATGCCAGAAAACTAACCGGCAACTATTTTAATAATTGCTTAATCCTTTAAGGCATTTGTCAATTAAAAATGCCAAAGATCCCCAAGTTCCGTCTCTCAGTTGTGACAATTTGCTGCTTTTCAAGCAATTTGGAGCTGAAACGATCAGTCACTTTTTCACGAAAATGTATAAACTATTAAACTAAACTATTTTGATAATTGTTAAATGCATTTCTAAAGCCTCAGGTTCTAGCATCTCAAATGTGGATATTTGCCGTCATAGTAAAGGAAATGTCGTTGGTTTTGGACTTGATTGAACAAAACAAGACATTTGAGGACGTCGCATTGGGGTCTGGGAAACTAAATGATAAATCAATGAATGAAATAAGTCGTCAACATGTTAATGTATAATAAAAATACTTGTTAGTTGCAGTCATAAAACAGAGGAGCACATACTATAGGCCTGCAGCTAATGATTAATCTCATGATCTGCCGATTGTTTTTTCTATTAATTTATTGATCATTTAGTCTATGAAATGTCAGAAATAAGAATAAATGCCCGTCACACTTTCCCAGAGTCCAATGTGATGCCTTCAAATGTCTTGTTTTTGTCTAAAACCCAAAGACATTAAATTTACAATGATATAAAACGGGAGAAAAGCAGCAAAAAGTCTCACATTGGGGAAGCTGGGAATATTTGGCTTTTTTTTCCCCCACTGGATTTGCTTAAAATATGGTTAAAGAATTCATCGATTCATGAAAACATTTCTCGATGATTTCTCTACTGATCAGTTATTCGACTTGTTTCAGCTCGACGCAGCAATGTCTTTTGTGACACTGACTCAGGCATCTTGAGGCAGAATGTGAGTTTTATGGAGCGAAAGATCTTACAGCCTCTGTAGGTCTGTCAAATATGACTTTGTTAGGTCGTAGTTCACCGAATTTAAAGGGAGGAAAGAGCGACGGGACAATCATTTTGTCAGATTGAAGACTAGTAGGGGTGCGCAGACAGGTCAGAGCCTCCTGCAGTCGGCCTATCTCTCCAGCTTCGCCCCCCACCTTCTTCTGCATAAACTACCATGCTTTGAAGATAGGCTGGGCCGGAGCTGGGTCCTCTCCTTATCAGCTATCAGTTCAGCCCTTTATCGCCCCGCTGTCTGATGCATGCAGGTACTGTAGTTACCATGGTTATACACCAAAGGCACTTCTGGAGCCTGCATTAGCATTGCAAAATATTCATCAGTTACCCCACGGAGTCTGCGCAATACAACAGAGCTCACAGCAGGAGGGAGAGCAGTGAGAGCATCATCCTCCTCATCATCATCACGACTGTTTACACGCACACAATGCAGATATTTAGATCAAAGGAATTATCTTCGCCTGCATAGTCCCTTTTGAACTCAGCCGCCTCATCTCAAGCTTGTTGTGATTGTTTGTATGCATGTCAGCGAGAATATTTGCAGAAGAAGTCGAAAAGAACAAGTCGAAAAAACTGCCAGAGCCCGTTTTTATCAAATGATTGAATATACTTGAGGAATCCTGATAGTATGCGAGAGAGCAAATGGCTCACACTAGCTGCAGAGGACTCATTCAAAATCCACCCTACAGAGGAATCTGTGGTCATACAAACATTGAAGTTGGCAAAACACTGCTTCAGCCTGCTGCAGCTGTAACAAACATTCAATTCATCAGTCTGGCCAAAGAAAATATGGCTTGGAATGTAGCTTTAATCAATTCAAGCAAACCGGGTCCCCACAATGTCCTGGTTGACCCAAAAAATGATTAATTTTTAATGCAGACACAATCAATCACAACCGAGATTCTCCTCTCAGATTTATTTTTTGAGTTGTGACCCGTGTTAACTTGGATTAAGGTTTGTAGATAAAGAATCACAGCGAGAGTTGGAGGTTTTGTCTAAATTCAGGCTGTCGTTTTTTCCTTTTGTGTTGAACAGTGTTCCTTTGTGCACCGCTGCAGTTTATTTTCATTTGTCTTAAAATAAAGTTGTTATTGAGGAGCTTTAAGCACCCTCCCCCCCACTCCACCACCACCACCTTTCAATCCTTAAACCCTCTCCCACAAGGTGCTTAGTGAACTGCTGGTACTTCTGTATTTTCAAGTTCTCGTGAGCTTCCTGTTTCAAAAGCTCTCGATCAGCTCGACCTATATGCCTTGAAAAACATCTCTTCCCATGGAGATTGTGTTTGTTGGTGTGGATGGGGAGCAGATTGTTTGGAGGCTAAGACAGGAATCTCCATATATAACCCCCCCCTCCTATATTATCTTTTATTCTGTACCATAAATAGGTCTTCCTCTTGGCCAGGCCTTGGGAAAAGGATGTGGATGATGAGAATGCGTTGCTCGGCTGAGTCCTGGTTGAGTTTGAGCCTCTGCGGCTGGTGGCCAGATGTGGCCAGATGTGGAGACACTACCCACCGCCAGATCACTCACGCTCCTCCTATACCTTCTGTTATCAGCCGTCATTGTTCTCCACATGTGTGGAGCCTGTATCACAAAGTTCAACTTAGTCCGGCTCACTTTAGGTTACCTGGCTTCACTGAACCGTAACTGGTGATTTGTTATCTGCTGCTGTTAAAAGGGAGCACGCCTCATGATCCTAGAAATTAGAGTTAAAGGCTAAGTTAGGTATTTTTAAAGCTGGACCCTATTTTCCCATGTTTTTGTGTCTATATGACTTATTAACTGACAGGCTCAGAAAGAAGTGTCTGACAAAATTATGGAAAGGATCCCTACAGGGATAGACCTTTTTTTTTTAAAAAGTAAGATCCTTCTTGTTTAACCAGAAACAGTGGCTTTTATTGCTTTTATTATTTTATCGTCAAAGCCACCAGACTCCCTTGACAAACATTTTAATTTTACCTCTCTGGTTTAACGCTGCCTCAATCAGTTAGTTTGAGTTTTTGTGCAACCTTGGTGTTTTTAACCCTTTAAAACACCAAAGTAACACAATAACACAGACAAACTAACTGACGGAGGCAGCGGTAGATCAGCAACTCCCATGTTCTGCAAGATAAAATTGCTGTTTTTATTAATGGAGTCTGGTGGCTTTGAGCAATATAGTGACTGTATCTGGTTTAAAAATAGGTCCATCTCTGTAGGGATCCGTTTATAATGTCAGACACTTAGCGAAGTTTCCCTTTAAGCCCAAAGAGTAATTTTGTCTTACATTGCGCTCATACTACTACAGCAGCTCTATAGACTGGACATGTTGGCTGCTTATGACCCGGATTAACTTGTCTGGCCTCACCAGTGCCAGTCTTGTTCAACCTCCACATACTTTCCAGGCATGTCAGGGTTCAGGAGTGTGGTGCGAATATGACTCACTGAGAATCAGGTATTAAAGACGTTTGCTGACACACATGGAAATGTAGTGTGGAGCTGGACAAAACACAGTCTGGTTACACAGCTCGGAGTCTGGTTGGCAGGGGGACGCCACCTCTCTCAGGAGTATTTACTGTGGTATGAAACCTGCCTTTGTAGGGGCCACGACAAATGGTTTTCATTACCGGGCTTTTATGATAGCGGACATGAACTAGAGAGCATACTTTGAATCTTTTCACATGTGAGGGATTTATTAAGATCACCGTAGCTCCGGAATGAGACTGATAAAAGAAAAGTTAGTAAAACAATAGGGCTGCAATTAACAATCATTTTCATCATTGATTAAGCTGATGGTTATTTTCTTAATTAATCAATTACTATGCCTGTCACAATTTCCCAAAAGCCAAGGTGAGAGATTTCAATAGTTTTGTTTTGTCAGTCCAAAACAAAAATGTGTTCAGTTTAGTGTCTAAAAAGGCTAAGAAGTATGGAAAATATTCACATTTTTGAGGCTGAAACCACAGATAAAAAATTACTTAATTATCTAAAAAAAATTATTCAAGAAAAAATTTAACTCTACATGTGAATGTAATTTCTCCTGGCTTTGCGAACTAACACCTCCAAGCCAGACTGGAGGCAGCCACTGATGACGGCTCAGTGGCTACAACTCCTGACTTCCTAATGAAGCCTGAATAAACTAACACCAGAGGCCTCCACCGACACCACCAGGGTTTTCATGACCCCAGCTGTAGACCCTGCACATCCTGGGCCGGAGTGTCACATTTCTTGTAGGTGGATTAGCTGTTCATCCTCACATGGAGCTGTGCACATTACTGCCCGTTAAACTGTCTGCCCCCTCAATGGGGGTTTGTATCCCATGAGTCTGATTTACAGCTCTTAATTCAGAACTTCCCTGACAGTTCCCTCGCTTCAGAAACCGTAACAGTGGACCATCTGCTAACGGATCGCTGCTTTCTGTGGCTTTAATAGGGCTGCCTGCAACTTACGATTATTTTCAGTAACAGTTGTCTAAGCAGCAGTCCCCAAAATATTCATTTTGCTATGATGTGTGAAGAGTAAGAGTAGAAAATCTTCACATTTAGATGTACTTACAAAATAACAGGAACCTTTTTTAAAAAGAAACCAGAAAGTTATGGTACTTTGGTACTTATGGTCCTAACCTGTTGACTATTTCGTCCATTAATTCCTCGTTATTCTTTGGGCTACAAAATGTCAGAAAATTGTGAAAAATGTCCATCACTGTTTCTTGAAACTTTAAGCCCCCCCCCCCCAAAAAAAAAATAAATATGACATTTAGTACAAGAAAGAAAAGCAGGATATCCTCACAATTCAGAAGCTTCAACTTGGTAATGTTTGGTATTTTGTGTTTGACAAATTACTTACTAATTACTGATGATTATCTAAATAGCTGCAAATTATTTTTTCTGTTGATCAACTAATCAGTTAATCAGCCAAGTGTTTCAGCTTTACCTGTTAAAATTTCCTAAAGTTTGACCTATTCCAGTTGCTTGATGTCTGAGAAACAGCCCAAAAACCAAAGATATTCAGCTCACTGTCATGTATGACAAACAAAAGCATCAGCCATTCAGTTGACAAGCTGGGACTTGTCATTTAGTCTGTTGACTAATTGGTTAATCGACTAAAGTCTTTGTTGCTTGGAAGATATTGTTCTTTGTTTTCAGGGGTGGAATTTCCTGTGTCACCTTTTCATGTAATCAGCTGCATGTGAGTAAATTGCTTGCTTGAAAAGGAGGTGTCAGTCGGTGTGACAACGGTGTGACAAGTCCTGCTTTACATGTTGTTTGCTTTGAATTTCAAATCGGTCACGTGCTGGTCCAGTCTGCTTATAGGAGAAGTTCTCTTCCAGTTAGTTTCCAGGCAAGTTTCCTTCTCTTAAGGTTTTATTGCCCCTTGACGTTATTATGTCCGGATCTTTATGTTACACACATCACCATTGAGTTTTCTGAGCAGTTAAGTGAAGATCCTTACTTGGGGGAAAGTGGATAGTGGAGGGGGTGACAATAGGCCTTTTTATGTTGAGAGTTATCCTCATTCCCTTGTGTTTGCTCCAGGGGGACCATGTGACCGGCTCTCATTCAGGTCAATGCGGCTTGTTCAGCCTTTGACCCTCTTAGAAGGGAAGCCAGTGCCTCAGTGTCCCATTCATGCCATACGGATGTCTGTGTGCATTAATGTCTGACATAGCAGAGGTATGACAATCCCTTCATTCAGCTTTTTTTAGGTAATATGTGTAGCATTTGGTGATTAAAGGATGGGCTCACATGTCCTAAAACAACACTGACATACCTAAATGAACCATAGACTGTATAAAAGAAGTTGACATAGCCGCCTTGATGTCACCCATTAGTTTGTGGACTACAACTGTGGCATTTGGACTGCTGCCATCTTGTGTCTTTTGAACCATAGGCTACGTTCACACTGCAAACATTATTGTCCAAAACTTTTTTTGATTGCCAGTTCACATTGTAGTCAAATGCGGCCCATATCACACTCCAATGTGAACTGTCCATGGCTTGCAAGTGAACCACACGCAGCACGCTGTAATGCTGAAGTAAATAAGGAGCCACAGAGGTTAGCTCCAGTTAGGTCACACTTGCTAACACTCCAGATTTTCACAGGAGTTGGCCCAAATCTGAACTGGAAAAGATCAGATTCCACGTGACTTGGGCTGTTCACACTGTTATAAAAACATCAGATCTGACCCACAGATGAGCAAAGAAAAATCAGATTTGTGTCAGTTACACCAGTTACAATTAACTTTCATGAACTGTAAACACACTGTGAAAGTTCCACCCTAAAAGTAGTTCACAACTAGTTAAATGTACACAGTGTCGTGGATACGACTCGCCTTGATCATGATTGACTGACAGGCCACCGTGGTAGCAATTTGTCAATCACAAGGTAACCACGCTCTAAAGCATATTGCTTTAATCGTCTCTTTTCCACTGAATGGGACCATAATTTACAATATGAACATCATGCTGTACTGAAAAAGACAACTGAGCAACTGAGACCATAAACTCATTAGGAAAGTGTTTACTTAGGTAATAAATCGAGAGAAGTTGGGTCATTTTGTTAGAGTCCAATGCAAACGGATTTCTTTGTGCAACCAGTGCCGGCCATCAGAAAGAATGCAGGTTTAAGGCACTTCCACATTGGCTTCACTTTTCAGACCCAGAGGTTCCCGCTTTTATATGAACTTTTTTAAAATTATTATTACCTTTATTTATTTAGGGGAGCTTCACTGAGGGGAAGCCTCTCTTTTGCAGGAAGACCATCCTCACATTTGCACAGTTACACATTCACACCTGGAATCTGCGCAGTACAACCACAGTCTGATCTGCTGGCCACTGAGCAGCTCCACTGGAGCGGTTGGGGGTTAAGGTCCTTGTTCAAGGGCACCTCAGTGGTAGTAAATCAGGGAGCACATAATTATGGTTTTTCAGTGTATATAGAAATCCTGAAAGTATGACTTGCAATATCGTAAATAAATACAGCCGCTCCTTGCTGCGTTCACTGTGCTTCACTCACTCTCTTGCTCACCACGCACACAAAAAGGAGCTCCTTGAAGGCGACCGCGAATGGTTGGGTTACAGGTAAAAAAAGTCAAATGCTTCTGCCCCTGTATGGAGTATTTTGGGTTTAGTCCTGATGATAAAGGTGAGCCAGAGAACACGGATGAAGCAGCGTTGAAGGCTAGACAATGTCATACATGCAACAGTGACTTCTATCACCAGCAGCTCAGCTTTTAAGTTTTTTATTTATTCCAAGCCTATCGTCAGTGGAATAGATGGAGTTTTAGGTAAATCTGTAGGATATCTTTTAGTATGATAGTCCCTCGTTGTGTTTCCCTGGACAGCAGCCAGGCTTCCATCAAACTTTAGCGGCAAAAGTAAGTCACTAAGTCTGTTTGCATTGAACTTCGCTTGTATTGATACACCAACTTTTCCACCTCAGCCAAGTGTAAAGAAATTTTTGGGTGATACTTTCTGTAATTTCTTTCTCAATTTTCTGGCTTTTATGCTCAGGTGGGTGGAAATGTACTCTTAATAGCCCTTTTCCATACACATGTGATGGCTTGGTTTGACTATGCATGTCAGCACAGCGCAGCAAGGATTTGCATCTCCATTGCAAGAGTATCCTTCCTGAGCTTTAGTGAAGGGACAGTGACACAAAGACGTTCATACTAAAACGACAACGATAAATTAATCTTGGATTAATATTAATTTTGGAATAGATATTTTTCCTCTGGATTTTGTCCCCCATCTCTTATGTTGGAAACGCATTATAGGATCTTATCATGACCAGCAGTGATGGATCGTAACTAATTTACTGACTAGTCCCATTTTGTGCTACATGGGAGTGGCTGTGGCTCAGGAGATAGTGGGTCGTCTACTGACACAGGCAGGGTTAGCGGTTTGATCCCCACTTCCTCCTGTCCACATGTCGAGGTGTCCTTTGGCAAAACATTAAACCCCAAATTGCTCCCGATAGTTGGCCAACATCCTGTGTGTGTGTGTGTGTGTGTGTGTGTGTGTGTGTGTGTGTGAGCAGCAAAAACCTTGAAGACCTTGTAAATGGAAAAACAAATTCTACATTTCAGAGGAAAACATTGTACTCACTCCGCTACATGTATTTGACAGCTTAAGTTAGTAGTTACTTTGCAGATTCAGATTATCTATCTATCTATCAGCTGCAATATGATCTACATAATCATGCATCACTAATTATAATCCAATAATATATATCTTATTCTGAAATGGGTAATTCTGCATAATTAGTACTTGTGCTACATTACGTCATGCAAGACTTTTGCTTTAAGTTCCCCTCCAGACACATTTTAAAGTATGAATACAAATACTCTACCATGATTTTAATATTTTGTTTAACATGGTTTTCCCACATAAAAAAAAAACACATTCTAAACAAGTGCTCGAAATACATCTACTATGGATCTATGAATGCCACCGCTACTTGTGCTAGGTTGACGGTAAAAGAGCATCAAGGTGGCTAGTGTTGGAGGAAACACTGGAGAGATTCATTCACAGCTTACAAATGCAGACTAAGATGAGGAGTCTGTTGTGAGCTAAACTCAGCATAGCAGATGTATCAGAATGGTAATTGTTGTTAGCATCTTTTGTTTGTTTGTGTAGTTTGGTAGCTTCTAACTGGCAGTGGCGGACACAGCGTTAGTGGTTGTGAAACATACAGTGGTGCTACTATTTAAAGTGCGTTCAAATTAGTAGATAGTCAAAACTTTCTTTATGCTAATGCGAACTCTCGCTCTTGGTACTGACAAGTTTGCCTTGCATTGGCATTTGCTAGAGAGCGATTGGCTTTCAAATTTGTTACATGTGGTCGAGCAGGGTGACCCAAGGCAAATATGTAATGCCGATATTTAAAACAAAGAAAAGTCATTTATAATTCCATGCAAAGAACAATCTAATATACATGTTAGCCTGTAACATGTTGTTTTAGATAGAATTTTTATTACTTAATGAAATAGAAACCTACATTGTGTTATGCTGTAGATTTCAGAGCGTGGCTGGTGTTTAATGGAGAGCGGGGTACAGTTTGTCAGAAGTGACGTCATTCAAATTGCATATATATTTAACGCTAGTCAGTAATGTTTTTTAAGACAAGATTGTTAACCAGTCTCAGGTCAGTTTCAGGTTCTCTCTTTGTCAACCACTAGGTGGACACAGATTAGAGGCCTGGAGATGAGGACAGACTGGGCAGGGCAGCCATATGTGTTAGTAATAAGAGGATAAAACCTCAACAGACACAAGCTCCTTTTGATCTGGGTGATTTTTGATGTGAAGCTCAGCGTCTGCCGTGTGTTTATTCTTTGTCGTGGTTAAATCTTGATGACCTGTGCAGCTCTCCTTTTTATAGGCGCTCATGTCATTTGAATTGATTCACTTGTATTTTGTCTTCGGGTTTCCCCTGATTTTCCACATTGGATTCATCAGTTTCTTTTTGCTTGAAAGCATAGCTCGCCTCTCGCTCATGTCAGACATAGAATTTGAAATTCTCCTGTGAATCTGGGACATTTGTATACAAACTAGCTAGACTGTTTTGGTCAAATCTGAATGACATTTGCTTGAAACAACTGACATTCATGTGAGCACCCTGGGGCACTTGATTTTGACCATAGGAAGTCTGGTGTGGGGCTGAGTCGATTCAGGTCAGGTCTCTCGTCTGCTCAATTAGGGTCAAATTGAAAAAGGAATCGCTCAACTTTCAAATTAGTTGTTTATAAAAGAGAGAAGATGTTTTGCTATCTATTATCTTTATTGTATTATCCTCCCACATTCAAGTAATGAAACCCGTGTTTCCCTCCTCCTCCTGCTGTTGTTGCCTAGGCGCCTAGTCATTTTGTCATCAGACTTGGTTTAGTGTGTCTGGCATGTCTGGGGGAATGAGGATGATGTGGCTTCATTAACAACGAGAGCAGATGAGTCACAGAGGGTGAAAACCTGCAGCGATAAAACCACACCGAGACACTGTGCTGAGATACGTGTGGAAAACCTCAACGCTGCTGACCAGTTCAGACACGACACAGATAGTTGAAACATGCTGCGGCTGTAGTAATCCTGTGGAACTATTACGATTATTCAAGCACAAATTCCAGATCATTTCCGATTCCAGCCTCTCACATGTGAAGTTTTAATGCTTTCCTTTGTTATGTGTGATTGTAAACTAAATATTTTATGGGTTTTGGACCGTTAGTCAGATAAAACGTGCAATTTAAATAAATCACATTGAGCTCTGGGAAACTATGAAGTACATTTTTCAATTTTTCTGGCGCAGAATACCAAATATTGACTAGTTCCAGCTTTTTTTTTTATGTGATATAAAACTTGATATCTTTGGGTTTTGGACTGTTGGTTGGACAAAACACGCACTTAAGACAGGTGTTAGAAAAGTGTTTATGGGCCAATCAATAAAATAATCAGCAGATTCATCTAGGGCTGCAACTAGCAATTATTTTCAGTATTGATTGATATGCCATTCATTTTCTCTGTATCTGTTTCTCTGTAGAAGATCTGATAATAGTGCAAGGTGACAACTAATTTCCCAGAGCCCGAGATGATCATGCTGCAAACAGTCCAAAACTCTCAAAATATTCAGTTTACAATCAGATACAACAAAGAAAAGCAGCAAATCATCACATTTTAGATCAAAATAGTAGTTTTTCTGTCGTTTTGACCAATCGGCTATCGTTGCAGCTCCAGATTAATTGATAATGAAAACAGTCGCAACCCTACATAGTGTGAATCATTTTGGAATAGCATAGATGGAAGGGCTGAACGATTTTGAAAAAATTTCTGATTGTGATTTATTTTGACTGATAGCGATATGATTTGCGATACTGGGGGAATGACTGGTGTGATTTTTGCGGGGATCTCTACCAAACAAAGATGTTTTCTTAAGTCTCTATAATATGGTGTATAGGCCAGGACATCTCTGCATCAAGACAATATTTAATTTAAAATGGTATTTTGACACAACCTTTAACAAATATTGCGCCTCCTGTGATTTGAAAATTGCAGTAGGCCATATTGTGATTTTGATTTAAAATTTTGATTAATTGCTCAGCCCTAAAAGATGCCATACATTTGCTGGTTTCAGCTTCTTAAATGTAAGATTTTCTGCTTTTCACTTAAGCTTGTCACCAGGATATATCTGATGATAGTACATTTTTTTTATACATAAATAACAAACAATCTTGACACAGATCCCTTAGATCAGTTTTTGTTGTGTTTTTTAAATTATGAGTGGAACATTTATAACTTTTCTTTGATTTTAGGAAACAATTATGTCACTATTTTCTAGCATTTTATGGACCAAATAAATTAGCTGATCATGAAAATAACAGTTACGGTTAGTTTTACTAGAGTTCCTGTTGTGAATGAATTTGGATCTCCAGTGATTTCTCTTCTCCTCAGCGCAGTCTCACAGGACTCAGTTCAACACTTACCACCAGTGTGATTGAGAAAGACAATCCTCTTAGCTCAGAGCCTGTAGTATTTTTTTTTTTTCTTTTTTTCTAGGGCACTGAATGCCTGTCAGTTCAGCCCGGCTGTCGGATATCCTCTCTCTGTTACGTTCCTTTGTCCGTTACATGGTAGGCTCTCTTTTGAAACACAACCCCCCTCTCCACCTCTTTATGTCCTGAGCCGGCAGCTGCAGGGTTAATGTTTAGCATCAGCAGCAGCAGGAGTTGGTGGTGGAGGAGGAGGAGGAGGAGGAGGGGAGTTGGAGAACCAGAGCAGCAGAGAGGTGGGGGCTGGTCCACAGCTGTTGTAGTAGGCAGGGTCTATTGGAGTAGGAAGCCTGCCTCACTCACCCTGGAACAATGGGAGACACGGCAGCCTCTGCAGACAGCACAGACACACACACAATGCACATGCCCAAGGACAGGCCTTTTCTAGCTATAGCATAGAGGAAACCGGCTTCCTCGCCACACTCACAGGGTGACGGCACTTTTAACGGGGGGAAAATAATCCTCTCAGCGGCCGGAAAACAGACATGTAAGGTTGTGGCCTTTTTCTGTCGCTCTCTTTTCTTGTGTTCCTCTGGTGCCTTACGTTTCATTCTGCTGTGAGGGGATCTCGGATGTGCTGACTGGATGACTGAAAAGGCAGCGGGAGCAAGGTGAGCTGACCCAGAATGTGTGCTTTAGCGAAGGGGGATTTGTAAATCAGTAACCTGATTTGAATTTCAACGGCTGACATGGTGTTTTCTGGGCTTCTCGCTGCATCTGCCTGTTGTGACGGCGTTTCTGTGTCAAAATGAAGCCGCAGTAGTGCCCATATTTACTTGAGAATTGTTTGAGAATTAAGTGATGTGACAGTGAGGGAACACATGTTTTGTGAGGTTTTATGGTGTTGACTTGACATGAGTGGACTTGAGATGACACTCAGGACAGGGCAGGTCTGATCTGCTGTGTGTGTGTGTGTGTTTAGATTAGCATTAATGTCCGTGGGCTAGCTTACATTTCAGGACAGCAGCAAACTGAGCACTGCTAGCGCACAGCTTCGTTTTTTTATTTTGGCCTGAGCAACCACAGAATCGTGTCGGATTGTTTTGGTTGTAGCTAACAATGTGTCATAAATCTGCCAAACGTGTACGGTGGTGGTGGACAGCGCAGCCTCAATGTTGACAACACAGTTTGCATTGTATCGGAGATGGAGGACCCATGATGTGTTTCCTTTCAGGGTGTGGAGGTTGCCTGGCACAGATTTAAAAAGGATCCCTGTGTTTCAGTTTGATTGCTCTCAGACATACATGGCGCACATCCAACCTTTCAGGCCTTTTGGGAAGGGAGCTCCCCTCCTCCATACCCCCTCCCCCAACTCCTCTCCACTGCCTCCGCTCCTCATCCCAAATATTGCTTGTGTACGATTCGTCTCGGTTCATATAGCCAAACATCAGACAGGAAACGGCGCAGAGGGGGGTGCGCCAGCCTGATTCTGTCTCACCCACATCTCTCCTCCTCTTTGATATTTATCTACATCTTTGTTAATGATGCAGACAATCGTTTGGTAATAGTGTGTCTGCAAAAAACAGACATTGGCCTACATTTTTTTGGGGGGTGAAAGATTCAGTCTTCCCCAATCTTCTTTAATTCAACCATGTGAGGATTTATATTTTTGTCACATTGTTTACATCTTCCACCTACACACTTTGCCTACACAGCAAGAACTTTAATCTGTGCCTTTTTGCGATTGGCAGATGGAAAGGGTGGTGTTTGACATATCCTGAGACGGCCTTGCCTATACCAAATCCCCAAGAGTGCGACTGACATGATTTAAGAAGCTTTTGTGCATTTCTTCTCTCTTCTTCGGCTGAGTCGCCTTTGAAATAGTTTTTTTTTTTTTTTCTTCCCAGTCTTGCCCTCATTTCATGAAATCTTATCTACTCATCCTCCATGTGCAGCATCTCACCAAACCTCTTTTTAAATACCTGAATTTCCTTCACTCAATATTTCGTAATTTTTTCAGCATCCAGCCGTCTAAAATCAAAGACTGTCGTCTGTGAATTAAATATTGGCGCTGTGCAATCGTCGAGGTCTCATGTGCTTTTTATTTTCAAGCTCTGTGATCTGCCATCTTTGTGATCTTGCCTCATGACACGGATCGCGGCTTGTTTCCTTTCCCAGGACCAGGTGTACCGAGGAGGACACTGTCAGACCGGATCATCTGCTCTTGCTCTATTAAAACCCAGATTGAGGGGGCAGATGCTCAACACCTCTAATCCCATTTTAGTTTGACAAGATCTAAACGGATCAGACCCTGTTTCCCTGTAGACCTCTTTTGTAAATGAAGAGTTAATGCTGCAGCTTGCCACCTAAACATACCTGAAGTGATCAGACAAAACACCGGCTGAAGAGACGCTGCAGCAGACGTGGTGTCCGATTTAGGGTTTATATAAAGTGAACATAATTAACAGGGAACTCTGTTAATGGGAATCCCATATTGGACTAAAAACAAAAAAAATCATTGTGTGGCACTCGATGTGTAAATTCTGCGTGTCCTGAGTTATCAGAAAGACATAAAAGGGGAGTTCTTAAATGCTGTATCTGCTGAATTATTCATCCAGCTTTCTTTCATTACACTTTACAATGACTCAGAGATGAAAGGAAAGACGAGAGGAGGCGAGGCTGAGGAGGAGGGCGAGATAACCGAGTGGGGGCTTGTGGTCTTGGCATGGCTGGCGTCTGCCGAGTGCTGGTATCTCCCGAGGGCAATGGAGCATCTTCCTCTCCTACCGGTTTCCTGTTCACTCGCAGATAGGAGGAAGGCTGCAGCCTTTGCCCGCCGCAGCCCATAACAGAGGTGACATTGGTCTCAAACCAACCGACCACCCAAAACTCCCGCCGTCAAATCTTTTCAAACTCTCATTACACTCGGCCAAATCTTGTGGTTTCTAAATCATGATTTAAGACACAAGTAGGACTGGCAGAGATGTCCGAGGGTTTTTTCGCCAGACAGCCTGGTGCAGAAAGAAAGAGGCAGGGAGTTTATTAATTAAAATGTGTCCTTGTGTTTTCTCTCCCTTAGCTCCTTGGTTTTGTTGTTGGGAGACAGAGGTGCCTGACAGGAGACTGACTCCTCTTCAAGGATCACAACGAGAGCTGAAACCACAGGTGAGTTTGCTCATTATGTATTCATTTTTGGGGGTTGGGGATTTTTTTATGTATCACTTCTTTAGGGCTACAACTACAATCATTTTGATTATCTTCAGAATACAGTCTTCTTTTAAACAATGATAATAAATGTTGAAAAAATGGAAAATGTCCATCACAATTTCTCAGAACCCAAGGTGTGATAATTGTTACTATACTTTTTTCATTCTTAATTAATCTGCCAGTTGTTTTCTTGATTGATTAATTATATATATATATATATATATATATATATATATATATATATAAAAAATGTCAGACAGTTGCGAAAAATTCCCGTCAACAATTCCAAACAGTCCAAAACGCAAAGATATTCAGCATTCAGAGATACAAAGCAGCAAATCATCACATTTGAGAAGCTGTGATTTTGCTTCATTCATTAATTTAAATTATTTTCTGTCAATGGAGTAATCAATATTGACCTTGCTTTGTCCGATCAAATGTTAAAAACCTAAACATTTGCTTTTGACAGCACTTTCCCATTTGATTTCCTCTGTGCTTGTTCGGAATCAAGCCCGTTGGAAGAAACTTGCTTTACTGAAATCTTTTTTTAAAAGCTTTATGTCTTAGTGGTGTTCACCCATTAAAGAGTTAAATCGACCTTGCAGCAGACACTGCTGGCTAATTTGTTTAAAGGACACCATGGCTGTTTATTTTCAGTAGATGACATGTTAGTTTTCCTCTGGTGACAAGTTGCACCTTATTTGTTTGCAGATGAATGCACACCAGTGTCCCCACAGCTCACATTCTTCATGTACAGGTATCCATTTGAGTCATTTTAGGAGGAACAAAAGCACCACATGCTCACTTGGCTCAGAGTCGAACACATGATCCTCCCTGTGTTGTTCCATGAATGGAGCTTTAAGCTGCGAACGCTGAGCCTCGCTGCACTTTGTTTACACTTGGCAGTGTCGCATTTAGTGGCTGTGTTTTTTGAGAAGGGTGGATTATCAAAAACAACAAAAATCCCTGTGCTGACTTTGACCCTCCACACTTATCGGTTTGCTTCTGTTTGTCTTTTTTAATATCAATAACAGCACCCTTTCTTGTAGTCTGTGGTATATTTTTTTTTTCATTTTTATAGTCACAGAAACTTTTATTGCAAACGTTCAAACATGATTGTTTATTATTGGGTAAGCATAAAGGATAGAATATTACACTCAATACTAGGGATGGGGATCATTAATTTACCATTAATGAGACTGCTTAACGATCAGTCTTTATCGATACTGTACTATTATTTGGTGATGGTTATTTGATAAGACCAGACCCAACGGGCATGAGGTAGGCCTGCACGGTAAGATGTAAATATTTAATGTGGGATAACATTGTTATAAATTGAGATAACACATGACTTGCAATAAATAGACAAATATTGAAGTGTGCATATTAACTGCCTGGTTGTTTTTTTAATTAATTATAGGATTAGAATTTAATATTTTAAATACAACAAAATGTTGTTTCTAGAGCAGCAACATTATTGTTTACAACAGCAAATAAATTCAACACCTGATATCACAATACTGAATGGCATTTAGAAAAAAGATTCAGTCAGTATCAGTTCTTCCTCCTCCTCTTCTCTGCTGTTATTCACTGCCTGCAGGTAACGTTGTGTGGTAGAAGGAGGAGCGGCTGCTACGGACAGATTACTTTCAATTTAAGTTGTTTGTAACATTTGGCTAATGCCAAGCTAACGTTAGCTGTGCGTGTATAAAACATACAGGATGAGAGACTGAGGACAGAGCAGTTTAAATGAGCCCTTTCTACATGTTTACCCTACACACAGGTGTAGGTATAGATAAAATATTGTCTTTTTACTCGCAAAGGCTTTATTGCACATACTTAAGCCCTGGATATACTTGCTTTTTAACAAAGTATAGGCGTAGACAGGCGTCGGCGACGCAAACGGCTTTGTGCCCAAGGGTTCAAACGCATAGTTAAAAGCAAGTATATCCAGGACTTTACAGTAACGAGTGTTGCTGTCACAGCAAAGCCGGCAACTCGAGTAGTTTGGAGCCAACTTAACTTCACCGTCTCCACCGCGACCACGAGGCCTCTCCCTCTGCTGGCCACTGGGGGTGTGTGTATGTACAGACACGTTTTATGTAGGAGCCGACAGAGAGCAGACAGAGGCTGCAGTCTGATGATACCCCTTATTGATTTTCGGGTTTTGAGACATATTAGAACTGGGTATCCATCCCCATCCCTACTCATTACACATTAAACTTACCCTGTGATAGTATCTTAACTATTTTTGTTCATTATTGATTGAACTGAGAATTATTTCCTCAATGAATTGATTAATCATTTGGTCTATAAAATGTCAGAAAGTAGTGATAAATGCTCCCACAATCAAAGATGATGTTTACCATTCATTTTCTTTTTGATTCTCTCATCCACAATCTTGCTTATATTTTTCCACCAATTGTACTTCCATAAAGTTTAAAAAACAAATGGTAAAAATCTGTGCTGCAGAGGCTGAGATATCCTGACATTTATACCTTGTTTCCGCTGCATTGTGCTGCTCGGCTCGCTTGGAATTGTTCTTTTTTTTGGTTTACCATCGACAAAGGTTGTGGATTATACCTGGTACTTTTCTTTGGGGTCAGCTGATACTAAGAGGTGGAGTTAAAACACTGCAAATATTTTTACTCACTCCCAGACAGTTTTTTAAACGAAAGCCCACAAAACCACGTCGTGTTCAATTATGCACATGTTCCTCTGTTTTGTTGCAGATGAAAGGTGAGAGTTCATGTGTTTTGTGTGTCCTTGAAAAGAATGTCATGGTAGTTTCATGCGGCGTCACTATTACGAACAGGAAAGAATCCCACCTGCTTTGAGGGGGTACTATCTGCAGTGGAAAATAAAACGGAAGAAAGTACCTGGCCCCAAAAGCGAGCGGAGTCGTACCATGCAGTGGAAATTAGGCGTTAGCCTGTAATCAGAAACCCTAGGGTCCTACATATCCCATAATGCATCTGGATAGTGTCTTTCATTAGACCTAAATGAGAAACTGTTACATACACACCTCCACACAAACTCCACGCAACCAGTTTTCACAGGTTGTTTCACAGCAGTAAATTTATCTCCATGTTTGCCCCTTTTACGGTTTCTCATTACACAACAGTCTAACAAATGTACTAGTAATATAAAATAAAAGCACAGCCCACGTTGTCCTTAGTGAATGTGAGAGTGAGATTCATACATCAGTCTCTGGTCCTTGTCATAATGAACAAATATAGTTTTTTTTTGTTTTTGGTTGTTTTTTTATGAATACAGATATCCTCTGAATATTTTATCATTCCAAAGTGGAGGAATAAAAAATAATTGGTTGAAGAATGTAACAAAATACATTTACTTTTTCAAGTACTTTGCTTTTAAAGTTGTAATCCTTAACACCTGAATCCTGTTTTATTTGGCAATACCCAGTCACTGAAGCAACAGCATATGTGGTTTAATACTACAGGTCCCAGAATTCTGCAGGCAGCAAAACAAAACTGCTGCTGTTTTAAAGTGGTCATATTATGCTCATTTTCAGGTTCATAATTTTATTTGGAGGAAGTACCTGAATAATGGTTTAATTATCAAAAACACAGCTTATTAATGCTGCACATCGCTATTGTTGACCGCTCTGTTTTATCTTCAGAGTGAAGCATCTCACTTCAGCGAAGCATCTCACTTCAGCGGGCTGACGTCTTATCACTGTGTGTGCTGCAGCTCAGTGTGACTGCTTCTTCTCGTTCCATTACTCCCTGAAATATTTCAAACTTAAAACTGCTGTCAAAAATACTTGTTTTATAGACACAGTTGTGATGAATGATGGCAGTCATTGCTAAGCTCACTGAAAAACACATTGCATTTGCCGTCATCTTAGGTAATTGTGACGGCATTTCTTACTATTCTCGGAAGTTTTTACAAATCAATTAACGATAAAATAATAATAATCAGCAGATTAATCCATAACAAACATTACAACAAAATGAGCTCCACCTCAACAACTACAACAGTAAAATCCTGCTTTTACATAATAATAATCTGATGATGAGAATATTTTATAGTACAAAAGCCACAGGGGACATCTTTCAATTGCATTGAGGAATTACTTTTACAGGAAATGTTTAATATAGGGCTTTCACTTGTAACAGACTTGTATTTTTACAGTGCTAGTTAGTACTTAAGCAAATGATCTGAATACTACTTCTACCACTTGACAGTGCAGTGTGCAGAGCAGCAACATAAGCTCTCTTTGCATTCCCCTCGTGGCTTCTCTCTGTCGGCCTCTGACAGCACCAGCGGCTGTAAGTCTGCCAGCCGAGCTCTGTGGAAGGAGCTCCCTGGCACTGCAGCCCCACTGGGACACATTGACCCTCTCCTCCACCCTGTCAATGAGCCTCTGTGTGCACCGATACAAGCCAGTCACAGGCTCCGAAACCACCGCCATGATGACAGTATTGCAGTTTACAAAGCAGCCAGCAGCTCTCTCTCTCTCTCTCTTTCTCTTTCTGTTTAGCACCCTTCAACAACAAGGCAATTTAAAGTGCTGAACAGAAGACATAAAAAGGCATGAAGATGAAATATAAAAGAAACAGACAGCATAAAAAACTTAAATTAGAGCTGCATTGTTTAGTCACAAAAATGCCACACATTGTCTGGTTTCTCAGATGAATGCTTTTCTTTTCTTTTCTGAATGTCTTTGGGTTTTGGACTGTTCTTATAAAACAAATATAAGGACGTTAACTGCATATTTTTCCTTTTTTTTTTTTAAAAACAAACATTTCATAAACAATATGATTCATCGATTAATCTAGAAAATAATAGTCCGATTAATTGATAATGATAATCGTAAGTTGCAGCCCTGAATCAAAATACACCCACACCGTCCAGATGGAGCAGATTAGCTCAGGTTTGATAAACACTTAATAAATAGTACCTAAAGATGAGAATTTAATGCATAGACATATTTAAAATTTGAGAGAATGTTTTCAATGGCTTTTAAGGAAAGTTTATGTATATAGCAACTTCAAACAACATTGCTGTTCAAAGTGCTGCACATAGTAAGACACAAAAGCTATTAAGACAAGAGAAAGAAAAACACAAAGTTATATAAAATACATATATAAATAGGATTTAAAAGATAGAAGATAAAAACACAAGATCGAATAGAATTAAAAACTAGAATAATATGTACAGTGTATATAGTGAAAGGAGGCAAAGTAATCCCAGATTTAATTTATTAAAGGGCATTTCACTAAAAGTTTTAAACATTGATTTAAAAGAACTGAGGTTTGGAGCAAAAGATTTCTGGGAGTTTCCTCCAGATGTGTTGTGCATAAAAACTCTGTTCAGTTTGGTCTCTGGTTGCTGCTTCTCCAATGTTAGGATTTGCTGTTTTTATATTTAGCTTAATGTGTTTGGTTTTCTGACTGTTGGTTGGACAAAACTATTACCTAAGCCTCTCACTGTGCTATTTTAAATATCAGTTCTTTGACAGCACACCGATCTGAGAACTGTGTGATTAATAATGACTGAACCCCCCTCATGTTCTTTCATCAGTTGATCGGCTCTTTGATCGTACGTGAATGGGACTTAGATCCTGCAGTTGTTTTAGATGTGAAGGCTTGTTGGATTCTGGATAAATGGGACACAACTTGTTTTAAGAGATGCTTCTTTCTCGTGGCATTGCCTCAGTGAGGCTTGTGACGTTAACTCTGCACATGAAAAGAAACCGCAGCAGCGGTGGCAGAACCGCATATTCATGTTATATTTAGCTTCACTTTTGTTGTCTTTTGGTCCCTGCTGTAATTTCCATGTGAATGTTCGCTAACACAGAGTGAAGTGTTTCTCTGCCGTGCTGCCCAGAGCTTTAATGTGCATTAGTGAAGAGAAAAGCTGGTATTTATAACCACTCTGTATTGTTCCTGTATCCAAGGTCAAACGGATGGCTAAAATCTGCTTCCGTTCTTAGATGGGCTGCATTGATCAGCCCTCCATTATACGTGTAGATTTGGCTGTGTTTAGTCAATCGCAGCTCAATAAGCTGCCTACACTTTGGATGGTGCTGCTTAGGCTTGTCAGTCAGGGAGGGTTCACAATCCACAGGCCAGTGATGTTCGATAATCTTCCTGTAAACGCTTCGCAAACAGCTCCAGTTACACAAGGCCTGGCAGCGCTCTACTGATTTCTTATGAAACTACTGAAGCTATTGACCATAGTGAGTTTCATACTTGCATGCATTCTGTACAGTTTTTATTTTTTGACACCAGTGCCAATAAGAAATCCTGAATTTCTGTTTCAAAGCCAACATGATGCATTTTATTTGACAAATTGGGCTGAAACTAATGATGATGATTTTTAATTACACATTAATCTGTTGCTTATTTTTCTTGATTTATCTTTTGGTTTATAAAACATCAAAACATTATGAAACATTTTCAGATGCCCAAGTTGATGTCTTCAAATGTCTATATTGTAATTTCATGTAAAACAAGATATACAAGCAAACCAATGAAAGCATTTGGCATTTTTGCCTGAAAATTAACCTAAATGATTAATTGATAATCAAAATTTTCTGTTGAATGAATGAATCTGCTATAAGTTGCAGCTCTACTTCACAGTTACGACTATAAAAAATGTTTACATACAAACCCTTTTTTCAATTTTAAGGAAAAAGCTGCCGTTATTCTGTTTTTTTATTATTGTCAACAAATCTCATGAAAAGATCAAAACCACCAACATTGTGTCTTTCAATATTTCAAAGCTTCCCTTCTCTGTATGTGACATCAGGACCCATTATTCTGGCTGAAGACATAATCTTTAAAGTGGCTGTATGTATATTTATAAACTAACAATGGATCACATGACAGCTTGGCATGTGAAAAGGGTCACTTGTGGTGATGAACCCACTGAGAATCACCAGACTCTGCAGCGCAGCTCTACAGCGCTTTTTAGCGTCCGAAGCTCTGATGAAACCAGTGTACACTAACTGCTGTTAGGGACCAGCTGGTGAACATGCTGGAGCATTTAGCAGCTAAAGAGACGGATATTTCCCTCAGGAGTTGGTGGAGACTAAATAACGGCGCTAAAAGGAGAGTGAATATTGGATTCACCAGGTAACCTCAAAGGTGACATCAGATGAACGTAGTGTTGCTCCGTGTCTGCTGATGGATCACGTGTTTGTGGGCAAATTAAATCAGTAAATGCAGGATGAATGTGAGATTGAGTCAAAATGAACTACAGTGTGTGTTCATCTTATAAAGGAACATGTCACCCAGTGCAACACTGTGGCTCGGTGATGTGTTTACAATAGTTTTGGCACAGAGGAATAAAATTTATCAGGGTTTGGATACACAGACAAATCTTTGTTTGTTCTTCATGTTCTGACCATAAATAAAAGTATAACCACACAAATAACCATCTGGTTTCACTCAGGAGCAAAAATCACCCATTAAACTTGAAGGAAATAATCATTTGACATTTATCGTGATAATTATCGATATCGAATGATATGAAATTCTTTCCTTTCATCCAGCCCTAGTTAGAAGTATCAATCAGTTGTTGGTTGTGATCTTTTCATGGGATTTAATGACAATGGAAAAGATATAGGATGTCAATTGGAACTTTAAGCACAGCTAAAAAAAGAAAGGAAAGCATTTTTGTTGGTACATGCTAAAATATTGAAGTATTGGATACCCAGCCCTCTAAATATTTGAATGTTTTCTGTAAACATTTACGCTGTGGTTGGTTTGTGTGTGTTTGTGTCACCTGTCCAAGTCAGGACAACTGTAAACTGTGCTAGTTCCTGATTGGTCTCCAGCCACAGAATCGGGCTCGTCTCATCCGCTCTAATGACTCCTTAAGATGTGACTGTTGGATCTGGGTCCACGTCGACACACTACTTCCCCTCGTGGCCCTTGAGTGCACTGCTACACACACACACACACACGCGCGCACACCCCTACACCTGGAGCCATGCCTACTAGACTGATCCTCAGCCATATGTCCTGCAGTGCAGAGTGCTCACAGACTCAGGCAGCATGTGCGCTCAGCGTGGTGCTGCAGAATGAGCTGTGGATTCGTTGAAGCTGCTGCAGACCCTAAAGCAAGAGGAATATGAACACAGAAGCTTATCTTTCTACACAGTCTGTGTATCTGAAACAATGCAGGATGGATGGATTAATGTGCTCAGTAATCCTCAATATACATTAGGTACAGGGATGTAGAGTCGGCAACAAGCTCCGCAGTGTCTGCAGCGCTGTAGATGTGTTGCGTGTTGAGAGGAAATGTCGTGGCTGTCCGATAAACAGAGTATAAACAGAATGTGATGGCGGTAATGTTAACGTCAGTCTCGGAGATGAGAACAGCGTCTGATGTGAAGCAGACCTCCGCTCAGTTAACTGGTATGTTTGGTGTTTCTTTTGGTTTGTATGGAGAAAATGAATCGTCAACAATTTGACGTAGAATCCAGTTTAACATCTTCCACATCACCTACAAAGCTCTCAATAACCTTGCCCCTTCCTACTGCCTCACTGACCTCCTATACTGTCAAACTCCCACCCGCAACCTCAGATTTTTACCTTGTAAAGTGGCTTTGAGTACCTTTTTTGAAAGCACCAAATAAATATTATGAATTGTGGCTGTTATTATTAAGTAATTTATGGCAGTTTCCTTCTTCTGAGGATTTGCGGTTTTCTGTTATTTATATCATTGTAAACTAAATATCTTTGGGTTTTGGACTGTTGGTTGGACTAAACAAGACCATTTAAGATCTCACCTTGGGCTCTGGGATGTTAACCCTAACATTTTTCACAATGCCCTGACATTTCTTTGACTTACGAATGAATCAGTGTTACCTGTAGGTCGGTTCACGGGCTCAGCATAATGACTTGTGACAACCTACCTGTGAGGTCTCCAACCAACTACTACAATATCTGTTTGTAATTACAGTTTGACCCAGATCCGATCAGATGCATACAGTATGTGACTTTAATCAGAAATGACACATTAAACAGTATACAGAAGCAATTGTAGCTACAGCACAGAGCATCAAGAATATACTATTAATATAAAAGAACATGTGTTGTGACTTAGAAAAAGAGGATATTGTCATAGTATTGGTAACTTTCAAGAGCAGCTGATGTATTATGCCTTGTGTTGTTTCAAGAAGCAAACGTTTAATTGCTGGATTGTGACGGTGATTGTTGCAGTGTCGCCTCCTGTGTTTCAGATGAGAACAATGTCAGATGAGGCAGAACAGAGAATGTGTGATGAGGACTTTGGTTCAGACGAGGAAGGCGAGGAGGGAGATGTGGAGTCGTACCTGGAGGACAACAGCAGTGAGCTTGTGGACCGACTTAGAGAGCTGGAGGTGAGTGAAAAAACAAAACACACTCTACATGACAAATTAAATTGAAATTAATTGCAAAAAGTTAAATGACTGTCACTTTAAATAGACACATAATTTGCCATGATGGTGAAAATCTTTGTCTCCCATCCTCTGTTTCAGTCAAAACTACAGGAATCACTTACATAGATTATAACTTTTATTTATGTATTTTTTTTTTATAATTATTTAAATATGTAATTCTCTGTTGAATTGTCCATTGTATAAAATACCATAGGAACAACAATATAAAAGGAATCTAATTATTCACACTAATTAAAAAATAATATAACTTATTCACACGATCTTAAATTCCTGCACATTAGGGGCATCAATAGTCACTGTAAAAGCTGTAACATTTTTTGGTAAAATTAACTGCCGTTAACACTTTATTTCATTCATTCATGTTTTTATTTTATATAACAGGTTACTTGAATTAGGAACATATTGTCTCATGAAAAACTACCACAGTGTAGAGTCTAATGTGAAGCAGAATTTAACTGTGTGCACAGTTAATTCAGGTAAACTGCTGTTAGCTCAAAAGGCAGGCCATTTCATGTTTTATTGCTCATTATAAGATGTTTTAAAGGAAAGGTTTTACATTTTGGGAAATATGCTCATTCCCTTTCTTGCCAAGAGTTGGATGAGAAGATTGATTGCACTCTTACGTCTACAATCAGCAGCCTCTTAGCTTAGCTTAGCATTAAAACTGAAAGCAGGGGGAAACAACTCACCTGGCTCTGTCCAAAGGTAACAAACTCCACCTGCTCGTACCTCTAAAGCTCACTAATTAACACGCTGTGTCTCATTTGTTAAAGTCGTACAAAAACCATAGTGTAAAAACCATTTTACAGGGGTTTATGTGCCAGAGTCTCTTCAAAAAGTTGAACTATTCTTTCATTTCTGACATGTTCTTCTGGTTGGATAATTATGAAAACATCTGTGTTGTGTTAGTGGCTGATTTTATTTGTTTGCAGTTAGTTATTTGCTTGCATTGTATATGTCAGGACTGTTGCACTATGTTCGTGTCTGACAAATGTTTCACACATGCAACTTTATTTTTTGTTGCATTACATAAATAACTTTATTGTTATTTATCTTTTTCTTCACAGGCAGAGAACTCTGCTCTGATGTTGGCAAACGAGAGTCAGAGAGAGGCTTATGAGAGATGCTTGGATGAGGTGAGTTCATGTTGCAGAATATAAATGCATTTAGCAACTAAGGATAATTATTTAAAGTTATTCTAAAATGTGTGAAATGTAATGTTCTCTGCTGTCGTTAGGTGGCCAACCACGTGGTCCAAGCTCTGCTGAATCAAAAGGTAACATAGAGCTACATTTGACTTTTGTGTGTGGATTATTTTAACGATCTGTAGCATCGTAGACTAAAGTATGTCAGTTATTTTACGACTTTGTGTCGCTGAATAGGATCTGAGAGAGGAGTGCATCAAGTTGAAGATGTTGGTGTTTGACCTGGAGAGACAGAACAGAGCGCTTTGTGAACTTTTTCAGCAGAAACTGCCCAACCACCCCACTGCTCACTACCAGGTAAATCAACTTCACTTACTCTGGTAATGACTCATAACTGACTGTGACTTCATATACTGTCTGAACTTTCTGAACCCCTCTGTATTCAGATCATTTTAATTAATTAAAAATAGTGATACAACAATTTAAAAATATTCCACTACAAGTTACAATCCTGAATTGAAAATATTATTTACAGATTTTACAAGTGTCTTTATAGTTGCATATGTGAAACAAGTTGGATTCATATTTTGGAGAAACGCAACTTGACGTAATGCTGTGGTGGCAAATCACATAAGCCGGCAATCAGACTGCAAATTGCTCCACAATAAGCCTGAAATATTGCTGAAACTGTGATTCTCTCCCAGTTGTGTCCTTGCTTGGTTTGTTTTGTGTAACCTGCTTCAACGTCTGCATCTGGCTTGCAGTCCATGTTTCAAAATAGCGATACAAAGAAGCGTCCTTTGGTTTGTGTTCATATGTTTGAGAGAGAGAGAAGCTATGGTCAAGCGAGCTAGAGAATGAATGAAGAGAGGGAGTGAATCAGAGAAATGTTATTTTATGGTTGTTTCCATTCTAAAGCACGACTGAACTGTCGGCACTCAGGTATTGTGGGTAATGTAGGCTCCAAGTTTTGAGAAAGAAGTGAAATAAAAAGAGACTCTGGTTTGGGACAGATTCATTTCTACAAAATTGCTGTTTAATTATTCGCTTATAGTTATCAAGCAGTAGTGTGTTAATTTGGGATCTTTTCATACATGACAACTTATGGGGAAGAAATCTCAATATTTTATGAATACATTTGTTTTCAGACTCTGCTTTGATTAAAAGTTTACAATGCACTACTGACATAACACAATACTGTTTTAGGTATTGCTAATTATATGTTGAACTACAGTAAGCTATATTTTATATACAGTATTGTACTGTATAGTGTATTTGAATTACATACAGTACAGTAATTGAATCTGTACAGTGATTTGAAGTGTTTGAAACAGCAGTACTTTATTTTGAAACGGTCAATAAAATTCAGTTAATAGCAAAGCTGTCAGTTTCATTACTTTGTATTCATGAAATAAATTTACAAATGTCAATTCAATGGTAATCTGCATGAGAAAGAAATAAATAGAAAAAAATTGGTTTAAAAAATCATCTGCTTATAGTGATTAATTTGACCTGGACAGACATGATCATTTCCACTGTATTTGATTTAATGTTGTAGCCAGTCGAGGTGGAGCTCATTTAAACTACTTTAACTACAAGGTAGTTCAATCTATAACAGTGCATCATATTTATATGCTGATTATGTGTTTGTAATAAAATCATAATCTGCAAAGAAACCAGTAACTACAGCTGTCAGATAAATGCAGTGGAGTAAGTAAGTATAAAGTAGCATAAAATGGAAATACCTCAAAATGTACTGAAGTAAAGGTACTTTCCACCTCTTGTCTGTGTATCAGTGCACAGCTCTGATTCTTGTCCAGATGCTGCTGCTAATTTCTTCTTCACTTAATCCTCATTCTTTTAATGGCTGGTGAGCCAGTAATGGATCTCCGTCTTTTCACTTCAGCTCTACATTGTTCCAGCAGATGCCGGAACAATGTAGCTGCTAGTTGTCCGTGTATACAATAGCCTGTAGTGTATACAGTGTCATCATAATTGCCTCATGAATCTCCTGTTACAGGTTCAGGCGGGACCACTCCCAGACTACAATGCACAGCTGCACAATGACTCGGCCAAACAGGTGGAGCCTGCACAGACTGAAGCACAAGCCAAGGTGATTATTACAAAGCCCGCGCAGCAAAGGTTTAGCAAACATTAAGAGTGAAATAGTGGGATTATATCATAGCCTCGGAATGAGACCACAACCCCCACCTGTGTGTGATGTCATAACATACGCTGACATTTCAACTATTGTGCTTTAAAAAGCTAATCTGCCCTGCACTCATTTCCTGTACGCACACGCTCTAAAGGTCTTGATGAACTGGATTGTTTGGCTCTTGAAGCGTCAGCAGTGAATTGTTTGCTGATAGAGATCTCTTTCTGTCCAAAGGGAAATGGCTACCGCACACAACATGCCTCCCCGGGTCCTCGTGGCCCTGCCGCCTCCATGGAGGCCCTGTCTCCCTTCTTCAAGAAGAAAGCACACATCCTGGAGGTCCTTCGCAAGATGGAGGAGACGGACCCCCTGAAGTTTCACCCGTCTACTGCGAGCTTGTCTTTCTGCGACTACAGCCAGGTGCTCATGTCCACAGAGGCTGTTTTGGCCACTGCGGACCCCCTTCCACTACAGTGCAAACCCCACCAGACACACTGCCACTGCTCCTGCTCTGACACTGATGCACACCAGCATGTCAACGGGGCAGTGAAGTGTGAGGGAGAGAACACCTGTTGTTTACACTGCAAGAGGAGCCCAGACAGTCCTCCAAAGCCATGCAACCACGTCTGTAGTCCTTCAAAAGCCAACTCAGCCACCCAGAGCCACGTAGTTCCTGCAGCTGCTATAAGCGAATGTCACAGTAAGAGCAGAACAGTGGAGTCTGTTCCCTCATCTAAACAATGCACCAAGAATGAAGCCCACCAGCAACCAGCAGGCGCCACCGCCCACTCCTCAATCACAGAAGCAGCCGATCAGAGCCTGGAGGTGATGGAAGTGGAGCAAGAGCAGGACAGCTCTGAGAGTTGTCTAAACGCTAGTGCCTCTGAAGAGCTCACTGGTTTCTGTCCCACATCCCACCTGCCCAGTTCTGTGAAAGAGAGCGCACAGATGTCCCACTGTGACATGGAGACGAGTGATGCCGTTCACAATGGCTTAGCGCTCTCCTCCATGAACAGCGCCATGTCGAATGACCCCTCAGCCGTCCCCGAGAAAGACAGCACAGATCAGGAGGCGTCTTCTGTGAGAGCCGGTGCCTCCGTCAGCCCCAGCCCCTCCTGCCTCAGCGATGTCAAAGCCGCCGCCATCAACTCCCCGTCCAAACTGCTCAAGTTCTTGAAGATTCCCTCGATGGGGGAGAAGTCTCAGGCTTCGACCTCTGCTGTCCGTCTGAGCCCCCAACTCACCCGCAGCTCCAGGATCCCCTGTCGCACCAACAACTACGAGGTGTACCACTCTCCTGTTCCCACACGCAGAGCCACCACCACAGAAAGGTGCAGGCAGCCCCCTCCACCGCCCTCCAGGTCTGAGTCCTACCCCGCCACACACTCAGCCCCAACCTCCCCTCCACAGCCCGAAGACGTCTGCACCCCGCCCGTTAAGGAAATAAGCTACAGCCTCTCAACACCTAAAGCCAGTGCTGGCTCAAGGACGGGCGCTCCTTCCTCCTCATCCAAAGTATCTCAGAGGGTCCCTCATTATGAAAATGTCTGTAATATGTCTATCAACTCTAGAGACGAGGAACCGACCCAGGGCCCCGAGAAAAGAACCACACTTCCATCCCAAACCAAGGCAAACGGTGGTGAGAGGAAGCTCGTTAAATCGCTACCAGAAAGTGTCCTAAACCCCCTTCCTCAACGAAAACAGTCGTCCTCGTCCACGTCAGAGTCCACATCAGATGATGAGGAGGATTCGGACAGCCCAGTATGGGTTAACCATCACAGCCTGCCCAACTCATCCGCCCTCAGCAAAGCTCAGGGCAGAGCCAACTACTCACATGCCAGAGAGAAACAGGAGGCAGATGTAAGGGAGGTTATTGTGCAGAGCTCCGAGGTCGCCCAGCAGCCGCCTCCACCTCCAGCTAGGAGGAGCGACTCCTCTTCCATCCCCAAGAGGCCTGTGGCCGGGGCAGCGAGAGCCCAGGCTGATTCCAGTCACCACGCTTTCAAAGACAGGCTGGCTGCGTTGGGAAAGCTGAGGAGCTCTGAGGATTTACAAGTCGGTCTCAGGTCCGTGGACACGGTGAACGAGGGCACTTACGTGGATGAAAGGAGTAAAACAGCGGAGCGGCCCATGGAGCTCCTTAAAGAGGAGCAGAGACATTCAAAATACTCAGACTCTTTGGATGGTAAACCCAAAAGTAGTAGCGGTGGTTTAAAGTACCCGGGGTCATCTCAGCTGTATGAACAGGCAGTAAAAGTTCAGCCTCCTGGTCCCGTGGTGGTTAAACAAGAACCGTGTGTGACCAAGACAGAAGGCTCTAAGAGCAAAATAGGTCTGCCGTCCCCCAACACAGATGCTCCGCAGGTACTACGCAACAACATTAAGTGTCCTGGCTCCCTAAATCTGGCCTATAACCTTAAACCAGGTGTTGGTCCTCACAGTAGCAACAGCCCCAACAAAATCCCCCCAAAGTCGCCGTCCAAACCTTGCCAGGGCCCGTCCGTCCACAGAGGGGGGAAGCCCTCAGAGGCCCCGCGTTACTCGTCCAAATCAGAGGAGAGAACCAAGATCAGCGGGAAAGGGAAAAAGAATCCGATGTACGGAGACAGCCTGCCGCCGCCTCCTCCAAGACCTCCAGTGTCTGAAGGGGAGAAGCCGTTGCAGCCGGTACCAAGCCCGCAATCTGCCATCGAGCAGAAGGTGATGAAGGGCATCGAGGAGAACATGCTGAAGCTCCAGGAGCAGGACAGAGGAGGGCAGGCCAGCGAGGTCAAGCAGAAAGCCTCCAACGGCATTGCGAGCTGGTTCGGCCTGAAGAAGAGCAAGCTGCCTGCGCTGAGCCGCAAAACCGAAGCGACCAAAGCAAAGGACGAGAAGAAAGAGTGGAAGATCAACATCCCCTCAGTGGGCCGGGACTCTGTGAAAATGGCCACCAGGTGTAAAGAAGGAGTGGAAGGTTTGAACATCTCGACTCTGATGGAGAAGGCCGAGGGTCTGAGGAGGGCCCTGGAGGAGGAGAGGGCGTATGTGGAGAGGTCAGGCAGGGGTCACTCCTGTGAGGTGGTGATGGACCAAGCTCAGGGACAGCTGGCTGTCATGTACAGGGGAGGGCGCTCTGACAACTTCATGCAACAGCTGCTGAACAGGTGAGGACTCAACAAGGACGAGTGGATGCTAAGGCTGCTATAATAACAAATCGTTAAAGGGGAGAGTTGGACTTTTTGAGAAAAGGGCTTGGTCTTAAACGAGATGATCGATACCACTCTAATGTGTGTAATGTACTCAAAGCGAAAACAATTAGTCGATTCATAGTCAGTTTATAGTAAAAGTCAATAGAAAACTATTTTGATAATCCTTCCTAAGTAACTTTTTAAGCAAAAATGCCTAAAATTCACCGGTTTTCAGCTTCTAAGAGTTGTATTTTTTTGTCTTTTGTTATTCTGAACTGAATAGTTTTACTTGTGTAGTGATTCTGTGTCAGCACTCACATCGAGTCATCCCACATGTAATCATTAGGATCTGCTTTATATAATTTTGTTTACCAACTCAAGTACAGTTAGTCAAGAGAAAACATGCTATTCATGTGAGTAGTACCAGCACATTTAGGTGTCCGAGGAGATGGAAAGGCAGACAAATTAACAAAGGAAAAGATGAAAAAATGGTATTGTTGAAATCAGTATTATATTTTCAGAGTCAGAGAGGGGAAAGTATAGTGTGGAGGAAAATAAGTCAACGTTATTAGGATTAAGCAGCACTCTAAACAGAGCAAGTTATAAGCAGGCTGAGAATTGGGCACATTAAGATACACTTTTCATTGTGGCAAGTCGGCAGGTCGTTGCAATCAGTGTCAGTGAATCAGTGAAAAAGAGACGGTGAAACATTATTCTAGTAACATGCAGAAAACATACAGAAGAAAGACCGGTGATACAGTTATGGAAAACGGGGCGAGTAGAGGCCAGTGTGAAAATATAAAGGTATATTTGTGTTTTTAAGAGCAACTAGACTGATTAGAAGACTTTAAAATAAATTGACATTGAGGAAGATTAAATCCAGAAGGAGGCAGTAATGTGTCAAGGGTCAACCACTGTAAAACCCTGAAGAAGATGAAGTAACAGTTAGCCTTGTTCTGCTTTCCTGACTGTTTTGTACAGATTAAACAAACAAGATTAAACCTATTAATTAATGAGCTTTAGAGGTGCTTGTAAACAAATTTAGTTACTATGTACAGAGCCAGACTAGCTGTTTCCAGTCATTATGCTAACCTAACCTAAACTAACGGGCTGCTACTTGTTGCTTTATATTTACTGTACAGAATGGTATCAGTCTTCTCATCTAACTCTCTGCTTCAAAGTGTATTTCCCAAAATGGGGAAAATAGGCATTGAAGGACACTGTTAAGGCTTCCTTCTTGTGAGGTAAAGCTTGGACATCTTAACTGAAGATTGAAACGTGTGTTTGATTAAATGTAGAGTGGACGGGAAGGACATGATCAGCGTGCCCCAGCGTCGGCTCTCGTTCGACTGTAAGACCTCCAAGCCGGTGTTTTGTCAGCAGAGCGACGTCATCGGTCACATCACCAGCCGTGACGATATGGAGAAGGTACAGCACGTGGCTGTTTGTTTCTCTGTGGTTAGACAGACAAGATTTTGGACATTTACAGTAGGGATAAAAGAAACTGACAAGGGAGGAAGACATGAAAACATGACTCACTTACATTTAATGCATCAATCTCTCGAATTTTCAGAAAAATTTATTCTTCATCGTATCGACTTTCAAGCCTAAACTTGGCTTCTTATTTGTCAGACTAGTTTCCTGCATACCGATGTGAAGCGCTGACTCTCGGTACATTCACTCCTCCATCTGCTGCTTTGTTGTTCTTTCATGCAGGGATCAGACAGAATCGGCAAGATCACATCAGATGAAAACCTGGCAGACTCGGTTCACTCTCAACACTTCGCAGGTAAGAGGAGTCTGCCAGGGAAGAAATATCACACATTTTTTTAAGGCCTATAAGCGTTGCGTGTGTGGGAACTAGACTGGAAATAGATAAATGAATGTATGTATAAAGAATTCCACAGAGAGATTTATTGAGAAATCTACAAAAATCTGTGTTTTAGGGCGTAAATACATTACACAAAATGAGGTTGAGCACTGTGGGATCACAGGAACACATTTTAAAACTCTGCTAATACTGCAGTAGTCAAGTTGGTTTGTTTGGATTCAGTGAGTAAACTGGGCATTAAACAAGATTAACCAATCAATCCCAAATCTGCAGTACTGGTAAGTACATTTGGTACTGTACCTAAGTTTAATTTTAAGGTATTTGTACTTTGAGTAATCCCATTTTATTCTACTTTATACATCTACTCTGCTACATTTTAAAGGAAATATTTGCAGTGACATATTTTACATACAGAACATATGATCAACTTACGACGTGTGTGTGTGTGTATGTGTGTGTGTGTGTGTGTGTGTGTGTATTAACAATCCCGCAGAAGAAGGTAATGCTACAATTGCAACAATCCAATAATTTAATATAAAACAGTTTAACACTCTGAAAGGAGTACTTTTACTTATAAAGTAAATTTTCCCCAAGGGTTTCACTTAAACATATAATTTGCATATTGAGGGGAAATTAATTGGCTCTTTTATTAATTAAAGCTTTTTTTTTTTTTCTTCTTTTTTTTTAAGCATGTCGAAGGTAAATTAATGAGGCCACGCCCCCAAGGAAAATAGATTTAGAGGCGGAATTCATTCCTTTACTTCTTAATTTCTTTGTGCGTTTTTGTAAATGTATTTGTTTGTTTCCTAAATTAAGTCAGTCACCCTCTTCTTTCATTCCTCTGCAGGTTCTGGTGCTTCCACGTACACCCTGGACAGTGGCATCGGTACGTTCCCCCTGCCCGACTGCAGCAGCGGTGCAGCAGGACGGGGCCTGTCCAAGATGAGGGCCGGGGCCGAGCACCACTGCTCTGGCTCCCCGGGAAGGGCCGGTCGACGGGCCCGCACCCTGGACAGAGAGCTGACGTCACAGGAGGAGTGCTACGTGCCTCACAAACAGCTGATTCCCACCATTCAGTACGGCTCCATGCTGGAGGGGAGAAGCTCGGCCGGCGTCATCCGTGAAGGTGCCCAACAAACTGCCGCACTTACACTTAGTTATTTTATAAAGCCTTCAAAGTAGTACTTTTGTACACTTGGTATAGAGTACTTTGATGTAGTCTGCAAACTTGTACTGCACTCAAATATACAAAAAAGCAGTGAGTCTATAACAAAATGTTTGATTTATAGACACAAGGATACTCTTAGTGTTTACACCGTAGCTCAAACTGAAGCATGGCACTGACCAGGAAACAATACTTGCGTTCGGGCAACAACGCCTATCAAGACATCTCAGAGATTCAGCACGTCGCCAAATTGGACACATGGGGTTCTTTACAAAAATAGTGAAAATGATCTATTGATTGTCACATTAAACCACCACCACCAAGTAATGTGTAATAGAAAAAAGAAAAAGAAAGTCACACAGAAATATGCTAATAATGGCAGTTGCTTTCGTGCCAGCAGAAATTGTTTGGTTCATGTGCTTCTGTTCTTCAGTAAGATCTTAAAAATCTAGTCTCTGGTTTTATAATGAATCATTTATATACTTTTTATGATTCATCATTAAATTTAATATTTCATTTTGGCGTGTTAGCATGTTTAACATAACATGTATAGTTCAGGGTGATGGGAGGGTTTTTTAATGTTGAAAGTATTGAAGACATTTTTATTTTGATCTGATGATGGTGCTAGAAGTCAGGGCATGAGCATGAATATCTGCATCAAATCAAACCACTAGTTGCCCAGTGATGTAAAACACTCTCCTGTCAGCCTCTGTTGTCTTAAAATGAATGCATTTTAGCAAAACTCAGCGGTGGCTACGTAGGTTTGTGCTTGGTAATCCCTTCCCCACTAGTCTAGATGGACAAGAAAATAAGGTCACAAAAAGGAGCATGTATGATTCCTAAGCTATCAACTAAATCCAGTCAACACCAGTTCCCAAAACAAGCATATCTCAAGACACTCCAAGGTCTTGTAATCTTTGTCTGAACCGCTGCTATGCCCAGTTTTAGTTATTCAACAGGCAACACAGTCATTTTCTACCACATCTAGACACACTAAAAACCAAAAGTGTTAACCTCATGGTGGTGCTAGAGGAAAAGTCAGAGTCAACGACTGTCTTTGGGATTCATTCTCAGGGGAACACAAATGTCTTTACAAAAAAATATGGCAATCCATCCAATAGATGGACCAACAACTACAGTTTAGATTTTCAATAAACACTAAACCTTCCTCACTTTGAACGGTGAATTTAGATTTAAGTGTTTGTGCTTCTATTTAGTAAATTACCCAAATGAGAAAATCCCTCTGATGCCGGGAAATGAGATGAAAATGTGTTTTTAATCACTCACATCTGCAGACAAAGAGGCTCATGGAGCGAACATGTTCTCCCCTCGCTCGAAGACTTGGACCTTCCCCAGCCTGAAGACTCCAGCAGGACCTGCAGAGGTTTACCTGGCAGTGGAGGAGGAAGAGGAGGAGGCGGTATCCTTTGGATCGCCATTCAGAGGGGTTGGGATTGTAGTTAAATCCAAGCTTGATGTATTTCAAATGAAGCTAAATTGACCCGATCCATCTTGTGGCTTTCCATGCTCAAATCTGCAGGGGAGGGGTGTTCTGCTGCTCAAGATGTCGTGATAAACTTGATTTAAATGTTTAATAACTTGGAAAAGAAAGCTTTCTGTCATGTTTTTTATTTATACAGCCCAATATTACAAATTTGCCTGAAGGGGCTTTATATTCTGTACAGCATGTGACACACTGTCTTTAAACCAAAAGAACCTTTAAAAAGGGGGAAAACTGGAGGACACCTCCACAGACAAGTAGACTGAAATCTACAACATGGAAACAAAATGATAGCCATCATATTGTGCTTGTTTTATTTGATTATCTATTCTTATTGAAAAACGTCTGAGAGGAGCATGCAGAAAGAAAATATCTCGGTCACTTACAGTCTACAGACTGAAAAGTATTTTCAAAGTAGAGAAACGTTTTTTAAATCTGCCCTCACATCTTACATAATGTAAAAACACATAACCATTCTCTCTTTAGAAATTATTAATCAACTGAATATTAAAGATTCACAGTTGGATGGTTTCTGTAACCTACTTTTTTTTGCACCTGAAGGCGTTACATAAGATGAAACACATGACCTAAAATGTTTCCCACCTCTGTGCATCCTTTCAGAGCGTGAAGGCCGGCGGTCCCTCCTCCAGCCGGGCGGCTGACCCAGGCAGCCTGCCCGTCCCTGCCCAGTCGGGGCTTAGCCGCAGGGGAAAGAATCGCACTCCCAGCGTCCCCGAGGTGAGCCGGGAGGCCGGACTGGAGCTGCTCAGGGAGCGGCCGGAGGAAGCCCTCTCCCCAAGCCGCCCTCAGGTCCTGGAGACCCCCGAGTCTCTCAGCGATTCTCTGTACGACAGTCTGTCATCCTGCGGCAGCCAAGGATGATCCAGCCAAGGATGGGGGAGGAAGGAGAGGACTGGATGCTCATCTAGTCCGCAGACAATAAGACCTAACACCGCTCTGAACGCATCTCCTGGTTGCTGGCTGTACTGTGATGCCGCTGCTGACCCGCCGCCACCTTGTGAGGAAAAGAAACTGTGCCCCGTTGGTCGCAAGAGTATTGTGGTGATGCCGTCTCATCAGCTGTTCCTCTGTTGCAACTGGAAAGATGGATCGATAAGACTTCTCCTCAGGATTCCCAATAAACATGAAGCCAAAAGCCACCCCAGATAGTATACGTTGTTCACTTTTTCACAATCAGACTTGACTGCGGACACTTCTCTTTAATTCTTCATGTATACAGGACTACAAAAACGCATGGCTAAGCTAATGATTAGCACAAAAGTCGTCACTCCTGGTTGTTACTCAGCAACCTGTCTTTTGTTTTGTTTTTCTCTGATCTTTGTTGTGTCCGTCAAGGAAGCAGTGAAGCGCTGATCATTTAAATTGCTGACGTACTGTATCAATACATCCGTTCTGTTATTGGTTTCATTTCACCATATAATGTACTGAGAGAAAGGAAAAAAAACAAACACATGGAGCTCTTTTAAAAAAGGAAAAAAAACTGAATGTTCATGTCTGTGATTCTTTATCGCTAAACTCATGCATCACAATTTTAAATGTATAAACGATTTTATTGATCATGTTGATATTGTTTTGCGACCAAGGAAGGTTGTCGGAATATGTCTGTTTTTAAATCATAAAACATTTAAAGGTAATATACCAGCAATAATAACATAGATAAAGAGAAATGGCTACACTATTCAATGAAAATGTATTTCTATTATTTATTTATTTTTAAATGTTTGCAGTCATCATTTTTTTTTTTTGTAATCTTTCTGTGAAAATTGCAGTCTCCTCGCTTAGTAGATTATGTTCATATCTTGTATTTCGACATCTGTTGCTGTTCATTCCCTAGCCAATAGAGGTCCTATGTACCTACTGCCGTTTTTCAACTTTCTAATTAAAATGTTTTGATTTAGTTCTTTGTGGTAATAGTTATTTTGGCCAGTAGAATCAATTAGTCATACAGTAGGTAGGAAGAGCACTTACCAAACTGTCTTCAAATGTAGTAGTACTCTCCAAGACCGGTAAACACACTTTAATGTGTAAAATTCCCTTTTAATACTTGTGGTCGACATTTCAGAGGGAAATATTCAGTGGTCGAAGTATTCAGATCTTTCACTTGTGTAAAAGTAGTAATACTTACTAGTAAAAATCCTCTTAAGTAAAAGTAACAAGATTTTACATACAAAATGTGTCATTGTTAGATTAAACAACCAAATAATTGGTAAAAAGGTCAAATTAACTTTGTAATGTATCAATAAATATAATATTACACTCTCAAGGGGCCAATACTTTTAATACTCCTAGTACAATTTGCTAATGATAAACTAAAAGTACTTTCACTTAAGTCAGTATTTTCATCGTCAATTCATCTTATGATTGTTTGTTAACCACTTCATCTATGAAATGTCAAAATAATACAAATTCTTAGTGCTCAACACGACATCCTCAAATTGTCTTGTTGGACCAAAAGTCCAAAAATTTAAATGTTGAGAATGACAATAAACCACATTAAATCCACACATTTGAGAAGCTGGAACATTTGGCATCTTTGCTATAAAAATGATCAATCAATATTTTCAGGTCTAAACATTTTAAATATAGAAGTATTACTTGTAATTGAGTATTTTTGCAGGTATTAACTATTTTTACTAGCATTTTCAACAGTGAAGGCAGGCAAGATCACCTTATTTCAATATGTTCAACACATTTATTTGAGCAAATGTATCAAATTATTAGTTTCAATTTTACATGAATAAAATAAATTCTTCACAGTATACACTTTCGAAAAATCGTAAGGTTAACATCATATCATTTGGTAAACTAATTTCTAGACAACAGATATTAAGAGGAAATTTACACTGGGAGAGGTCTGAATAATTTGCCTGTCTGAGTTGAAAATGTGGACAGATGGCTCAGACTCCAGCCAATCAGTCAAGACAGCCAAAAGTCCAAAATCCTGACCACCGAGTCCGTCTGAATCAGTTTGTATAGCTCCAGACAGGCTTCCATGGTTAGTATTACCAGGCTTCACCATTCTTACTCAAAATGTTGGTCACAAAACAAAATCAAATCAAAAATCAGTCAAAATCATGGGACACCATATGTTGTGACACTCCACTAAAGAGAACCAAGGGAAAACTATAAATAAGCAAATCAACGTCTGAAATTACATAATTTTAAATAAAACACTGATCAACTCAGAAGCTCACCTGACCCACTAAAAAAAACAAAAAAGGAGCCTATCATGTCATTAATTTATGGCACTAAATAACAGTAATGAAATATGAATGAAAATCCTCATTAAGTGTTGCTCAGCTTCTGGGAGTCTCCATAGGGCAACGCTCCCCTCTACAGGCCAAGCATGTTCACTGCAGCATTAGTCTATTCTCCAACCACAGCCATGATGGGACTAGCATTAGTTTACTATGAACTTACATTCAACCCTTGTTGTAAGTTTTAAAAAATAAATCAAAGAAGTGTTCAGTAATATAAGACCACAGAGGAGTTAATTCGATAAATGAAGACAGAAAGTGAAAAGCACCAAATGCGTTGCAAATTGTGCCTTGTCTGACAGATTGTTGTTTTTTTTCCATTTCCAGACACTCAAACTTTCTTTACTTCTTTTCCTTCTTCTTGTCCTGAAAAAAGGGACAAATAATCACAATTATAAGACAAAGAATTCAATGTAGTGGTATCAAGCCATGCAGACACATACGGTTAAACAGTATGTGCTGATAGTTAAAGTAAAAGTAAAGTTAAGGTGAAAGTAAAAAGTCCTGCATTCAAAATCTTACTGAAGCAAAAGTGCTCAAGTACTATCAGTAAAATGTACTTCAAAAAGTAAAAGTGCTTTGTCTGACTGATATTATGTGACACTCGATTGTCAATACTGAAGCATCAATGTGTAAGCAGCGTTTTACTGTTCTGAGGGTCATCTATTAAATCTTCCATTTTTTCTCTAATAATTACTGTTTTTGTGAAATATCTGATATTTTTATGTGTTTTGGGGCTCAAAGGTTATTAAATAAAACCATGTGAGAGGTTTAGAGGGGAATTGTCTCTTTGGTGGAACTGTTAACAACTCAAATATAACTGCAACATGAGGAGGATAGTACAGCAAAATTGTACATAGGCACAGCACTTAAATGTAGTTGGTTACTTTCCATCACAAAATACTTTTTGCTTCACAAGGAACCATTGCTTTGGTCAAATGTAATTATTCAGATGTCTGTTGATTATTATTATTATTATTATTATTATTATCCACAGTAATTAGAACAAGTTTCTGCATATGTTGCTGTTGGGTTATTCAAATGTCATTTGCTTTTTCATTGTTTTGTGCACCACAACCTAAATTCCCCTTTCCACCATTGCACTGGGGCGGTGGCAGAAGTCTCAGATATCTCAAAACCTAAGCAAACAAAACCAAAAGTATCTGCATGGCTGGATTCTACTAGAGCTGAATGAGAAAACATGTTGTTTTTGCTGTGATTTGGGTGAGCCACCCATTTATTATTAATTAAACCAGGATTTTATTCTACAGAATTGTTAAAAACAGTAAAATGCATTGAAGACAATTTATTTTAACCAGCCTTTCTTGTAGAAACATTAAACAGTTGAGGCTGCAATATCCTATACTTTGTTATTGTCAACAAATCCCATTAAAACAACAAAACCAACAATGTGTTAGTCCGTCTCTCAATACTTTCTGACTTCCCTACCCCATCCATGGCACTCAGCTTAAAGCCCACTGATTCCTACTGAAGAGATAAGTCTTTAAAAAAAGGTCACAAATATAGTTTAATTTTAAAAAAAGAAATATCCTAAAACATCTGGACAACGTAGTTTTTAGTTTAGTTTTTTCACTAAACAGGAGTAAATAATGCATTTGTTTGGAACTATTTTCAGTTGTGTGTTTGGTGTATTGGTGAGTATCTCCGGCAGCAGGATGGGTGTATGTGGGATCGAATCAAAATAAACTACAATGTTGATGTTCATCATAACGAAGGAACATGTCGCCCAGTGTAACAGCGTTACTAACTGATGTGTTTTTAAATCAGATCACAAACAGAGGTTAACAGTTCCATTAGAATAAGGAATATGATATACCAGGCTTTCGATGCACAAAATACTTGTTGGTAGGATAAATTTCTTGTATGTTTTTGTCTTTTCATTGGGTTTGTTGACAAGAAAAATATAGAACACGACCAGACTTATGCATTAACGTTTTTTTTTTTTTTAAAAAGGATAAGGCAATAAACTCCGTACCTTATCATTCATGGCAAGGATGACCATCAGTTTCCTGAAGATGGTGATGAAATCAAGAAACAAGTCCACACAGTGCCTTCAAAAAACAAACGTTTGTTTCAGAATCTTACATATGCTTTTGAGAAGAAAAACATGTCTAAAATAAATTCAGTTCATTCAATAATTCAGCTGTAAAATGTATGCATTTACCATGTACTGACTGAACCTCTGTGAAATTGAAAGTGAAATTTATTCGAGCCACTCTTTATCTCTCTCATTATCAGGAACAGATGCTAAGCTGTTCACCTCCCTGTGGGATGATGTATTTGCATGGTATTTGGTTTTGAGAAGCCGACAGATAAAAGGCTCGTATGGAGTTTTGACTCACCAGACATAGTCCTTGTCTCCATTCTCTGCCTTCTCAATGATGAGCTGAGTGTCAAACAGGACAAAGCCGCACATGATGAGCAGCCCGAGGTACATGTGTGCCTGTTAGAAAAGATAAAGAGGAAGATACACACATTTAGAGCACATTAATGCACACAGCTGATCAAACGTTCACTGAGATATGGTTGGTTCAGCTACCTTAAACATCATCACAGATCCAAAGAACATGTTCATCACAGACATCAGGAAAAGGAGGGTAAGGCCGGACATCAGCGTGCCTGAGAAGAATGAGGGAAGCAGCATGTATGGGTTAATTACACAAGTGGACTGTTTGATGGCCAGAAGGTGTATGTTATATAAAGTTTTAAGTGTGTTTGTGTTGTATGATAAATGGTTGAGAAAAGAAGTATACAGCGTCACAACGTTAATAAACTGCCTTTACCTCCAAGGAACAGATAGCTCCTGCGTTTGGCATAGACAGCGCTGAGAGTGAAGCAAATGAAAATTGCAGAGGTTCCCATGAAAGCCGTCACAATGATGCTGATGAGAAACAAACCAGAGCAAACAATAAGTTTTCAATAAATACATAATTTTAATTAGATGTGTACAGACAAACAGCAACCAATGATTACATAATACTCTCTCTCATTGCCGTTTTAAAATCAATGTTTCGTGGTTTTAATGTTTAACTTCTATTCAGCTAGCTGCTTATGCACAGATGTTAAACACTGAGTAACCTTTCACATACCTCGGATTGACGGCGATGACAAAGTCCAGTGTGGGGCCAAGGCCGACACCTGGAGAGGAAGAGAGGAATGCAAACATGGGCTTAACTTAACAAAGTCAATTCTGATCACATGCAAAGCAACACTTTTAATTGTAGCATGTCCATAAAGTCAACACTTTACCTGTGAGGAAGGCAAATCCTGCGAGGATAGCCAGTCTCTTCTTCTCTGTCTCTGGGTTGTGTGGTGTCATGGCGAGCCAAAACATCATCCCCAGGGAGCCGAGCACAGACAGTATGCCGCCCTGAGAACAAGGGCACGGGGGTGACGATAGGGCAGGAAAATTGTCACTTTGATATTTACCACTAATTTAGGGTGTTGAAAACAGCAACATCCCAATATCTGTAAATTTCTCAATACAGTAGGTTGAATATCCCTGTAGCAACAGGATCACCATAAGATGTTAAGATAAGACAGAAAACATCCAACAAGTTTTGTCTTATCTTATGGTGATTCTGACTCAAATCAAAGACCTGTGATACATTTTAAATGCGCCCACAGTGCCCTGATATACCAGAGAACGTACTGGCACTGGTGTAGCAGACAAAGGAGCAAATTTAGTGCAGTCATTGTATTGCGTATTGTATTGTCATTGTATTGCGTATTGTATTGTGTTTATCTGTATATGTATTTATCTATAATACATTCAGTATCTTCTAAAACTGGTAATCCCAAAATTACAAAGGGAAATCCTGGTAGCAACGTTCAAGTATTAGGCTGCAGAATATCCTACACATGCAGTCTGTTGTCACATGAAACACGGACAGAGGTAGATTAGCAACAAAGTCTGTGCTCAGTGGCCGAGTGGTGACAATGCTCACTGTAAATTACCACAGAACTTAAACTTCACAAAAGACAGTGACTTCAGGTTTTCCCGCTGTGTTTTAAAGTGGATGCAGGTCCATCTCATCAAACATAAAGGCCACCTCTGCTAAAATCATAAAACTAATAAATGCTGAAATAAATCATTAATCTTCAGGAAAGAATGGCTGCTATATTTCACAGCAAATGGCACTCATTAAATTGGTGTGTCAATTGTTTGGGTCATCTACTAATCAAATGAAACATGAAGTTGCACTGGGATACACTGGACATGGATTAATACAAGCTTTAAATTGCTCAGTATTGTGTAATTGTTTTATTGTTAAAACACATTTATCTGCAACCACCAGATTACTAAACTTAAAAATAAGGCTAGATTAGGTAGGATAAAGTATTCCTGTCAGCACTTTGTTTAAGGGCACAATTTGCATTGTTGTAAAGGATCAACTTTTAAACTGGGGTGGCTGTGGCTCAGGGGGTAGAGCGGGTTGCCTGTTAATCAAAAAATCGGTGGTTCAATCCCCGGCTCCTCCAGGCTGCATGTCGAAGTGTCTTTGGGCAAGATACTGAGCTCTGAATTGCCTCTGGTGGCTGGCTGTTCCACCAGTGTGTGAATGGTGAATGCAACGTGGCGTAAAAGCGCTTTGAGTGGTCGCAAAGGCTAGAAAGGCGCTATACAAATACGGTGCATTATCATTATTATTACCTGAAAGAGGCGGGTGACGACATGGACGTAGGAGCCAGTTGCAGCCACAAACATACAAACTGCCAAGCTTGAGTACACATTCTTCAAGTGCACCTGTGTGGAATGAGATCTGCAAAAAAAAAAAAAAAACATTACAGTGCTGGGTGATGGAAACTTGAAGTACAAGACTGACATACCAATCCACTGCATGCTTACGTACATTTGGGAAAACTTGAGGAGAGCATCAAAGTTGATGTTGCGGTCAAACACGTTCATGATTGAACTAGGAATAGAGATCTGAAGGTGATTCTTGAACAGACGATGTCTCCTCTGAACAGAAACAGCACATGATTACACTTAAACTCCACTTTTACAGTCAAAATGTAAATTATTTTACAACCACAACTGTGGGCATGCAGCATTCACAGATAAGCAAGGGTACAATCACTTGTTAATCAGTAATGGAAAGCAGCTAAATTTACCAAAGTAACATTACTCAACTTAAATACTTTACTTTTATTTGTATTGTATGCAACTTTATACATATACTCTACATTACAGAGGGAACTAGTGTACCTTTTTAATAGACTACATTTATTTAACAGCTATAACTACTTTTAAGATTTTATATACAACACACAAGATTAGTTTATAAAATATGATAAACTGCTGTTATAGCATCAGTATAACATCAATATAAATGGTTCAATAATCTAATAATATAACACTGTCAGGGACCATTCTACATAATGATTACTTTTATTTTATTTTGCTGCTAACATTTCTGTACTTTTAACTTAAGTACATTTTTGAATAGAGTAAAAAAAAAGGTAATGTGGTATCGCTAGTTACTTTAACTTAGGCTAGCGCTGAGTACATAATCTGAATACTGCTTTCACCAGCGATACACACGCGTGTTGCACATCAGAGGTGCGTACTTTAGTTAGAGGAGGTCTTGCATCATTTAATTACACAACAGGTTAACCAGCTAGGTTAAATGTCAAGCGTTCAGTAACGTTACCATAATTACGCTTAACAAGCTTTCTGATAACAAGCTATCAATTCGTGATATAGCAGTTGTTAAGCTAACATTAGCTGGCAACAAAAACACTTAGGTTAACTCGTGAATAAATATGTTGTTTAAACTAGGGCACGGCAGTCCAGCAATTGTCAGGCGGCCAATATTTGTGTTTTGACGCATGAGACTATCATATTAATAGCCAACGTTGCTAACCAGTGAGTTAATACGGGCGTTAAAATGAGCAGCTTGCCTAGCTAACGCTTGCTCGTCTGTTAACACAATTCGACGACTCGTTCATTCTTCCGTAGATTAAGCTGGTAATATTACAGCAAACATTGACACCGCACACCGAGGACATAAGCACACTATGCTAACATAAAGTACATACCTCTTTCTCTCTGCTCCTAGTGCCTTTCTTCTTCCTGCTCTTCTGTTACTTTTATTTTTTTCAACAAAACCGTACGTGTCAGTCAGCTCACATGATGTCACCATGAAAACGCCCAGAAATGTTGTAGTCCCGATTCTGAAAATAAACGCTATATATATTTTTAAATATTTAAATACACTAGGTTATGGGCATAAATAAACAAGTCGGATATTTTATAATTACTGTAAGTTAAACCGAATTTATTATTACGAGTCATTCGCCATAGAAGCTTTATATTAAAAAGACACTTCCTGGTGTCACCGAATAATGTCCCCGGTACACCTAAAATGGCCGACTCTTAAATATAGCTGCACCATTAGCTGCCAACGGCTACTAGCAAAGCAACAATAAATGTTTGTTTGTTTTGTTTATAAGCTTTAACGTTGGATATTTGCTACGAATATACCGTTTAATAAACACTATGAAACAAAGACTCGAATGTCTCTACCACATGTTTCTGATCAAATAAATAATAAATGCAGGGCTGACGCAAATTAATGCTCAGGAGTGCGAAGGAGTTGATATCAGCCGTTTTTCAACGGGCGACCATATTTTCATTTAAAGATAATTTACATAAGCGTATTTTTCTGTTTAGACTTATAATGTTGGTTATGAAAAATAAATGTATGTTTAACTAGTATCTGATAGTGGTGGAAGAAGTATCCTTCAGTAAAAGTGGACCAATGTCAATATATTATAGGCCTTTTAATTAAGTACAAAAGTATTAATAAGGAAATGTATCCAAAAGTAAATGTACATGTGGAATAGTCCTTGTCATATTTAATAATAATTGCTTACTTTACTTTTTAACTGTTAAGTGTATCATATCTTTATATAAAATCTAAAAAGTAACTAGTAACTGTAGCTGACTTTGGTATGGTCCCTCTGAAATGTAGCAACAATGCAAGTACTCAAGAACTATACCTTACAGAAATTCCACCACAGTACACGTTAAAAATATAAAATTTAAAATAAAATCTTGAGTGAACAAGGTTTGGATGTTTGTTTGCAAGTAGTACTGACATTTGAGTAGAACATGATCCTGCAGTATGTCTTTCAAACCAAAAAGATTTAAGGATTTTTAAAAAGATACTTTATTGTTGTATCGGAGGACATAGAGCAAAAGCAATTTCATACTTTCAGAAGAGATGTGTCATTTAGTGTCACCACGGAGAAAAATAAATACAAATACAGTATTGTATAATACCAATTTTTATTTTAAAATAAAATCTGGTAGCACCTTGTCTGTTAGAGTTTTGGTCAGATCAGGTAGACAAAATGAGTTTTTGATTTATTCTGATACACAAAGACAAATTGTGACTGTCTAAACAAATACTTTTGGTCATCACAACTGGTACAATTTCATTGTCATATTTTACAAGTTAACATGCAGGCAATAATTGCATCAGAAATTAAACATCATAGAAAAACCACATTACCCAGGAAACATACCCCCACAAAATATCTGTTGTACTGAATTTAAAATGAGAAAAAGGTGTTCTTTCTTGATTGAATCTTGTCTTTACTTGTTAATGGTTTATTTGATTTAACTGCTTAAGTTTTTGAATTATCCAAGAACTTTGACAGCAAAATGTATGTTATTTAGGCACAAATAAAACAGTTAAACACAAGGCCAGCCTCAAAGTAGGCAAGTAGATTAGAATACAAAATGTTAAGCATTAAGAAATACTGGACATTACAGGTTTTTGGCCAATAAATATAGAAAAAAACGCTCACACTATGCTAATATTTTTTTTGATATTTTCAAGTGTTGCACTGCAAGTACCACAGCCACATGGCATTACACTTGCCCTTGACAGTGTTTTCTCACGCTCAGCATGACACATCAGACTGTGTAGGCCTGCAAATCTCTTTTCAGGCAGAACACAATTCTCTGTCCGAATTTCAAAGGCACAGTTTTTACTTTCAGCACTGTCAATATAAAACAAGTGCAAGTTGTATGTCATATAGTAATAAAAGAAAAACATAGTAACAAATTATTGAACCTTGACTGAAAACTGTGGCATTTCTGGCCGTCCTATGTGCCATCATATTCCAGTGTGTCTGCTTTCAACGAACCGTCAAAGACAAGATTTCACCCTGTTTACTTAACTTATAACCAATATATCAAATATCAATCTGACTACTAATGACGTACTGTATATTTGTATGTTTTGTAGAAATTGTGTTTATAGTAAAAGTATAAGGAAAATACACTTTTTTTGCTGCTCATTTACAGGTAAATAAGGCTACAGTAATGTTTACATCTGCTGAATGCAATTATTGACTGGCTACTTAGGAGGTACTGTCCATGTAATTACAGAACTGGGTTGCATAGAAGAACCATGTTCACTGTTTAAAAATAGATTTCCTTATAAAACAACCTATAAAAAAGAAATCATTAAATGTATAAAATCTGGTGAAAATTTAAAAAAAGAGCTGATAGTTTTTTTTTCTTTGTTGTTCCTTAAAAAGGCACAATAATAAAAAAAGAACATGTCCAAAAGTCAAGTCAGGGCAGGCAGCCTTCTGCTTTGGCAAAAGAACCCCTTTAATATTCATATAAACTGGAGTGATTGTGATGGGACTGCTTTGGTTATTGTTTCCCGCTCGTTCTCATAGTGGTTGTCAAAAATGTCAGCACTGAGGTTCAGAGGAAAGGCCTCAGATTGCAATCTATAGTTTCAGTTGAGTCAAACACATTGTGTTTTCCAGGCTTGGAATTTCCTTAACCCCATGATAATACAATTTTCTAAACTGAGGATTTTGTGCAGAGGCTAGAAGAACAGCGTCTGAATACTCTAGTATCTAATCCCGATATATGGTTCTATTGTAGTTGAAGACAAGCTGGAGTTCAAACAGGAGCTGAGCTGGTCCATTGAGAGCTTAATGTCCACGAAGCTGGTCCAGCCCGGTGTAAACATTATCAACTTGACTAAGTTCTTCGAACACAGGCAGAAGGTTGAGCAGTTCAGAGTCGTCCACGTCGTCGAACCATGACACCACAGGGACCTGACGAAAACAAGCAATCACTCAAAAACTGCTGGCTTTTATGAACCATGGATAAAATTAAATAAAAATCACATATTGTATAAACTGCACCTGGCGCATACAGTTCCGGACCAAAGCTGTGTTTTAATACATATTTAACCAGAGGTGTACAAATTTTAATCAGTCCTAAATGTGCAGTGTACATTTCTGTAAATCCGGATTATAACTGAAACAATTTGTCAATAAGAGAAAATTAATTGGAAACTAACAGCCAAAAATTCTCTGTTTTCAGCTTCTCAAATGACAGGTTCTGCTGCTTTTCTTCATCATATATGATAATAAACTGAATGTCTTTGGGTTTTGGGCTCAGGGAAATTTCAGGGCATTTGTCAATCATTTGTTCCATAGCAAATATAAAACAATAAATCAAGTAAATTACCTGCAGATTTCTCATTGATTGCAATAATCATTAGTTGCAGCCATAATGAAACTAGGAATCTATTCTAATTCATTTAACTAATTGTAGTAGTTTGACAACTACTTAAATTCTGTAAGTAATGTGTGATTTATCATTTTGTAAGAGCTAATCTCATATTGCCAGACCTCCAGCATCTCGGGGAAAATAAGATTTAGGCTTTAGTTTAAACAAGTTATCGTTTGCATGAGTTTCTTGTCCCACGGTGTTCCCACCATTTTCCCCAGGCCTCCATAAGCTTGAGGTCTAAGAGCAGGTGCCACGACTTTTGAACAACGGATATCAATATTATTCATCACAATTGTCAAAGCTATTTGCAACACAAAGAGACAGATCAAAACTCACAGCATTATTAGGGTGGAAGATGTAGGAGGCAGGAGAGTTGTCCAGGATGAGGGTTTTGTGGAGGTCTCTGCCCAGGCGGCTCAAATCTTTGACATAGCAGCCCTGGTGGAATACGCAAGATTCCCGGAATAACCGGGTTCGGAATACACCACATTGATCCAGCAGGTCCGTCACCGGGTCTGCGTACTGATGGAGGTGAGGGGGTGTGGGGAGCAGGTGGGGGAAAAGCAGGGATTTGTAAGGCAAATAGCTAAGAAATAGCATCACACATCTAAAATCTGCTCATCTGGATTAGGTTACACTAGCCATTCGTAAATCCATTCCTAAATTTTGAGTCTGTAGTTCTAAGGTACTGCTTGTCGAACGCGGGGTTTACTAAACTGGGCTGCACCAATAAAACTTAAGGAATCATTGTAGCATCACAAGCTGTAACATAGATAGTTATCAAGTGTAAGTCAGACATGTCGACCCACAATATGTCCTCTTTATCTTGAATGTAACCAGGTCAAATGTTAGCAGGCTAAAACTTGTCAGTTCAGATAGCTCCCTAGCAGTTACACCTGGTACTTTATATATGTAAATATTTAGTAACAACTATCTAGTGTGTGCGGTGCAACACATTTAAATTTAGTTACGCGTATATCACCACTAACTAATCCCTTGTAAGTTTTTGAACTTACAAATAGCTGGTGCAATGAGCAAGGAAACAAATTATGGCTTTAAACATGAGGAGGGTGTCTACTAAGGTGACTAACACCATGTCAAGTAGCTGCTATCACTGTAAAAGGAGAACTAAAAAAGGCGAGAGAAAGCAGAACAACATCTGATAGATCAGACATTACAAGAAACAACATATACTTTGTGCTGAATAATATGAAGATCTATTTCAGGGTCTGATGTAAAGTACCTTTGCGAGACTGGCTGTAAACAGCACACATTCAAACAACTCTCCCATTCTCTGCAGGAACTCATCCACATACGGCCTCTTCAGCACATACACCTGTGAAACAAATAGGCCATCAGGAAACAGTCTGACTTACAGGACTATGTAACTGTCACTTCAATAAATGTGTACCATCAACTTATTATTCCCATCTGATTGCTGCTAATGGCCAGTTCCTGAAACAAGTAATCAAGAATAGGCCGTGCCAGTGTTAACCAGCCTATCCTGGATTACTTGAACCAGGCAGAGGCCCCCAGAGGATCGCGTACTAGCACATGGGGTCCCAGGAATCACATTTCTCAGTTAATTACATTTCCACATGTCCAATAGTGAGAAGCTCTACAGCCAAGTTGAACAAATTGTCCAGTACACTGTGCTATTTGAGCAAGTTTTTTAACATCTTCACAGAGGCAGTAATATGTACTGTATCACTTATTCATGATATTTTAGATGAACTCAACAGAAATGATTCATTTTCTTGCTGATGCATCCACTTCCACTTACGACTCCCTGTTCAACATCTGGTCAGTAGAGGGCTCCGTTCGCCTGTCATAGCAAACCCTGGCTGATCAGTTACAAGACCCATCCCTTTTCAGCTCAGCAACCGCTGCAAACACATCAACATACATACACAAACACACAGCCCCCCCCTCCCCTCTACAGCAAACACACAGCACACAGTAGTTTACCTGGTGTGTGGTCCCCTCTATCTCCACAGGCACGATGAAGTCTGCATTACTAATAGGCTGCAGGGAAGAACACAGAGGGAGATGGTTGGCATGCTCATTCACATGAGCTGCGCTGTGTACATTCACATGGCGTTACATAACTGAACATTTAGAAACAGACTTCACGTTGCTGCCATAAATCACAGTAAAAAAGCCAACACAAACAGAAAATAATACACTGTATGTTCCTCAAATACATGTGACTGTTTTAGTGAAGAAAGCCTGCTACGGAATAATAAACAATCACAGAAGAAGAAGACCAATGCACCAATGCTACAAGCTGCCATCACATGTATCGACATCACATCATTGAATCTGAAGAAGCTTTCACTCAAACTGATGTAACATCACAAGTCAAACAACAATACCAAACATACTGAAATGAGGCAAATGCTAGTGTTGACATAAAGAAGCTTATTTAGTGATTAAATGACTGATGGCGTACCTTGAATGAGCTGTGCACTAGGGTCTCATCCAGGTCTATGACCACACATATCTTCCCTTGGTCCTGGGCCTCTACCTCAGGCAGGAGACTGGGTTCATATTGCTAAGGTGACACACAAAAACTTGTTTTAATGGTATTGTCCTACACACACCTATATCATTTGTCTTGTCTGTGCTGTGTTTATAGCTACGGGACATGATTAGTCCTGATAGTACAGTGATTCATATGAAAATCAGACCTTGGCAATTTGATTTTCCCTCTGGGAAATTAGATAAGACTCTTAAGAGGGGCATATATGTGTGGGTGGCTGAAGGAGTGGGCTTCGTTATTTACTGTAACAGCTTCTATGTTGCCTATCTTTAGGATTAGCATATTTATTCTTCCATTATACTTCCCAAACGCATCTCTACAGGCATTCAACTGCAGGGAGAGCACATTACCTTATATGAGCTAATTTTTAGAAATCCAGTTTTCTCCTTTTATTAATTTTGGTTCATCCTCTGATCTTTATGAGCACAATCAAACTAACTTCAATTATTAATATATTACATAACGTAAATAGCTTATCCATCGAGGAAGGCATATTAAGATTGAGAAACATAATATCCATGAGCAAAAACAATCTTCTTTCATCAACTAAACAATAAACCCAATGCAACACAACCCTATTGACGCAAACGTATAATTTGGTTTCATTTCGGTGGGAGCCTGGCAGACAATATCCAGGCCTTACAGATGCTGCTTCCTGTTTGCTCCTGATGCTAGAGGACACACCTCAATGTGAACAAACATGGCATCTCATTAAAATGCCCCTTACATGCTACTGAAGCTCTAATCAGGCTGACAGCATTCACCAGCATGGCCATCCGTGTGCAGCAGGCCCTCAAGGCTTTATTTTTTCTCCACCTCAGCAATTACGAAGCACACAATACACCATTCTCTGCTCGCTCTCGACCGTCTGCCTGAAGGATTGATAGTCTCTCTGTCGTTCTTATCTTCCTTGGGGGATCAAGTGTGAACATCAAAGTGATTCCATATCCGCAGACAGTTGCGGTTAGCTTTCAAGACGTTCAGAGCAGGTGCAGCAGCGGTTTTAGTGTGCAGTTGTAAAACAAATAAAATAACGCTTGAAGACAATAATAAGCACATTTTTACGACAGTGTGTTTAGTTTATTCCTACAGATGGCCAAACTTTTTAAACGCCTTCTATTTTTTGGCAAGCAGTGTGTGTGTGTGTGTGTGTGTGTGTGTGTGTGTGTGTGTGTGTGTGTGTGTGTGTGTGTGTGTGTGCGTGCGTCAAGGAAGTAAAATCATAAATAAACAAAAATAAAGGCAGGGCTGAACTGAGGTCTTCGAATTGTTTTCGGTGGTGTGAAATATTACGAAGAACAGTGTTACCTTGACAACAGTCCCATTTTCCTGTGACTCCAGCAAGGCCTGCTGGGAAGGTGGTGGCGTTGGTGGTGGCGGTTTGGGGCCATCCTGAGCTTGGAGGCAACAGAAGAGTGCTTTGAAGATGTTACAACTCCGAGGCTGTTTCAGGGCAGACCGGCTCACCTGGCCTGTTTCGCACAGAGAAAGAAGGACTTTCATGAGAAAACCAAGCAAAACTCCATGTAGTCGACACGGAAATATAAAGTAGGGGGCTTGAATTACACGCCACAATTCACGTCAGGTACACATAATCTAATGTTTTTTTATTCCACACACAAAAAAATCTTGATACAAACAATACAGGAATTAAAATACCTGGGGGGGTTGTTGTTTATTGAAATCAATCACATATTAATCCATAAAGGAAATTCAGCATAATTAGGAATAAGCTACTTGTAAAGAATGAGCTTCTCCTTTCTAAAAGGCACCGTCCATCTGTCTATAGTAATGGCACAGCCCGCACATGAAATCTGTTTTTAATGCGCCTTCCTCTGCTGCTGCTGCTGCTGCTGGAAATGGCTGGTACATGTTATATAATCACAGAGGGCGGGAAAACCCACACTTTTCGGCAGTACCTTCAACCGAAAACACAGACAGAAAACATTCCAACCATTTTAAACTCCAGGACATTTCAGGGCTGTCTGAAGCTAGCCAGAACAGCCTGACAAGACAGCCAGGCAGTCAGTGAGCCGGACAAGCAGTCACACCTCAGTGCTCTGTGCAGGTCTTTGATCAGCCACTGTAACGGTGAGCGTCCTGGCCCCATAGGAGTAGCCGTGGAGAAAGAAAGGGAGAAAAAAAAAAAACATTCCTTCAAGTCCCCTCTAGTGTGTTTCGTGTGAGGACTTGCAAACAATGCAGGATTAATACCATCAATACACTTTCATTACAGACTGTAAACACTCTCAGTCCTTCTTAGAGATAAGAACAGTTGATACACAAAGTCATGAAAGTGTGCCAGCCAACTGTACGCTAGCACATTTACACATTTGTTTCTTACAATCCACAGTGTTCACGCTGACCCTCTGAAGACATAATGCAGACCCACCAATGTCCATGTTACACAACACCATGTTTGAGAGACAAAGGAAACCGGAGCGTGATTTGGTAATTCCTCAGATGTCCTTCATTAGTCTAGCCCCCCCAACCCCCCTGAATTTATTAAGATACAATAATCAATACAATCCACTTGATTTGTATCCCATTAACAAGGATCCTGTCAGTATAAGTCAGCCAATTGATTTCCCACAGGACAACAGTATATTCATGTATGACATAACACATACACTACATCTCCCCTGCATGTAAAAGGATAGAAAAACAGCAGCAGATTAGTCCTACAGACAAATCCACCACTTCATTACACATGCAAGACAAAAAGCAACAAAAAAAAACCCCACTGTGGACATGTTGAATTATATTTTGTACACACACTTGACTTGACACACTTGCAGGTACTGATGCGGTGCAAAAAGCACCGCATCAGTACCTGCACTCATGCAATATGCACGAGATTAACACTCAAGTAGTGAGCCTGAATCAATGAGGGAAGCCTCTTTCAAGACCAAGGGAAGCTTGCAAACAACGGAATCTTTGAAACGGCGCTACAATGGGCGTGTGCAGAGGGGTGTGTTTGTGCATTCCGCTGTCAACACCGCGGCACCTGGTATACAGCCCTCTTGTTAATCAACAGCCACTCTGGTCCTCCTTTACACCCACCAGCTTATAAATGCATTATGATTCAACACAGAACCTGTGCTGTTTGTTTGTGCAGTGAAATAATAATGTGGGAACAGTGCAGCAGCCTTCCTTTAATGCTACAGCAGCGCAGTCCCCCCCCCACAAAATAAAAAATAAATAAAAATGAACAAAACACCACACCATAGTTTTTAAATGAGCAAAACAGCTTGGTTTACACTGAACTGTGGTGCTGCCTGTGGTGACAGACGGGCTGCTCATGCTGTACCTGGAAGAACACTGTAGTAGGACATGGGATGGTGCCAAACAAGCTGGAACCTGATCGACATAAATACACGGCAGTTTTTTTGGAGGGGGGGGGGGGTCTGGCCACGATCAACCAGCAGCACTAAATGAAGAAGAACTGAGCGATGATCACAACACCACATGTTAAGAAGCGACAACAGATTTTTGCACAAAAAGAGCACACGCGGCAAAAAAAAAGACAAAAAAACAGGATCAACAATAGCCAAGCTCCAGATGGCAAACCTGGTGCGTAATGGAGACTGTGAACTTATAGTTGACCTTATATTCGATTCAATAACAACTTAAAGCAAGGTGAGCTACATAATAATCTCGCCCTCTGAGTGCTGGATGTTGTTCAGTCTTATATGTTTATTCTAACAGTTGTGTGCTTTATGATCTGCAGGTGATCGATGGAATGAAAAAAAAAAAAAAAACTAAGGTTGCAGCTTCCGTTCAAAATATATTCAGCAAATAAGCACATTGTGGTGTATCAGGCTCCGTCGCTTTAATTTACACACACATTTTATTTCATGTGATTTGATCTAAATATTACTGATTTGCTTCGTTTAAAAAAAGGGGGGTAGTGCGACTCGAACCGCGCTCAACCAGCGTCCGCAGCGCTCAACTGTCAAATGGGCGCACTACAGGCTCTCAATAACACCCGGATCATTCTTCTGAAGATAATCAAATAATACCGCACCACGGGAGGCAAATATTATAACACTGAAAAAGCATATAAACACAGGCCCATCTCACCTGTTTTCGGTGACACTTGAACGTCTTCTTTCTGCACTTGGGTGATAACAGAACTTTCCATCTGACAATCACGGAGCCCTCAAAATCCTCAAATCCTGTCCCCGAGCACTGATGGGCATCCCTCATTGGGTTTTATTGACAAATAGACTCAAGTATTCGCCGAGGTAACTCTTGTCATCCGCCTCAGTTACAAATCCCCGATGAGAGTAGGATTTATCTTGTTCCTGGGTTTCTTTATTCCCCCACCGCCGCCGCTCTTCTTCTTCTTCTTCTTGTTCTTCTTTCGGAGGTCCGCCTGGGGAGGGGGCAAGGCACTTTGGATATGTTTTTTTGCAGGCTATTTGAGAATGTCAGCCCCGTCGTCTCGGGTTTACCGCGACTATTACTGGTAATATCGCTGAGCAGCCCCCCTCACCCGTCGCTGCGAAGTCTTCACTCTTGCACCAACAACATGGAGAATCCAGGCGAGAGAAGGAAAACAACCGAGGAAATGGGGCAAGGGAGGGCGGTTTCAAGCCCCCCCTTACTACAGATAAACAACATCGCCAGAAATGCCTTTAAGGGCGACGGAAAACACCGGGAATCGTTCACTACAGTCGGGTCCGACACAAGTGAACAGATTCCCGTGTGGAGTTAAATGTAAAATATGAGTTTTGTTGTTATCCGAGGCTTTGTTTTTCTACGGTTGGGACTCCGAGGGCGCCTTGAAACCGTCTCTTCTCCCTGATTGGACGCCAGGGAGGAGGGGCGTGGTCAAGGCATTCCTCCCAGTCCTGCACGCTCCGCAGCGAATACATTCCAGCGCTGCTCGTTCAGATGAGCTCACATTGTTTGTACATTATTATTTTATAAAATAAACAAACAAATGCAACCTAATTAGCATATAAATAAAGACAGACGTGTGTCCTTTCTCTAAAATTGTAAGCTAGGACGTCATTTTGTAGTTTAAAACGTTTGTTTTCTTTTATTTTTTTTAATAGCCTATTTTTATTGTTTACAAGTTTTGTTTGTGTTCTGCATTTTTTGTGTGTTTTTTTTGTTCAACTTCATTAAACGTATCAGAAGAGGTAGAGATTGTGATGCTATTAAATTTCAGTCATAATAATTCAGTTATCCACGCCCAAAATAATGTAAATCATCTTTACCTGCGATGTTTGTGCTTGGCAATATTTTATAAGCCTAAAATTCGCGATTTTGTGTGTAAACTTGCGATATCATAACATCTGAAGGATCTAGTAGGGAAAGCAAAAACAACATAAATAACAGGCTTGTTAAAATATATATTCTGTCAGAAACATCAAATATAGCCTACAGCATTACTGACGAAGTAGAAGTGTCTCTAATACTTAAAATTAATCTGTAACTAATTAAACTATAGCCTACCTATAATGCATATGACTCCCAGATGTTTCCAGTTGTTCTTCATCTGATGCATCCCTAAGTCTACATATCCATAAGATATAAACTTATAAACTCTATGCAGGACAACATGGTAACTGTCCCTCAGTAGTTGGCTACTCTCTGTGTGGAGGTAACAGAGGGCAGAGTGAAACCAATGACCCAGGCTCCTTTCATTTTCTCTCTCTCCTTTTTCTTCCCCCTCTACTGACACAACAGTAAAAATGAAACTAACCACTGTGTTGAACATGTGTGCAACAACTCAGGCAGGCTCTAATGCAGTTATTTTACTGCAAAACTAGAGGTCATAAACATTAAATGATGGTTGCATCATGTAAAAGTATCATAATATTTATTCAACTCTGTTATAACTTAAACTAGTAACTATTTAGGTCTAAATCCAGTGATTAATTAGAAATAAATACACAAACAGTTGCAGTTTCTATTGTTTTTAAAATAAATAAATAAGTTGTATTCAGCTGAAGGCAAATCCTGTGTACTTTACAATAATTTTTCACTACACTGAGTATAGTGATTTGCTGAGCAGCCAGAACTAAAACACATTTATTTTACCTTGTTCAAATAAATACAAGTGGGTTTGACATCATGTGGTCAACCAGCGCGTCCCCAGATATTTATATTTACAGCATGGAGGCTCTGCAGCGCCTCCTCATCCTCCGAAAGTTCAGAAACCTCTGAGAAATCACAGTGATCCCTTTGCTGTAATGCACGGTGAAAAACTGTGAAGTGGAATTTATCAACAGCACAACTGATGTGGAGAACACAAACTGCATCCGTCCATAATACTGATTAACTGAAAAAAAACAGAGAGAAACAGTAAAATAAACTTGTTAATAAAGGAATAACTACACGACTGAAATAGTCTCTCCATTCCAAACACATGTGGGCCCATTACACCACAAGCTCAGCCAGTACCCACAGTGGCCACAATGCAAGACATAAACAAGAATGGCCCCGCTGTTTGCATTCCTGGTGTCGGACATTTTAAGGCAGCACTGACAGATCTGTGTAAAAATATATACAGAATAAGTATGGACCGCACAGCTGGAAAATGTCGTGTGGTTTACAGATGATGCCACTGTTTACTAAATCAAGTAGAAATTCATTATCTTTGCCTGCTCTCTGGTGAGTTGTGCCCTCTTCTTATGGTAATGCTGCATGTGCATTCCTCTGAGAAGACAAATAGGCAGACAGAAAGTGCAAAGGGGCCAACCGGTGTTGAGGCCCTGGGCTGAGTATTAAGGGTGCTGCAGCTGTACCCCTGGAAAATCTGTTCAAAAAATATGACTGACAAAACATCAGATACATATTAAATCTGCATCCATCTTTCATCTGTCAACAGAACTAATGCACAGGCAGGTCAAAATAACATGTGGTGAGAGAAGAAATAAATCAAGAGTGCAGCACATTTCAAACCTGAGACCAGAAATGTGTCAATGTTGAATCACAGAGAGTGAAAAGAAAAAGGAAGAATATGAAAAGAAGACATAACACGTGTGATTAAATAGTCAGTTCCTGTAATTCAGTGTTGTGCTTTATTGTGTTGGTTCAGTTGAGCTGTTTGTTTACAATTCAATATTACATTTATTGATTTTTATGATGACAACTCATTAAATCAGTCAGTTACTGTAAGCCGCAAGTAATAAAACTACATGGTGCTTTCTGCTATAACAAATGTTCCATGAATATCTTTTGCAAAAATAAATCAGTGAGTTAGTCTGTTAATCTGTTCCATGTCATCAACTGACACATAGAAAAATAGACAAATACAACACCCTTAAAATAGCTCCGATCATATTACTGAGGCCAAATGTCAGCCCCCCACCACCCCCAAGAAAAGATTCAGAAATATTCTACAAATACTGTTCATTAAGTTATAGTAATAGTAAAAAATCTGTGGTGATGTTGACATTAATGACAAATAAACCAATCACGTTAACCTCTAACAGACGCAAGCACACACATACATTCTATCCATCAGGCGTTGTGGTTCTATTTCTGCTTTTCACACCTGGGAATCCAAGGCGCCTACTTACAACTCTGCCATGCATTAGCTACATCCAATCATGTTGATGACAAACTAGCTGTTGAAATGTGCTTGCAGCATCTGAGCCTCATGTAGGGCTGGGACTGTAGGGTCTACAATCATGTGATTTGCTGGAAGAGCCCCCTCCTCTCCCCTCCCCTCCCCTCCCCTCCTCCTCCCCTCCCCTCCCACCTCGCAGGCCTGCCCCTGAGTGGCCTCTGCTAGGCTATGTTTCCAGGAAAGGGGCCTACTGGACAGGCTGTGAGGCCTAGGCAGGGAGACATTGGCTCATTGAGAAAAACAAAAACAGAGAGGGGCGGTGGGAAGACTCTCCCCTCTTACATAACTCTCCCTCCATGACAGGGAGAAAAAAAACTTCCCCGCCACAATGCAAAGAAAAACCTGTCCGTCCGCCTTTACTCGGCTTGCAAAGGCTGAAGCACTTCAGGACTGGAATTTGAGCAATACTGAAACAAGCAGTTCTTGCTTGCAGTTACACAATAGTTGCAACTCTTCAGACATACCACCACCACAAACATGTCAAACACCAGCCATATCTGAATATACACACAGAAATGTTTCAGTCACATTGTATCACTGCATTTCTTTTGGTTTGTTTTATACAATAATGCTGTTTCTGTGCAGCCATAACAACACGTAAAACGTGATGTAATGCACCATGGCATTTAATCTGTTGTGTTATGTTGCACAGCTCTGTTGGTGAGCCGTTTACTGTATCTGGGCAGTCTCTTTTCTGGCCTGCACTGTCTCCCTGTGGCCAAAAGAGAAACCGCATGGGGGTAGCAGGGTATCTGTAAAAACACTGAATTCAGTTTCCTCAAAAAAGGCCTCAAGAAGGTCTTAAAAAGTCTTTCTTTCAATTTATCTTGAATATTTTCTCTTTCAGGCTGTGGGGAGATGTTACACACTTATAAACTAAAAGTGAGATTGTTGTGACAGTGGACTGTGCTGCAGCGGGCTGTTCAATCCTTTAGTCAGACCACTCAGACCTGCAGCTAACACTGTCACTACAGCTAGCTACTCCAGCTAGGATGCTTACTGTGTCACAATGGGCAACTGTTGAATTAGTAAAAACTTACTGCATGTAAAAAAATATATTTTTTAATTGGTTGTCCAAGCCCATGACACATTAAATTAATTATTTATATAATTAGCAAATATATGCTGCTGAAAGTATTGAAAAATTCATATAATAAAAAATAGGTTGCATCTAGGTTGTCTCCACTGGTTTTACAGGATACTTTCATATTTTGGTTGGTATGATCATGAAACAGGTATCAAATTGTAGTGGTTGACAAATATGGGTTTTTCAATGCCTGATGCCAATATTTAGAGAGCAGGGGAGGTAATGCTGATATCAAAACAAAGGAAAATCATTTATAATGCCATTATAGTACATAGTGCATAGTACAATCTGATATACATGTTAACCAGTAATATGTTGTTTTAGATGGTTTTTTTTAATTATTATTAATGAATGAAATAGAAAAATACATTGGGTACTGCTGTAGCCTTCAGAACGTGGCCGGTGTTTAAGGGAGAGTGGGGTACAATTTGTCAATAGTGTCATTCAGCTGCATAATTCTCTACAGTATAACAATACATATTCAATGCTAGCCAGTAATGGTTTTAGATTAGATCTGCTGTCATTTAGGGTGACGTATAAGCTTTCTGAGTGCCCAATTAATCGGCTGACCGATCAATCAGTCACCATTAGATTGCATTCTATGCAGCATTAACATGATCTTAAAAGTCTTAAATTTATCTTGCAGAAGAAGAACCTGCAGACCCCTTGAGATACAGCAGAATTTTGTATTATATGTCATTCTGTGAAATGAACTTCACACCTGTAAACCGGTCAGTTTGGCAAAACTATTCTTGTTTTGTATAATCAGTACTAAGGATACAGACAATTACAATAACAGATTCTTGATTACTAAATAAAAATATCTATAGCACCATTCATACAAAACTTCATTTGAAACGTCTAATATAAATGAATCTGCACTCAAGGACACTGTGTGTGAAAGGTCAGGCAGGTTGCTAAAAGCTGCACTTGATGATGTTAATGAACTCTGAAACACAGATTCCATTCAGGAGTCAAACTCTGGCTGCTGCTCGATCAGGATGGTTGTGTCATTCTCTCTCCCACTGCTCGGATCGAGGAAGGACACTCCCAGAGCTATCAGACATAACCACACCTGCAGTACAGACAGACATAAACAGATTTACAATTAATGAATTGATTGCTGCATCAAGATCACATTGTCAGTATAAGGAGCAGCATCGAATACTGAACTATGCTGCTGTGTGACGTCACTCTATTTCTTTATAACTGTCTTTAAATTCAAAAGATGTTTCCCCTCAACCCTCCCACTCCAAGAGGCTACAACAACACATTTAAAATGTGATTGGAATTATTATATAAAAAGAAAAAAAATTACTCATACACAAAGAATGGATATGTTGATATAACACACATAAGGGCGCTATTAATCACTCCAAAGATTGTTTTCATCATCAATTAATCTGCTGATTATAATAAAATTTCTCAGAGCTACTATTCTAGCAGGCAAAGAAAACCAGCAAATATTGACATTTGAGAGGCTGGAAACAGAACATTCTTGGCCTCAATTATCAAAATTAGTGAATAAGTAGAATATGTGCTTCTTCTACAACCTGATGTTACCTACCAAATATCCCACAAATGTGAGGTATCCTATGGAGAGGAACGCTGCCACCACATACAGCCACACACTGTCCAGTGCAGTAACATACACCACGACGAAGTACATGTTGATGGCACACACGAACAAGATCACCACTCCTCCTCCGATCTTACACACTCTGAAGGAAGAAGAAGAAGAGAATAAGAATTTTAAAAAAAAAAAAAAAAATGGATTTGGATTTCCATTTGTCTTATGATGTTATTAGCTAAACTTACAATCCATTGGCAAACTCATTCATGAGAGATGACAAACTGGTGAAAGTGAGGATGGGAATGAGGGCAAATGGCAACTGAGAGAGAAGGAAAATAATCAATATGTGTTATATTGCCATGTAGTTTGTACCAATATCATGAGAAATCAGCAGCGATTTAAAATTATATTTATTTAAAATACATATTTAAATACAAAAAATTCATATTTTGTATCAAACTACTTTAGTGTTGTATATTTTGTAGTTTAAAACTTCAGTAAAAAAGTTTGTGAGAAGACTCCGTGATGACATCACAAAAACGCTGCCTCTGATTGGTGCCAAATCAGTAATTTGCACAGATGTTTTGAGATCAGAAAAAAATCCAGACCCAAAGAAGACAGTGATGGTGTGAAATGGCAGGTTTCCATTGATTTCCGTCAATTTTTAGCTTTAATTGCTACAATTCTTATCACTTCCAGTGAAGCGTTTGGTGTTCGTTTTAGTAACCTAGGATAAATCGTTTACTAATTTACATAATGTGTCAGGTAACTATTTGACCCGAGGAGCAGCCCTCACAGTAAACATTAGCTTGCTACTTTTAGCCTAAATAATACTTAATTTAGGCTAAAAGTAGCAGTTGTCAGTTGTGCATGAAAAAGTGTTTCAGAGTTTCAACATTACTTTATAATGTAAATCACGTAACCCTTATTGTCATTGTCAGTGTTGTGCTGCAACACCATTAAATAACAGGTTGTCAACCCATGCACCACTCGTGTTTGTTGTAGCTCAGATTATGCAATGTAAGCCCTTTATTACCAAAAACCAAGTAACATAGTTAATTTTGATACATTACAAATTTGGATATTTGGTATTATTTTAAAATGCATTTTAGTACATATTTTCCCATCAGTGAGAGCTGATTAGTGTGAGGGCCCTTAGAAATGTGTGTGAATTTATGTAACTCTTCATTTATTTGTAAAGAGGGTTTGTGTTACTAGTCTAGTAGGGCTGTAGTTTTATAGTTGCTTGTACATCGTTGAGATGTTTGATATTTTCACCAATTTGTGATCTGCCTCACCCTAAAACACCAACGCCCAACGTGGGGCTCGAAAAAAAAAAACACCGCTGCCTACCATGGGGCTCAAACCCTGCCACTGGCATCATGTGACCAACATGTTCATGGCATGCTTGGGAAGAAACCCAATCTGTGCTGGACTCGCTGCAGAAACTGCATGCAATGGTCGCCAAAGACTCTCGATGATGGCTGATTGAGGTGGGTGAGGGCGGCCCTTGGAATTAATTTAGTCAGAGCTATCCTCTTAGCAGAAGTCAAATTCAGCTGCAGACACGTTTGTGAAGTATCTCAAAAACCTCTGCAACTTTTTAGGGTTAACGTTTGTACGTCAACCTCGGGTGGACCAAAAAGACACAAAAAAGACTAATCGGGAAGTTGCTCAATGTGGACGCAGTTAAATGCCCGTTGGTAGTCAGGAAAAGTTGCTTGGTGTGAATTTATGTAAATCCTCAATTAGTTGCAGAGGTTTGGGGTTACTAGTCTAGTAGGGCTGTAGTTTTATAGTTGCTTGTACACCGTTGAGAAGTTTGATATTTTCACCAATTTCTGATCTGCCTCACCCTAAAACACCAACGCCCAACGTGGGGCTCGAACCCACGACCCTGAGATTAGGAGTCTCCTAGTATTAATAATCTCAGAGCTATCCTCCTATCAAAAGTCAAATTCAGCTGCAGACAATTTTGAAAGTATCTCAAAGACTTCAGCTATTTTATTAGGGTTTATGTTTGTATGTAGACCTCAGGTGGACCAAAAAGAAATAAAAAGAAAAAACAGGAAGACAGGGGAAGCTGCTCAGTGTGGACGCAGTTAAATGTCCAGTGGGAGTTAGGAAAAGTTGCTTGGTGTGAATTTATGTAAATCCTCATTTATTTGCAGAGGTTTGGGGTTACTAGTCTAGTAGGGCTGTAGTTTTATAGTTGCTTGTACACCGTTGAGATGTTTGATATTTTCACCAATTTGTGATCTGCCTCACCCTAAAACACCAACGCCCAGCGTGGGGCTCGAAAAAAACCCCCACCGGTGACTACCATGGGGCTCAAACCCTGCCACTGGCATCATGTGACCAACATGTTCATGGCATGCTTGGGAACAGACCCAATCTGTGCTGGACTCGCTGCAGAAACTACATGCAATGGTCGCCACAGACTCTCGATGATGGCTGATTGAGGTGGGTGAGGGCGGTCCTAGTATTAATAATCTCAGAGCTATCCTCCTATCAAAAGTCAAATTCAGCTGCAGACAATTTTGAAAGTATCTCAAAGACTTCAGCTATTTTATTAGGGTTTATGTTTGTATGTAGACCTCAGGTGGACCAAAAAGCAAAAAAAAGAAAAAACAGGAAGACAGGGGAAGTTGCTTAATGTGGACGCAGTTAAATGCTCGTTGGTAGTCAGGAAAAGTTGCTTGGTGTGAATTTATGTAAATGCTCATTTACTTGCAGAGGTTTGGGGTTACTAGTCTAGTAGGGCTGTAGTTTTATAGTTGCTTGTACACCGTTGAGAAGCTTGACATTTTCACCAATTTCTGATCTGCCTCACCCTAAAACACCAACGCCCAACGTGGGGCTCGAACCCACGACCCTGAGATTAAGAGTCTCATTCTCTACCGACTGAGCTAGCCGGGCCGTTTCTGACTACTATATGGAGCACATTTCTCCCAGCTGTGTCATGGACAGAGAACACTGAATGGTGGAGGCTGCCTTCTTTATGCTACAGCAACAGTACAACGATGTCTTTGATTGATTGGCTCTCCCAAAACACCGCTGCCTACCATGGGGCTCAAACCCTGCCACTGGCATCATGTGACCAACAAAAGCCACAAAAAGAAAAAACAGGAAGACAGGGGAAGTTGCTCAGTGTGGACGCAATTAAATGTCCAGTGGGAGTTAGGAAAAGTTGCTTGGTGTGAATTTATGTAAATCCTCATTTATTTGCAGAGGTTTGGGGTTACTAGTCTAGTAGGGCTGTAGTTTTATAGTTGCTTGTACACCGTTGAGATGTTTGATATTTTCACCAATTTGTGATCTGCCTCACCCTAAAACACCAACGCCCAACGCGGGGCTCGAAAAAACCCCCCACCGGTGACTACCATGGGGCTCAAACCCTGCCACTGGCATCATGTGACCAACATGTTCATGGCATGCTTGGGAAGAAACCCAATCTGTGCTGGACTCGCTGCAGAAACTGCATGCAATGGTCGCCAAAGACTCTCGATGATGGCTGATTGAGGTGGGTGAGGGCGGCCCTTGGAATTAATTTAGTCAGAGCTATCCTCTTAGCAGAAGTCAAATTCAGCTGCAGACACGTTTGTGAAGTATCTCAAAAACCTCTGCAACTTTTTAGGGTTAACGTTTGTACGTCAACCTCGGGTGGACCAAAAAGACGCAAAAAGACTAATCGGGAAGTTGCTCAATGTGGACGCAGTTAAATGCCCGTTGGTAGTCAGGAAAAGTTGCTTGGTGTGAATTTATGTAAATGCTCATTTATTTGCAGAGGTTTGGGGTTACTAGTCTAGTAAGGCTGTAGTTTTATAGTTGCTTGTACACCGTTGAGAAGTTTGATATTTTCACCAATTTCTGATCTGCCTCACCCTAAAATACCAACGCCCAACGTGGGGCTCGAACCCACGACCCTGAGATTAAGAGTCTCATGCTCTACCGACTGAGCTAGCCGGGCCGGTTCTGATTACTATATGGAGCACATTTCTCCCAGCTGTGTCATGGACAGAGAACACTGAATGGTGGAGGCTGCCTTCTTTATGCTACAGCAACAGTACAATGATATCTTTGATTGATTGGCTCTCCCAAAACACCGCTGCCTACCATGGGGCTCAAACCCTGCCACTGGCATCATGTGACCAACATGTTCATGGCATGCTTGGGAACAGACCCAATCTGTGCTGGACTCGCTGCAGAAACTGCATGCAATGGTCGCCACAGACTCTCGATGATGGCTGATTGAGGTGTGTGAGGGCGGTCCTAGTATTAATAATCTCAGAGCTATCCTCCTATCAAAAGTCAAATTCAGCTGCAGACAATTTTGAAAGTATCTCAAAGACTTCAGCTATTTTATTAGGGTTTATGTTTGTATGTAGACCTCAGGTGGACCAAAAAGAAATAAAAAGAAAAAACAGGAAGACAGGGGAAGCTGCTCAGTGTGGACGCAATTAAATGTCCAGTGGGAGTTAGGAAAAGTTGCTTGGTGTGAATTTATGTAAATCCTCATTTATTTGCAGAGGTTTGGGGTTACTAGTCTAGTAGGGCTGTAGTTTTATAGTTGCTTGTACACCGTTGAGATGTTTGATATTTTCACCAATTTGTGATCTGCCTCACCCTAAAACACCAACGCCCAACGTGGGGCTCGAAAAAAAACCCCACCGGTGACTACCATGGGGCTCAAACCCTGCCACTGGCATCATGTGACCAACATGTTCATGGCATGCTTGGGAAGAAACCCAATCTGTGCTGGACTCGCTGCAGAAACTACATGCAATGGTCGCCACAGACTCTTATGATGGCTGATTGAGGTGTGTGAGGGCGGTCCTAGTATTAATAATCTCAGAACTATCCTCCTATCAAAAGTCAAATTCAGCTGTGGACAATTTTGTGAAGTATCTCAAAAACCTCTGCAACTTTTTAGGGTTAACGTTTGTACGTCAACCTCGGATGGACCAAAAAGACGCAAAAAAGACTAAACGGGAAGTTGCTCAATGTGGACGCAGTTAAATGCCCGTTGGTAGTCAGGAAAAGTTGCTTGGTGTGAATTTATGTAAATGCTCATTTATTTGCAGAGGTTTGGGGTTACTAGTCTAGTAGGGCTGTAGTTTTATAGTTGCTTATACACCGTTGAGAAGTTTGATATTTTCACCAATTTCTGATCTGCCTCACCCTAAAATACCAACGCCCAACGTGGGGCTCGAACCCACGACCCTGAGATTAAGAGTCTCATGCTCTACCGACTGAGCTAGCCGGGCCGGTTCTGATTACTATATGGAGCACATTTCTCCCAGCTGTGTCATGGACAGAGAACACTGAATGGTGGAGGCTGCCTTCTTTATGCTACAGCAACAGTACAATGATGTCTTTGATTGATTGGCTCTCCCAAAACACCGCTGCCTACCATGGGGCTCAAACCCTGCCACTGGCATCATGTGACCAACAAAAGCCACAAAAAGAAAAAACAGGAAGACAGGGGAAGTTGCTCAGTGTGGACGCAATTAAATGTCCAGTGGGAGTCAGGAAAAGTTGCTTGGTGTGAATTTATGTAAATCCTCATTTATTTGCAGAGGTTTGGGGTTACTAGTCTAGTAGGGCTGTAGTTTTATAGTTGCTTGTACACCGTTGAGATGTTTGATATTTTCACCAATTTGTGATCTGCCTCACCCTAAAACACCAACGCCCAACGCGGGGCTCGAAAAAAACCCCCACCGGTGACTACCATGGGGCTCAAACCCTGCCACTGGCATCATGTGACCAACATGTTCATGGCATGCTTGGGAAGAAACCCAATCTGTGCTGGACTCGCTGCAGAAACTGCATGCAATGGTCGCCAAAGACTTTCGATGATGGCTGATTGAGGTGGGTGAGGGCGGCCCTTGGAATTAATTTAGTCAGAGCTATCCTCTTAGCAGAAGTCAAATTCAGCTGCAGACACTTTTGTGAAGTATCTCAAAAACCTCTGCAACTTTTTAGGGTTAACACGTTTGTACGTCAACCTCGGATGGACCAAAAAGACGCAAAAAAGACTAAACGGGAAGTTGCTCAATGTGGACGCAGTTAAATGCCCGTTGGTAGTCAGGAAAAGTTGCTTGGTGTGAATTTATGTAAATGCTCAATTATTTGCAGAGGTTTGGGGTTACTAGTCTAGTAGGGCTGTAGTTTTATAGTTGCTTGTACACCGTTGAGATGTTTGATATTTTCACCAATTTGTGATCTGCCTCACCCTAAAACACCAACGCCCAACGTGGGGCTCGAACCCACGACCCTGAGATTAAGAGTCTCATGCTCTACCGACTGAGCTAGCCGGGCCGGTTCTGACTACTATATGGAGCACATTTCTCCCAGCTGTGTCATGGACAGAGAACACTGAATGGTGGAGGCTGCCTTCTTTATGCTACAGCAACAGTACAATGATGTCTTTGATTGATTGGCTCTCCCAAAACACCGCTGCCTACCATGGGGCTCAAACCCTGCCACTGGCATCATGTGACCAACATGTTCATGGCATGCTTGGGAACAGACCCAATCTGTGCTGGACTCGCTGCAGAAACTGCATGCAATGGTCGCCACAGACTCTCGATGATGGCTGATTGAGGTGTGTGAGGGCGGTCCTAGTATTAATAATCTCAGAGCTATCCTCCTATCAAAAGTCAAATTCAGCTGCAGACAATTTTGAAAGTATCTCAAAGACTTCAGCTATTTTATTAGGGTTTATGTTTGTATGTAGACCTCAGGTGGACCAAAAAAAAAAAAAGAAAAAACAGGAAGACAGGGGAAGCTGCTCAGTGTGGACGCAGTTAAATGTCCAGTGGGAGTTAGGAAAAGTTGCTTGGTGAGAATTTATGTAAATCCTCATTTATTTGCAGAGGTTTGGGGTTACTAGTCTAGTAGGGCTGTAGTTTTATAGTTGCTTGTACACCGTTGAGATGTTTGATATTTTCACCAATTTGTGATCTGCCTCACCCTAAAACACCAACGCCCAACGTGGGGCTCGAAAAAAAAACCCCACCGGTGACTACCATGGGGCTCAAACCCTGCCACTGGCATCATGTGACCAACATGTTCATGGCATGCTTGGGAAGAAACCCAATCTGTGCTGGACTCGCTGCAGAAACTGCATGCAATGGTCGCCAAAGACTCTCGATGATGGCTGATTGAGGTGGGTGAGGGCGGCCCTTGGAATTAATTTAGTCAGAGCTATCCTCTTAGCAGAAGTCAAATTCAGCTGCAGACACTTTTGTGAAGTATCTCAAAAACCTCTGCAACTTTTTAGGGTTAACGTTTGTACGTCAACCTCAGGTGGACCAAAAAGACACAAAAAAGACTAAATGGGAAGTTGCTCAATGTGGACGCAGTTAAATGCCCGTTGGTAGTCAGGAAAAGTTGCTTGGTGTGAATTTATGTAAGTTTTAATTTATTTACAAACAGGGTGTGTATTAGTATGCTAGTTGGGCTGTAGTTGTATAGTTGCTTGTACTCCGTAGAGGAGTTTGACATTTTCATCCATTTATGATCAGCTTGACCCTAAAACACCAATGTCCTCATGCTCTACCGACTGAGCTAGCCACTACATGCAGTAGTCGGACACAGACTGTTAATGATGTTTATGACACTCCTCTATTGTTGTGCTGATGGAATAAGTACTGTGGAAAGTATTACATTATGTGCAAATTACACAAAATGCCATTGGTGGAAAGTAAGGGAGTAGATTTTTTGCAACTTCATACTTCTACTCCACTTAATTGGATATCTTAAGTCATTTTATTTGTACTTATGTATACTATATATTTGTAAATTTTCTAATTGTATTTAATTTCTTTATATTTTTTACCTACCTCATGCATGTTTTTGTTTTTGTGTAACTGCTGCTACAGCAACACTGGAATTTCTCTCTCTCTCTCTCTCTCTCTCTCTTTATCTACTGTATCTATCTTAAGGCATTAAGGTTATAAATAACAAAATATTCAAATATTTTGCTAAATGACTACATTTATTTTTAGCTTATGATAATAATAAATGTATTAGTCTATGAGATTAAGAATTTGGTTATTTTACTTGGAAATGAAGCCTGCCTTGCTTGTACATATTAATCATATTAATGTCCTCCTTCTTGTATTGAAGGTTATAAGAATGAATCGAAAAGCACTTCACAGATAAAGTGCTGTGAGGTAAAGGGAAATACATGAAAGATAAAACAGTTTTCACCGCTGCCTGACCTGCATGCTCTGCAGCACATTGAGGAAGTCGTTCATGCCTGTCAGGTGCCGCACGTCCTGGAAGATGGCCACCAGCAAGGTGGGAGTGATGGCGAGGGAGCGGGTCAACAACACCCGAGCGAAACGTGACCAGCGCAGGTTCAAAAATCCCTGAGGGCAGGGAAACACATCAGTCTGTGACATTTACAGGAAAGCTACACTTGTTTATGTCTGTTTCAGTAAATGCACTGCTGTTTGCAGTTACCTTGCTTAAATAAATAAAGCTCAAAGCCACCAAAACTAGGCCACAACTAAAGGAAAAATTCAGCAAAGCAGTTACAGTTACTGATTTGACACTTCCATTGCTTGTTTGTGCTGTGTGTGTGTTTTTGTGCAAGTCCTTGATTCTCCACTGACCTCCATAACAAACTGGCCGGAGTATGTTCCAGTCAAGGTGGAGCTCTGACCAGCTGCAAGGATCCCCACAGCCCAGATGTACAGCGCTGCCGGGCCAAAGAAACAGCCCAGCACCACTCCCTGCAAACCACACGCAAACAGAAAGGACGTTCAACAAAACATCATTACATTCACCAGAAAACAAGTACCGCTTCAAACAACAGCAGCGGGTCTGCATACATCATTAAAATAAAAAAAACGCACATTTGGAATTTTAAGCAGCTCAAATGGATAATCGATAAAATGTGAAAGTAAAACCTACAGAACATTATCACCTAACACTGTAGTTCACCTCAGTTTCATAGTGTTTTAGCATCTTTCAGCTCACTGTTTGGGCAGGTATGCCACCTGCTCAGCAGCAAACAGCAGACAGACAAATTTAGCGACTAGGTGGAGCATTTAGCAGATAGAGAGCCAGATATCTTTCCTCAGGAGTTGGTGGAGACCAAAACACAGATAAAAAGAGAGTATATACAATAATATTATTCTATTAAATGTTTGCGCATTTTTAAACTTTATACTACAAATTTTGGCAGAAATCCTGTAATGCAAACTGCACTGCATGTTTCTATCTCTTGTGTTTTGCTTAATTTGCTTTCTGTCTGTGTGTTCCTTCTGTTTCACCTGTTTCCAAGCCCTCAGTTGTATTTTAGTCTGTGTTTTCCCTTGTCTTTTGTCATTCATTAATTGTCAAGTGTCTCTGTCTGTGCCTGTTACTTGGATTTCTTTGGATTTAGTTTTTCAGTTGTAACCATCCTCCCCTGTTTGTTCTACATTTTTAATGGTTTGTGGCTTTTGTATTTTGCCTTATTCCCCCTTGATTTATGTTTATTTTGGACTGCTTTCCAAGATTGACTACCCCTGAAAAGTAAGCCAGAGTACCTTTTTTGATTTAATTATTAAAACAATTTAAACTGATCTGTCCTATCCCTGCTTTCCCGTGTCTATGCTTTGCAAAACCTGACAATCTTCGTCTCTGTGGTTTTGTTTATAAATCTGTCTCTGGCACATCCAGTACTTAATAACTAGAGTACCCCTTTAAAAAGATAACTTGCCAAGCTAAACCTATACCTCAAGTTCAACAGTGCTGTAGTAATAATGGAGTACTAGCTTTAAACGTACCCCTTTGTAGATGTCCACCTCTAGAGTTGCATTGTCCAGAGGGAATAGATGTGAATGAGGACTTCCTGTTTGATTGCATATGCTGTACTGGAATAAAAATAAAATATGCAGACTTGTAGCACGGCAGCCACAGAAAACACACATTTCACTCATGTTTGATAAGTAAAGCAGTTGCAGAGACACTCACCACCTCTACATTTGTGCGTCCATAGAAAGCCTCGCCGAAAACAGCCACCACAAACACATTGATGAGGAAAGAGACAAACAGCGCCATGGTCGCCTCAATGAAGAAATATTTGTTGGCCTCTTTTACTTCTTTCTTGTTCGACCGGTTGACTTCTCGAGACTGAGAGAACATTTAGACACTTAATGGTTTGCTGATAAAATCATACAGTTTACTGCAGCTAGATTTAAACTATCGAGAAGTTGGTCGCACCTTGACAAGAGCAGAGTGGAGGTAAATATTGTGAGGCATGATGACGGCTCCCACGATGCCGACGGCCTGCGCCAGCTGAACAGGCCCACAGCCCTCACAGTATGGCACAAACATCCCCTTCAACAGCTGGCCTTGGTCTGGACTCACTGTCACATACTGGCAGAGAGGAAGCAGAATCAGAGTCATAAAGAGCTTTACAGCCAAGAAGTATTTTACACGCACGAGGAATTTGCTACGGTGCTAGACAAATAGACACAAACATACAGATGACATAAATAAATGACAAAATATATAAATGTGGAATAAACAGATGCAAGTTATAAAAGATTAACAGAACTACGTCCATCCATCGTCAACCATTTATCCTGCGTACAGGGTCGCGGGGGGCTGGAGCCAATCCCAGCTGACATCGGTAACAGAACTATGTGTAACAGTTATTTACATATATATATATAAGAAAGTAATAAATCAACTAAGAAGGGATCAGTCCAGGTTTGGATACACAGTGCACAGGATACACACACACCTCAATGCAATCACACGATCAGCAAGCAGCCTATCACACAAATGCTGATCAACCCTTTCATTTTGCCTTTTTTACAATGTTCACCCATGATTAACAAATCAATCCTCAAACTGCTTTCAAAGAACCAAACTAGATGCATGAGAGTAAACACGATTCTGAGATTTGAAATCAATGAATAGATGCAACATGACATTAAATAGGTCTGAAGCATCAAATAGGACCCCTGCCAGGTAATTTATTTCATAGCAAGAAAATATGATGATTAGCATTTACAAGAAACTAAAGTTTTCTCAGTTTTTATAGTTTTTCTCGCTTGCTTTGGTACATTTCTCGAATCATTCCCTAACATTTGCAAAACAGTAAGTGCATTTCTCGAAACATATCAAACAAACAGCACAACACGGTGGATTACCTGCAAAAGCTCGTAACTTGCTCAAAATCCTTTGTCTATCTCTCAAAAGCAAATCTTTATGTCACTGAACATGCAAGTGCCATCAGAATGACAAGTCCTTGTCTCATTGTTTATGAACAAGATAGTCAAAATGTTTAGTTTTATCAAGATAACAGTGTACTCTGTAAGGGTTTTCTGATGTAAACTATGGCTATACAACGTTTTGATGACAATGATTGAAAATGCACAAGGCTGCACTTTTTCAATATCAATTTCAAAAGTATAAAGTTATACATGGCAACAGGATTCACAGTTACGTTTTTACTGTTCATACTGTAATCTGTTGACAGACCATGTCATTGTGATGCAGAAAAGAAAAAGAAAGGACTGTTTTACAGCACTGCATAACACAACAGAAGAAATGTAAGCATGTGTAACACTCCTTAGGCTGATGTTCCTGTTCACAGATTATTATCCACTTCATTATCATCTTCATCAATTACAGTAAGGAGACGTTTACAAAAAAAAGTCTAATAGACATGTATAGAAAATATGATTGACAGTTATAGACGATCTCTCTCTCTCTCTAAATATATATATACACTGATAATGTTGGAAACAGCAGACAATTGTACATAATCATTTGCTTCAATGCGTCAAAGCATTTGTAATTTGTTCAAAACAATGAGAAATTGCTTTTATGATGTGCATAAGTGACAAATTGAGGTGGAGGTTGAACAAGTAGTTTTGAGAATTTCCATCCTGATCTGAGAAATGTACTAAAGCGAGTGAGAAAACTGTATTATGTTGTTAAGATACTTGTCTGTTCTTTATTTTTTAATTATATGTTACTGACATTTAAAAAGGGAATAAATGGTGATAATGTTTATTACTCTTAGGCTAAATTTAGATAAAATAAGATATGCTTTATTGTCCTGTACAGACAAGGGATACATTTTTATTTTTTTATTTTATTTTTAAACTTTTTATTGCAGTGCATTTTAAAGTCCATATGTAGTTTAGAATACTGTACAGACACATAAGAAAGAGAGGGATGTGACTTAAGATTTTAATTGTGCAATAAGTGCAGCCCGGGTCCAAATGTGATATGTTTTATGTTCAGTGTGCAGCAATAAAAAGGAACATTGGAGAAAACACTGACTGAACATTAAGTGTAACACTAATTGTTCTTGATCTAAAACTGAAAACTAGCCTGACCAGGATGAGGCTAATCTGGAGGAATAACGCTTCCATGGCAATTTAGGTATAATTTAGGTAAAACGTATTTTTTTTATTTAAAAAAAGAAGCCTTTTATTAATGTTAGCACACCAATTTATTTCCAGCATGTCTTGTTTTTCTATTATTTTAATTGTCTTATTTTATTTGCTTCATTGCAGTCATGAAATGGTTTAATTTAATGTGGGTGGTGATGGAGCAGTGGATAAAATACATGCCTTCTGTGTGAGACACCCGGGTTTAATTCCCCACTGTGACACATCCACCGATGTGTCCCTGAGCAAGACACTTAACCCCTAGTTGCTCCAGAGGCGTGAGACCTCTAACATACTTAGGAATTGTAAGTCGCTTTGCATAAAAGCATCAGCTAAAAGAATAAATGTAATGTTATCCTGGTTCATCCATGTAAATCACTTTGTAATTTTGTCTTGAAAATTGCTGTATAATTAACATTGTTTTTTCCCCTTTTCTTCATTTCTTCATTTTAAATAGTTTTTTAATGTTTGTTTGTGCCACTTCTATTTTCCAACTCGCTAAAGGCACCTCAGAGCCAAAACCCTTACCTAAGTGTTACTGAGATCAAGTTTCGGTGCTGTGTTGTGTTGTGACCAAATTTAGGGGATTATTGAAGTATATAATATCATTGTGGGCGTGCAAAAATTATATTTTTACTGTCTTATTATATTATGGTGTTCTTGCTGTGAGATATATTTCAGCCTGTGTGTCATTTTCTTATTTAATAGTGGTGACTGGTTTAGGACTATTATGTTAGATGTTATAGCAAGTTGACAGATATGGGTGGGAGAAATATCAAGTAAAACATGTTTATTGTTGTTGATGCTATTGTTATTAATTCAGATGTAAATGCTTGAACCTCATATCCAAAGGTGATGGCCATGATGGTAATGAGCAAACCAAAGAAGGCTTCCAGCTTCCTCAGGCCTGCACAGAAAGAAATTAGGAAGATTGTTGGATAAGATTGTTGCTGTATTAATTGTATTTCACTATAATTTGAAAACGTAAATGTAAAAAACACAAGGGGACACAACCTACCATACTTGTCTAAGAAGAGGAAGACAAACGTATCAATGATGGTAATGAGGACACCACCGTACAGTGGGATCCTATGGGTGACCACATACACACACACACACACACACACACACACACACACACACACACACACACACACACACACACACACACACACACACACACACACACACACACACACACACACACACACACACACACACACACACACACACACACACACACACAAACACACAGAAGAAATAATGAACACAGAAGAAGTAATGAAGCAAGTAATGTAGTAGTACGCAAGTACTGTTCCTAATTACAAATTTGAGGTACTTTACTTCTACATTTCTTTTCACCCCCCTTTATACATCTACTCCACTACAAATCAAAGGGAAATATGGTCCTTTTCACTTCACTACATTTATCTGACAGCTTTAGTTACTTTTTACTTTACAAATGAAGATATGAACATTAAAAACATGTGGAGCTACATATGGAAGTACAGCTCAAACAGTCGATTAATTAATTTGTCAACTGACAGACAATTAATTGGCAACCATTCGTTGATAGTTTACATCATTTTCCATTTAAAAATATTTCATGGGTCCAGCTTCTAAAATGTGATTGGCTGCTTTTCCTTTTGATTATTTTTATGTATTGTTAATAATGTTGAGATTTGGACTTTGGACTGTTTTTGGACAAAAATAAGCATTGTGAAGGTGTCACTCAGGGCCCTGGGTAATTGATCCTTCGCGCTGCCACTGTCTATTACTACACTCTCCAGAGAAATATTGTCTAATTTTTGGAAAAAAAACGATCTCAGAAAGAAGCAGACAGTTTTGCGGTTGCATTGTGCATTTGAAGTTTGTATTCAGGCTGTCAGACGGACATGAAAAATGTAAAGACAGAAGTTAAAGCCTACAGATCAAACAGTAAAAGTGAACCACCGTATTAACTATGAGACAAAGGACAACGATATTAAGGATCAACACTGTTCCTGTACTGCTGGGTAGGTATCTATTCACCATTACAATCATTAAAAAACAGAACAGTAGGGCTTTATAACACTACATTCAGTAGAAAGTTTGCTAGCGTAAGCTAACTAACATTACATTACGAACAATCTACAGCCAACAGTTTTCTGGATTTGTTTTAGGTTTTGGAAAGAGAATAAATTAATTATTATAAGTGACCCAGGAACGGCATATCTTGTAAAAATACGGTAAAAGAAAGCTAGAAAACGACTCTTTTTCCATTAGAGTCAATGGAGCGCGGCCATGAAAGTGCTGTGATTGGCCAGCCGCGTGTTCAGGGCGTGGGTTAGCGAAGGGTCAATTGTAAAGGCATTTATCACTATTCTTAGAACTTCGTACAAACCAAACAATCATTTAAATTGAAAAAATATTTATATTTTGAATTATTAAATTAGGAGAAATATCCAAACGGTTGAGCTCAACTAACTACAGTAAAATCCTGCTTTTACATTAATGCATGAGCTAAAAAGAGATATAATAGTGTAACAGTCACAGGATACATTTTTCTGCATATTATTTTACTTTCAATATGTTAAGAACATTTCCCTGATTATACTTACATACTTTTACTAAAGTAACTTAATCAATGCAGGACCTATACTTAACATAATATTTTTTCAGTGTGGTATTAGTACTTTTACTTCAGTTTAGGATCTGAATACTTCCTCCACCACTGCCAAGCGGCTATTAAATGGACGTTGTGTCTGTTCACACCACCTGTCAGAGGAGAGAAGGTTGAAAGCGATGGCACAGCCGATGACCTCCTGCATGTCAGAGCCGATGATCGCCAGCTCCACCATTAACCACAGGATAATACGAGGCACCTGGACAGACGACACATGTCAGCGTCATGTGATGTTATGTTATGAAAGCAAAATGCAACTACCAACAGAGGAAATATCTAATTATGTTTTAGATGACTTTCAGATATAAGTAAAAAGAAGGACGTGTCATGTAAGAGGCGTATGCATGTGACTGCTCAGTGGTGTGGTAGAACTGTTAAGATGGCAATTAAAATAGATGTAAATTTCAAACAAATACCTGCAAAAAGCTAGAAAGCCAATATGAATTTTAATCTTATAAGAAAATGTAAATGTAAATGCAAATGTAAAAAACACTACAAATATATTAAAAGCAGAAAAACAATGTGATCTTCTATTATGTAATAATTCATAATAATTAGAATTGTATTATCAAATGAACACCTATAATTGTTATACTTGGAAATAACACTGAATATAAAGCTATGTGGTTTGAATTTGCATCTTTTAAATTTCCAGAAGGTCATTTCAAATTTGGGGCTGAGATGATTAGTTGATTAGTTGATCAACAGAAAATTAATGGCCCCTAGCTTTTCCAAGCGGCGAATTTTCTGCTTCTCTCAGTTTTGTATCTGAAACTGAATTTTGTTGGGTGATTTGAACAGAAAAATGTGATTTGAAGAGTCAACTCCGGGAAACTGCAATGGATATTTATCATTATTTTTTGACAATGAATAATAAATAACTGCAGCCCTAGTACAATTTACACACTTTGATTATACTTTTTATTTTATTGGGTTATTTTATTGGACTATTGGGTTCAATATACAAAAAAACAATATTCAAGCTGCTCACATTCAAATTGTCATTTTCAAATTCAAGATGCTGAATTTGGATCGGTTAAAACCAGACACCAAAATTCACACGAACATCTTGGCTCCCAAACATAATCAATCGAACCTGAATAAAACTGATCTGTCCTATCAGATTACACTTTGACAGTCACGTGATCCAAGACAGAAACACGCTTAAATTGTCTTCGAATGGAATTTTGTTAACCTGAAAAACTGAAATGGTACAAGTTAAAATTTCAAAGAGGGGAATTTAAACCACCTTCATTGGATAGTACAACATTTTAGTGGTATTTAATGTAACTTTCAACACTTAATATTCAGTAGTGATTCAATCTCACTGATTTTAGGTGTTCATTTGGTGTCGTGGGCTCAAGTTATTGAGCGGGTGCCTTGTAGACCGACTGCACTCTTACACTCACACACAAATTCATTTTGATACTATGGTCTTTTATTTTATTTTTAAGACTAGTGGAAAAAGATATGTAGTCAGTGATGGTGGTTGGACAACTGAGGCATTCATGGTATTCATGTGAAGCCGCTTATCAGGCCAGTTGGGCCAGCCCCTGTAATTCAACCTGAGCAGGCATAATGTAGATATCAGTTCCGGTCATGCTGAGTGTCTATTCTTTGCTTTGGTGAGAGAAGGACTCAGGACTAGGAGGAGAGAGGCAGCGAAAGGTAGGTCAGGTTTAGAGAATGGCTTTTGCAGGGTCTAATAATAGGTCAAAAAATCCTTAACATGAATACTGGGTTTCCATTGCAATCCTCACCAACTGTATCCACAATGACTGTTTGAGGATACATGCCCATAGGTCTGAAGTGTCAGTAGTGATATTAAAAAAATACACATTCGCCAGTCACATGATTTTCAGCCATGTGGTTAACAGGTTGTTCTTCTCCGGGTATTAGAGAAGCAGAGACATTTTTACACAAGCTATAATAATCCACTAAGTCACTCTAAATTTAAACAGATTCCCCATTTTCTCACAGTTTTGATAACTATCCTAAGCTCACAATTACATTTTTTGATCATATAATCCCAGGATTACAGCTCCTGTAACAACAGAGCTCAATGTTGGTTATGCAACGAGACAGTCATCCAGAACCACTTCTGTTTACAGCCTCTCATTCAGATCATCTACCCACTGCTGCTGAGACATCCTTATTGGCACAGTGCATTTGGGAAGCGAGGACCAATCACAGAAGAAAACAGTGAACACGTTGTGTGTAGATATTTCACGCAAAAGGGAAGTAATCTACTGCTGAGATTGCCGTTGTCTCACAGTGTGGTACTGGCGGTGGCACACTTCAGCCAGGTGCATCCCTGTAACGACGCCCAGCCGAGCCGCCAGCCGCTGCAGCAGCAGACCGATGATCGTGGCTCCCAGCAGCACCCAGAGGAGCTGGCAGGATGAGAACAGAGGCATCATCTGTTAATCAACCATCTTATGAGCTCCAGTAAAGGGCGACACGTTTTTGAGATTATGAAGTGGTGTTTGCAAGTAAATCCAAAGTGTCGTAGTGTGTGAAAAAAATATGGTTTAGAGGAAAAACACAAGTCTGAAAAGATTTGTAGTAAAATTTGAGAATGTATAAATAAAATGTTTGCACCAATCCCATCAGTGGTGAGGTTACTCTGACTGAGTGCTTTCAAAAATACTTTACTTTCAAAATCTCATGCAGTTTTCTGGTTTGAATTTGAACTCAGATATATACTAAAGCACTTCCTTTATCTCCGGCAGTACATTCACACTAAGCCGGTAAACACATCTTTTCTCTCTACTTTTCAGCCCCCTGTCCAGACTACAACTGTGTATACATCTTAAAACGGCAGCCTTGTGTTTCACTGCGAGTGGGAAAACTGAGCTTGCCGTATGTTGCTCAGTGACGGTTGGCGTCTGTGTGGCAATAAAGTTAAGAAGGACTTTCTCTCGCCTCAAACCTTTTCTCTCTTGTTTTAAATGTAAATATAACTGAATACACAAAAGAGTTTCACAGTACCTCCCTCTGTTTAGTCATTTTCCTGTTTTTCCAGTCATTTCAGATACCTGCCATTCTCCACCTGTAGTTGCCCTCTGTGTGTTCTCGCCATTCCAGTCACCTTAACCCCTATTCCTACATTACCCTTTGTTAGCCATTACCCTCCGTGCCTGCTTTGTTTGCCCTCGCTGACTGATTACCTTTTGGTAATCTTCTTACCAAGTAAACGATTGATTCCTTTTAACTGCTCTGCCTCTGAGTCCTGCTTTTGCCATCTCCCCAGCATCAGTGATATCAGTGAGGGGAGGTGCCTACGCAGAACCCAAAGGATACTAAAGGACAGTACCCACCCCAGCCACATCCTGTTCACCCTGCTGCCTTCTGGGAAGAGTTTCAGAAGTTTCAGCTGCTGCACCACCAGACTGCAGAGCAGCTTTTTCTCCCAAGCTATCAGACTCTTAAACTCTAATTCACCCTCAGCACCGCTCCAGTGATGATAGTTTATTTCGGTTTACCATTTTTTATAATTCATTCCTTATTAATGTATATTGTCTGCGATGTAGCAGGAGTTACAATTTCACTCTAAAAATTGTTATATTGTGACAATAAACCTACCTACCTACCTACATCTCTGTGTATAAAGGTGTTTTCCTTTACTTGGATTTCGCAACTGTGTTGTGAATTTGGCTGCACTACAACACAGTGACAGTGACCACAGAGAGTAGTAAGAAAGTGAACAGGCTGAACTTCTCTGTGATTGATCATTTTAAATATTCATAAAGCTGATCATATGGCTCATTAACCATGCAATAATTATTTGGCCAGCCAAGCTGTCTGCCCAGCTCCTCGTCTCATGTTGGCTGCAATGCAGTTTTCTTGTTTGCCAACTAAAAAGAAGGTGGGAAAGAAGAGATCTGTGTGCTGTCCAGGTGTTTCTCTGTGAACAGAGGTCTCTACAAAAACTACCCGGAAATGCTAGTGTGGAGTCCTTTGTGTAACCTCACCATTGACATAATTCTTTACAAATTAAATCTTTTCTACACATTCTCCAACTTGAATTTCCAGCTCTTAGCTTTTTTTTTTTTTTTTTTTTTTACAGCTTTACAGAGGGTGATTTACAATTTCATTGAGATTGTTTTGTGACCATCATTTCACAAACTCAACATATTTTAGGCCCTTTACTGATGCCTCACCATCTCACCTTCTACTTCCACTTTTGCAGCACCGTTTATTTGTGGAAAATGATAAAAGAAGTGTAGTTTTATTCTTGCTGCCAGCAGGGTTATGCTTTCACCCACGTGTGTTTCTCTGTTTGTTTGCTGAGCTGGATGATACATCAATACAATATTGATAACTTGGAAGAAGACTAGATGTTGTCTTGTCTTTTTTTTACCATATTTGAAAACTTGACTGCTTTAGCTGAATGAAATCAACCATAAATGTTTCAATTCAATCATTACATCCATAACTTTTCTCGTTAGTATATATGATTTTAATGTTTTCACCCTAACAATACCGGGACATTTTAAATATCTGGTATTTTTTTTAAAAAACAAATAAGTTGATATTTTGCAGAAGTATCACTCTGAATGGCAGCAGGATGTGATCCAAAAAAAACTAGAAAAGAATTACACAACATTGGATTGAAAGTCAAGCTTCAGGCTCAGTGCTCAGTCACTCTCAATATCACAGCATGATATTCACTCAACCTCTCATTCTATTTATTTGAAGCCTTTGCAACTAACAATTTCAAGACTGTGTTTCCAGTTATTGGAGAGTAAAGTTCACCTTTGTTAAACTTTGACATACACTATAGTGAGAGTCTCTAATGTCCAGCCAATTTGTTTTGTATAACTTCATGGTGAATACAAACAGCAGAGTGAGAGAGATGCTGCACAGCTGATGGTGAAGAGATGACAATTAAGTGTTACATTTTTCAACTATTGTAATAATTCATTAATTCATTACTACTTAGTTGTGAGGATTTCCTGCTTTTCTTTGTCTCGCTTAAATCTCTTTTTTTTAGACTGTTGATCAGACAAAACAGCAATTTGAAGCCGTCACCTCTGACATCTTGTAGCCCAAACATTAATAAGTATTGAAAATAGCAGTTACTTGCAGTCCTACCTTGAAGCCAGCTTTAGCACCAGACTGCAGGTCAGACTCGATGTTACCTGGGTCCAGGTAGGCTATGCTCATCAGAAACCCCGGCCCGGTGAAGGCCCATAGTTTACGGAGACTAATCCCCGTCTACAGGAGAGACAAATACAAGCTGTTACACTAATAATGTCAACATAATGTACTACATGCTGATACTGATTATTAATTCAAGAAAAACCAAACAACTGATGGAAATAAGCATAAATCTCAATTAAGGGTGGGTGATAAACTCTCACTGTGTATATGTGTTTCATATCATGATATCGATATATATTATTAAAGCACATTTTCTAAATCAATTGAGAATTTTTTTTAAATAAGCAGACTGGAATGTCTGTTTTTGCCTAATCCAGCTGATTAAATGCATGGTTTGACATTTAGGGAAATGTAGAGAACACGTTTAATACCTCTCTCATGTCTGCATGGTAAATATAAGTGTACAGCCAGCAGCCTCTTAGCTTAGCTTAGCATAAAGACTGGAAACGGGGGGAAACAGCTAGCCTGGCTTTGTCCAAAGGTAACAAGATTTTCCTACCAGCACGTCTTAAGCTCACTAAATTAATAGGTGTGAGTTGTTTGTTTGATCAGTACAGAAAGTGTAAAAACATCACTGTCATTTTTGTATAAATCAAACAAAACAGATATATAGTTCATTAGTAAATGTAAAACGTCTCCTGTCAACAGTCATCATAGTATAAAAACTGTATGTACATTTATATCATCTCATGGTTTATCTTCACTTTTAGTAATCCATATATTCTCATGGACTCATGGATTACCTCACTGTTTTCCTCAGGAACAGGGACCCTCTGATCAAAGTAAGTACTAGAAACAGGTTCATTATCTTGTTTCTGGAGGAAGACCGACGGTGCGGAGACTCTGTGCGTGTGTGTGGTCTTGATCACTGCTTTCTCTTCCACCATGTCACCTGCTCAAAACATGTTGTAAATAGCAACAAATATACACTGCAGTAGACACACAAAACTCCAGAGTAAAGGAATCTGGGGAACACACACACTTTGCTTCCAGGTTTACATCTGATGATGGCAACTGTATTGTAAAGCAGAAGTTACTGTTCATTAGCAGAGCAAAGTCATTATTGTAGGTAGGTAAGTAGATGGATGTACAGATAGATAGATAGATAGATAGACAGATAGATAGATAGATAGATAGATAGATAGATAGACAGATAGACAGATAGACAGATAGATAGATAGATAGATAGATAGATAGATAGATAGATAGATAGATAGATAGACAGATAGATAGATGTTTATTTTGTAGGTAAAGTATTTGCCATATACTAAAATATTCAGCAAATTAAAATTTTCACCTGATGATGGTGACAAACCGTTTTTAAAAATTACAGCAATTTGCTCTGATTGTTGTCAAAATATTTTGGGAACTATGAATTTCTGTATAAAATGTTATGCTTATCCATCTAGTAGATGTCAAGTGAACAATTTGCTGGTGGTGCTTGAGGAAACATCAGGGGATCACTTAAGTCATCAGCGTTTACCCTCTAGTCCCCCTGCGAATATCTTTGCAAATTTTCATGGCAATCCACCTGATATTTGTTGAGGTATTTCAGTCTGGACCGACAAATATTCATGATTTAATTAATGTCAAGTTTGCTCTGTTTTAATGGAAAAAGAAGAGCATGCTGCTTCACTGTCAGAGGAGCCAAGTCTCCCAACGTAGAGGGAATTCGTCGTACCTGTGTACAAAACAAAAACGTGCTTACCTTGTCCTCCAGTTTGTTCGGGCTCTCGATCTGTGGGAATACTGGGAGGCAGGGAGGAGATGTGGATGTTCTCAGGAGGGGGGTCTCTGGCTGCAAGCAAACAGGTAATTATAGAGGGATTGCGTCACTTACATGATCCCAGTGAAAACAAAACTAAATCCTTCTAAACATAGAAGAAGAACTGCACACATAATCATCAGGTTAGCTTCTCGTTCGCTGCTGAGTCCCCACTGAAGGTTCCTGTGAGTGGTGGGGGAGGTATCCAGATCCTTCACTTAGGTAAAAGTACAAAAAACACACTGTAAACTCATGAAGTCATGCACTGTAAAATGTCCCCTGGGATCACTAGATTATTATTACTCATGTATTCATGTAAAAGCAGGATTTTACAGTTGCAGTTGTTGAGGTTGAGCTAGTTTTTAAATGCAACTCCTTTTCTGATTTTCTCCTTTGATTGGCTGATTGTTTGGTTTGTAAAAATTCAGAAAATAGTGATAAACACCGTCACAATTACCCAGAGCCCAAAGTGACATATGCACAATGCTAGTTTTGTCCAAACAACAGTTCAAACCTCAATATTATTAACAATAAATCAAAATACTGTACTACTGTACGGTACTTCAATAAATGTACATTGCACCACAGGTTCCTGTGAGAACTTTATGGGGATAATATACCACAGGAAATGATATCTGCTATTAAGCATGATAAGATCAACACAAATTTTGTTACACTATAAACCCTTTTTAAAATCAAGTCCTGCATTCAAAATTGTTACTTAAGTAAAAGTAGCCTACTTATTCCGCAGAATAACATATAGTACATTACAAAATCATAATTTTTGATGCAGTAATGTGTTCATCACTTTAATGTTGCAAAGGGTAAAGGTGGAGCTGATGTTTGCTGGTAGCTTGTATATCAACAAGGGATTAATAAAGTTTTAACATTATCCATATTTATACATTATCATTTATTTGTTGATTATATTTTGTATTATTAATCTTAATCTGCAAAGTAACTACATTTATTAAATACATGTATTGGAGCAAAAGTAAAGTAGCAGAAAATGAAAATAGTCAAGACAAATTGCACTTAAGTACAGTATTTAAGTAAATCTATGGAGTTACTTACAACCACTGCCTAAAATGTTAAAATAAAAATATATATATAATCAGGGGTGATATGAAATATCTCACGCAACATCTGACTATAAAGAAATTAAGATAAACAGTCAGATTGCATCACTTGCAGTCGCAGAACTCACCTGAGCGCAGGAAGGAAAACATCTTCTTCTATGGTGGTAAACTTTATAAAAACGTCTAAAACATCAGACGAAACAAGCAGCACACTTTTTTGTGCCACATTCCGGTATTGTGATTCACTTTTTATTCCCCTCACTTCTTGGGTGTTTCCGGCGAAGTTTATAGAGAGCAGGATCATCCGGCAGGTTGGACATCGTCCCTCTGCAGCGGGCAGGTAAGGAAGGAGGTGGCGGAAGAAGAGGAGGAGGTGGAGGAGGTGGGGAATACCCGAGGGCAAAGTCACATACACCTGCAATGTTTAACACATAAACCCGTTGTTCATTTTGTTTCTATCACGTGACCCGGTTTATGCCTGATCCTGGACGGACCCGGAGGAAACGAAACTCAAGAGCTACAGACTATCAAAATAAAATAAGACAGATTGTTATTTTTATAAAACTACTCTCAAGTCAAACACTCATAAACATGTCTCATAGCGTCACATTAAATAATAATAATATAATAAACTCTAAATACATTCTAATACATTCTAATACTTTCACAATAAAAGTCTCAGATTATAACATAATCAGCTTTGCTGGCCAAATAGCCTGTATATTTAAATTGTTTACAATTTACAGAAACACTTGACTTGTATATAGACATTGTATATTGTTGGTCATTGTTGTTTTAAAAATATATATAATTATATATAGGCCTACTCCTATTTTTTTACCTACTTGTATGTCCACAATACTTAAATGCTTATGCTTATCTATCTTTGTTCAAGCCTTGTTGTCCCTACTGTGTGTTACTAGTATATATACAGTATAAGGTCCAAAATTAGAAATAATAATAAATATGCAAAGAAAGATTCAATAATATACCAGACATTTTATGAAGATGGTCCATCCAGCTGCAGGAGTGGGCGACCAGAGCAGCAGCAGCCACTGGGTGGCGACAAATACTGTCTGATTTCGACCCAGGAGCAGCAACAGCACCACAAACCAAATGCAGAGTTTTACCAGTTTTGTCACAGTGACAGATCCTTGCAGGCTGCCTGTTTTTTGACAACTTGAGTTCAGTCATCCTCCTCTAACTCTGACCTGACCTGAATTTATGTGCCTTTTTCACAGCACACATTCATAGTAGGAAAATCACAGGTGTTGCTAAAAACTTTAACAATAGCTCCTTTCTCTTCAAGTGTCCCAGTCAGCCATGACAGTGAGTCAGCATGCATAATACCAGGACCCTGAATCTGAAGCAGCTAAATGGAATTCAGCCGTCATTTATTGTTTTATATTACACCTATGCTTGTCCAAAGAAACGGGCCTGCTGTCATCACAGTGATTCAGGAGTGTAGGTTGGCCCTCACTGTCAGTCAGCAGACACATGCCAGTCTGTCTCTCCTTCCACAATTTTGGCCCCGACTAATATATAAACAGCTATTGGATGGATTGGCGTGAACTTGTTACAGACATTCATGGTGCCCAGAAGATGAGCACAAGTGGCTTTGATGATCACCTGACTTTTCCTGTAGCGTCACCAGCAGGTCAAAGGTTGTACTTACCCCCTGCAATACGTCAACATCTACTTGATGGATTGGCACATAATTTTGCACAAGCATTCATAATACCAGCTGAATAAATCTGACGTGAATGACAGTTTTTACTAGTGCCACAATGAGGTTGACATTTGTGGTTTTGAGTGAAATCTACTGAATTGACTGCCATCAATAGTGTGTTGGAGCATTGAAACTTTCATGCTTCTGAATACCTTTAAAAACGAATGAGAATTCCCATCGGCCTCAGCTGTACTTTGTGTTTAACACTAAGATGGTGAACATGGTAAACATTGCACCTGCTAGCATGTAAGCTTTGTCCCTGTGAGCATGCTAGCATTAGCATTTAGCTCAAAGCACTGCTGTGCTTTATTACCACCTCACCTCACAGAGCTGCTAGCATGTAACGTTATGCAAAAGAGAGTGAACTGTTCTTGTTTATAAATATAAATAAAGGTTTAATGAATGAATTACTGTAATATTGTTTTGTGGATTTTTGTGTGTCATCATAGAGCTTGTATAGCATTATTATGATCACTGAGGCTAATAAATGTCCACAAGTGTCATTATAGTGTTCTTGATGTATGTTTGTAAAATTAATATTATATACTTGTGTATCAGTGGTGCTCAATAATACATGTGTAGTGATCTTATTATAGTAATTAACAGATTTGGTTGTTTTTTTTATTACTTTACAATTTATACTGGATATTCTGTAGATATTTTAAAGCAGATTTTTACTTAGTGATATCTGTATCAATATGGCTCTGATCTAGTTTCAATACTTGTTAATCTGCCAAATATTTTCCCAATAAATTGATTTTTTCGTTAAGTCTATGAAATGTCAGAAAAAAGTGAAAAATGTCCATCACAGTTTCCCAGAGTCCAAATGACCTCTACAAATATCTTGCTTTGTCTGACTGAACTGTCAAAATATTCAGTTTAAAAACATAGATAAACAGCAATTCAAAGCAAGTTTTTTGCTTAGACAGGACTCAAATTATTGCTAACAGGAATCTGATTGCTATTGATTCCATTCTGGTTTAAAAACTATTTGAGAATAAAGGATGTCCCATTGTATTTCCCTAAAACAACATCACCTCACACCAGAAAACAAACAACATACTCAATGAGGCCGTGCATGCTTTAAGCTACAGGTGGGGAAAAGAAGAAGAGACTGAGTGAGACTGAATAGTAAGAGATCATCTGATCCCAGTTTTTAATCCAATAGTTAACTTATTATCAAATCTGAATCAGCACACAGCAGCAACAATCTGTATTTTAGCTGAAATAGCTGTAACACACTGCCATTTGTCATGTTGACAAAACGTTGGTGCAATGAAATCAGATGTTTTTAAAGTGTTTATTTTGGCAAGCACCATTCGAAAAAGAGCAAATTTGTCATGTGCTTATGTGATGAAGAATAAAATTATATACCCATGCAAAATTCCCTGTGAAATGTACATATGTCTCTTTATTGCAGAAAGGTTAAGTGTCACTTAAATCTTATTGTTTCTTTAGTCTTTTTCTTTTTTTCTTATTTTTTTTCTTTTACTTGTAATGACTTATTGTTCCGTTGTCACCTTTGTGTTTCCCTCATGTTGGTTTGTTTGTTTCAGTTTTCGGTCTATTTACCAGCATCGGTTAGCTTGTAGAAATTTTTAAGATCATTATACATTGTTGTCTGGAAAGGCCTGGCATGTATGGAGTTACATGATTTCCTCTAAAATCATATGTCCGTACAAAATCAAAGTGAGTAAAAAAAAAAGAAAGAATAGATATAAATCAAACCAAGAGGATCAAATCAAAGAAAAAATGTCTCCTGATACATCCTGATATTGAACTGGAAAAAACGTCTCATCGTCTTGGATTAGGTTATAAAGCCTGTTTATACCCCCACCCCACCCCTCCCGCCTCACATGTCATGTTTGATGTCTTTGCTTTTTCATCCCTGTTTTCATCACTTCTTTAATTATTGAAAAGGAGCATCTGTTTTCCTTTTGTTGTACGAAACAAGAGGAGAAATCCTCAAGTGTGTGCTGTCTGTAGGGCTTCACCCAGCTCCTCGCAGGGCTCCTGTTGCCTACATGAGTTTTTAGTGTTTACTATTAGGTCCATAAGTCCGTCCTCTCATTTACATCTGGACACAAAGATAAGGTCTATCCCATCACACATGCCTGGTCCGACTCATACAGTGGTGACCCTCATCACCACCTCCCGGTTGGCGGCGGCGCTGATCCGCGGGTCGTTGGGCCTTAGTTGGCTCAGGATGTGCAAGATGGTGTATCCACAGTGGTGGTTCAGAATAGTTCTTAACCTCCTGCTCTGTCGCCCACCACTGCCGCTGGCCAGACCGTGCGGGTTACCACGAGAGCCACGAGCCCCCGTCTTGCTGCTCGAACTCAACGGGTCGCCCAAGTCTTTTGATTTCTCATAGTTTAGTACTTTCCACTGCTGATTGACAGCCTGCCATCGTTTGAAGATTCGATACACTGACGATCCCTCATGGATGATGAGGCCTGGGCGGAAAGAAGAAGAAGAAGCAGCAGGGTGAAGGACAGTGCATGCTTTACATCAAATATTATGCTAAAAGGCCTTGCAAGCTGCAGTCAGCATCATAGGTAGGAACTTTCCATCTTGCCTGTGGATGAGAATAGACAGTTGGCAATAATCACAGTGCAGATATCTGATGCCATCTGTTCTCTGTGTTGTCTTACGCGGGCAACTCACAATTACCACAAGAAGAAAATATCCTGTTCTCTGCGACATCATCAAAATTTGCTTTGCTTTTAGCGTACCACCTATCCACCATCTGCTTATTTAGTTTAGTTTCTGTGTTTTTTTGGATGACCTTAACAACCAACAGAATGTGAAATGCTTGTTTGTTTTTTTTATCACCATATTAGTTTGTCCTTGCATAATGGAACTTATGTTTATTAATATATTTTGTGTTGTTGCAGAGCACACCCTGATTTCTTTGCTACTCTTCTTATTGCATAATTCATCTCTTCACGCTGTCACCTAAACCTTCTCCTACATCTATCTTTTCAGGTGATATTCCTATACAACTTGTCAATGACTGCTGCTAAAGCTATTTATAATACTGCTGTGTGATTTAATGTTTTCAGATTTTGGTGTCCACTTTGTCCTTTACCTATGCAGACGATATCCATGAAGCCGTACATGCCGTAGCAGATTTGGAAGAGCAGGTCCTGACGTTGCCACTTGGCCGAGGGGCTGAGGGAGGACCAGATGAGCCAGGAGATGCTGGCAATGAGGAAAAGGGAACCCAGAATAATGGCCGCTATTTGCACCTTCTCAATCACCGTCAGAGAGATGGCCTGCCACTGGGAAGGAGAAAAACATCTAAATCAGTGGCGGAAGAAGTACTCAGATCTTGTAGTGAAGTAAAAGCACCAAAAATGTAAACATACGCTGTTGCATTTAAAATCCTTACCAAAAGATTACGTCCAGACCAGCACTATATGAAAAGTGCAATGAGATAACCTCTGTTGAAATGAATTGGCTATATATAAATGAAGAAATGTAACTGAAAATCCAGGTTAATTTTGGTGAATCAACTTTTTTATATTCATAGTCTTTGTTTAGAAAATGTTCAACTGTCCCTACCCCACATGCATTTTTCATTACAAACTCATCTATAAATCTGATTCATCAGTTTGCCAATTTAAAAAAGTACAAAACTGTAAGGAACCCCAAATACAAGAAAAATGAAACAGGCTCCTATACAAATATATTAATCTTTAATGCAGAAGAATGTAAAAAATAAAAGTTTAATGCAGTCTATTTACATGTAAAGTGATTTTACCCCAACTTGTTTTTGTGGCTTTTCATTGAAAGTATCTATGCCTGTGAATCACTGAAAATATTAATAATTGGAGCTAATTGGGTAGCACTAGTTTTAACTACTTTACAAACAGGTAGTTTGGTCCAGTGGTTCCCAATGGGAGAGGAAAGAAGAAGTACAACATTTCTGTCTAAAATGTTGTGGAGCAGAAGTATAAAGAAACATAAAAGGGACCTCAAAATACCTCAAAATTATAAATAAGTATAGTCCTTAAGTAAATGGATCTTTCCCCACCATATTGTATCTCATGGGAGAGAGAAATCTACATATATGAGCACATGATGTATACATAGGCTACGTTAACAAATATGTCAGACATACACACACATATATGGCATCTTCTCAGTAGGTTTTTGAGCCATTGGCTGCCTCTGAGAAGGAGGGCAGAAGGACAGTGACGCAGAGGGAAAATGTGTCAGCACAATATGGCAAACAGTCCTCACACCACAGCAACGGCCCAAGATTTGTTCTAGCAAACAGTGATGGGTCTGATGCAACAGCGTTTGTATGTTATGTATACGTTATTATTATTTCTCTCAGCAGCAACATTTTGTTTCTCCTCACAGTAAGATTTCCCTGCCTCATTCACTCCGCAAGATTAAACGATTCCACCTGACAGAGCATGACAGAGTTTGTGTTTACCTGCATGTCAAGAAGGGGTTTACATATTCTCTATACTTTCTCCATCTTGTTCACAAGATGCTAATCCAATACCCTCAATCCCAGTCAAAAAAGAGTGTTGGATGTGTTTTGTAAGGAAATTGATGAGGAGGCTGAGCCAAACCAAATTGAACTGAGCCATGCTGAATCCCATGTGCAGCTTGAGTCAGATTAATCTGAACGGGCACAGAATCAGTGCTGGAGTGGCTTTTCAGTTCAAGTTCTGCAATTCAAAAAGGGAGAGTGATGCCTTGTTTTACACCACATTTTTTTGTTAAAACTTGTAACTGATTCGCTTTATGTTACCTGCAGAGGGTTCTTGGTGCTGATGGCCAGGACCTGGTACTTGAAGTAGCAGAGTTCGCAGCTCCAGGAGCCTCTCTCGCTGATCCAGCGGATGAGGCAGGGCTGATGGGTGCAGCGGACCGAGCCGTCACAGCGGCAGGGGCTCAACAGCTCACCCTGTAGGACAGACAAAGGAAAAACACAGCAGGATGAATACAATGGAAAACAAATATTATTTAGCCTAAATAGTTTCATCCGATATAATTTTTGGTTGTGACATATATGAATCTTTATTTAGAAACCTGCTGTTAAGAATAGAAACAGAGAATTTAATAGTGATTCTGCTTTATATAGCTACATTGTCAAGAGATTGTGTTTGTAGTAAGGGATTGTATAAAAATTATTGGTGCACGGAGGATGGCTGAACCTTATGTGTGACTTTTTAACAATCCTTAGCATTGTTAATATTTTATCTGGAACCTCCCCTTGACTTAGAAAAAAAACAAAAACAAATAATATAACAGTATTTAATTGGTAGAAAAGTTCAATATTTTGGGAGATAGACTTATTTGCTTTCTGGTGAAAAGTTAGACGAGAAGATTGGTACCTATCTCAAATTATTTTGTTAAATAAAGCTATAAACAGCAGCCGGTTAGCTTAGCTTAGCACAAAGACTGGAAATAGGGGGAAACGTTATAAAATCCTCTAATGCCTACTGCAGACTTTTCTCATTGGCAGATTGCTGTTCAGACTACACGACTTGCTGTCTTGTAGCGGGAGTCTTGAATTCGGCCAACAGCTCCAGATATTTAGCATGCTAGATTAATGTGACCAGATTTCTGAAATGAAAACCACTGACATTTTTGGTTTGGTGGTCAGTCAAACTATAATGTTATTATATTTGAAATAAAAAGGGGACTATTTCGGTTTAATAATCTGTCAAAAATAACTCGAATATAATCAACTCATTTCAAGGCAGAAATAACCTTTCAGTCAATAAGTAGAGGCTGCAATCACTTTCTGGGAAGTAGAATACTACATTACATGAGTTGTATTGGCAATTTAAAGGTGTCAACAGGTAAAAAGGACTGGATTGGTTGGTGCACAGCAAGGTAAATAATGTAGGCCTAGTCATATGGATAACTGCAAAAGAGATCATGTCTTTATTTTACACATAACTCACTAGTAAGTCATGTTATAGGCCCACCAAAACCGGGGAAGTCTGGTCACCCTATGCTAGATGTCTGTCTGGTATCTGCGATGCGTCAGCAACTTGTCTGTGTGTCTTTTTGATGTGTGCGTTGTTGAGTAGTCTAGTTCACACAGAACGATTGGCGCAAATTAATCGTAGATTTGCCTAACTACACAGCCCAATGGTCGGCGAGCTTGATGACTTGCAAATAGGGGTTAAAATTACTTAAAGCTAACTAATTAACACCTTATAACTCGCAAAGAAATACCCCAGCACTAGCATGCTAGCTGTTTCCAGTCTTCTCTTTATGCTAAGCTAAGCTAACTGGCTTCTGGCTGTAGCTTCATATAAAACTACGGTGGCTCCCAGGGCTCAGTGAGGAATATTTTTTTGAGGACTACTTTGCAATACCTCGCAATACTTTTGCGTTCCCTCGCAATATGTTTTGCGTTCCCTCGCAATACTTTTGCATTCCCTCGCAATATGTTTTGCGTTCCCTCGCAATACTTTTGCATTCCTTCGCAATATGTTTTGCATTCCCTCGCAATACTTTTGCATTCCCTCGCAATATGTTTTGCATTCCCTCGCAATACTTTTGCATTCCCTCGCAATATGTTTTGCATTCCCTCGCAATATGTTTTGCGTTCCCTTGCAATACTTTTGCATTCCCTCGCAATATGTTTTGCGTTCCCTTGCAATACTTTTGCATTCCCTCGCAATATGTTTTGCGTTCCCTCGCAATACTTTTGCATTCCCTCGCAATATGTTTTGCATTCCCTCGCAATACTTTTGCATTCCCTCGCAATATGTTTTGCGTTCCCTCTCAAAACCTGTCTTCATCTGTTAGCCTACATCTTTACATCTGACATCTTTACACAGACCTGCCCCATCAATGTCCTGGAGCCTGCAGCGGGCACACTGTGTTCTGTCAGAGCGCAAGGCTCCGCCGAGAGGAAGCAGATTCTGTGTTTACATCGGTGATGCTTGGTGCTTAAACAGTCAAAGTGGATGGACACTGTTTCCTACATGTCAGACTTCATATGGAGGCTACATATCTCACATTATGCAATCCTGTCCACTCACTAGCCTATAGGCTAAATGTTCATGCTGCTACGGCACTTCCACACTGTTTACATAGCCGACTGTTATTAGGCTGCTCCCGTTACTGGATTATATTTCAGAAGCTTGTAGCCATCAGGGCTCTGCTAATGTTAAGTAGCCTACTTCTGATGCTGCTATTATTTAAATAGGTTAGATATAGGCTATACAGGTGAACATACTTCAGATTTGGGGTTGCACTATTAAAATGCTCCAGCCCTGCATGCCATTCTCACTCCCCTGACAGTATACAGATCAGCTGTCTCGTCTAGTGTCATACTGTAAATTACCTCTTATTTGTGCGGGCCTGACTAATAGTGAAAAGCTCATAAAATAACCTACTGAAGATGCATTAAAAATCACAAATGATTCAAAGTAACTTTGGTTTAATGACTGCTGCAGTAAACAATAAATGCCATTCTTTCTTTTGGCTGGCCAGCATGTCTATTTTTTGTTTTGTGTCTTGTAAATTGAATAGGCTATTGTGACTGTTTTTAGCACATTGGACCGCATGAAACGGCATTTCGTTATTATTCGAAATTCATAGTCCTCAAAAAAATATTCCTCACTGAGCCCTGGGAGCCACCGTATAAAACTGACAAACATTAGAGTGGTATGAATATTCTCATCTAATTCTCCGCCAGAAAGCAAATAAGCGTATTTCCCAAAAAGTTGTATTATTCCTTTAACCATTAAAAACTAAAACGAAAGGTGTAAATAGTTTCAAATGATGTACCCTGACTTAAAAATGAAATATCTTAATAGAACATAACCAAACCATGTTCCAGCCACTCTCAATGTTTGAACCAAGAGCTGTGGTTACAGTTGAATTAATTTTGTGACTTTAAATCGCCTGTGACCTGAAAAACGTTGGAATAACTGTCAACGTGCTTCATCTCTCACTTGATTAGCAGAACATGTAGCAACGTGTGGTGCTGAACCTGCTTTATACACTTTATGTGACAATTTTTATTTTAATTGCAGTTCTACAAGAGATAAGATCAGTCACTAATAAAAATAAAATCCACAGGTATTGTGTTTAAAAAATGGCCGTATCGGTCGTATTAGTTTCTATTGTTGATTTGTTTTGGAGGCAAAAAAATGAAAGGCATTTTATTGATGTAACTATTTTGATCTCTTTTTAATGTGATAAATCTCACTGGGGATGGCTAAAATAAAACATAAATACTGGATAAGAATACAAAATATGAGACTCTAGTCTCCTTTCAGCGATAATAACATTTTCTGATCACCCCTTCCCCTCCTAATAATTTTCATAGTGTGACCATTGTCTCTTCAGCGCCACACAAGCACCTGAAGCCTGTTGGCATATTTGCTACATTAAGGATGACCACATTCAAGATGTCATCACCATTCAACGTCAAACTTCCATTTTTAGAAGGCTTATAATTTGATGCCTAGTTTTGCATCAGACTTCTGCATAGTTCTCATTTTACTCAGCAAAAATAAAAACTTCAAATCCTGCATGTCCTCTAAATCCATGTATAACAACTGAATGAAAGCTCAAAAAACAACAGTATTGGGGAAGAATATCAGCATGAATCATTAGTAAATCAATGAATGGGCACAGCTTGATGCGGTGCCCATTTGGCGAAGGGGCATGTTAGCACTCTGCGGGTAGCGGTGGGGCTTCAAGGGCAGGCAGGTGAAGGAGAAATGAGCTGCTGAAGCCCGACGACAAGTGAACTCAGCCACCCTCATAACAAACTTACATCTCTCAGCTAACCCAAACAGATCCGGAAGACACAAAACATACATATTGACTATCAGGGAAGGTGGGAGAGTTCACTTCAGTGGTGTTACATTCAAAGGTTGTGATTTTAAAAAGCATGAACTGTTTGTAAACATGACTAAAATATAAAATGTGGGCCAAATTTCCTCATGAAAATGTAAATGTAAATAGATTATAGTTTATTTGTTTTTCTGCTGAATGTTAGATTAGAAGATTGATACTATTCTTATGTCTGTCCATTAACTATGAAGCTGGAGCCAGGTCAGAGTTAGCTTAGCTTAGCATCAAGACTGAAAGCGTGGAGAAGCAGCTAGCCTGCCTGGCTCTGTCCAAAAGGACCTACCAGCATCTCTAAAAAATCACAAATTTACATGTTAATGTATATCCTGTTGACAAAACTCCAGGAAGTCACTGTTCACCGCCAAGAAATAGTCACACAAACACACAAAACCAACAAACAAACAAGACATCACATGTGGATTAGAGAGTTCTAGAGGTGCTGGTGGTAAAAAAAAAAAAAAAAAAGGTATTAAACTTCTCATCAAACTCTTGACAAGAAAGCGGATAAGTGTATTTCCCAAAATCTCAAACCAGCCCTGAAAAGAGTAGCACTTCATTTTAGATTTTAAAAATGTCTCCAAGTTGTTTTTTAGTGTACCTAACAAAATCAAGTCAAATTAATAAAATATAACTGCAATTAACTAAATAAAAATAAAAAATGTAATGATTTATATTGTTTTTCCCTGTTTCCAAACTTTATGCTAAGCTAACCATCTGCTGGCTGCAGCTTCATATTTTGACATGGAAACATTTAAGTGGTAAAAATCTTCTCATCTAACTCTTGACATACAAGCCAATGAGAAAAATAAACCAACCCAAAATACCTAACTATTCATTTAAATAGCAACTAAAAACCCCTATTTCATACAAGCGAAGTGTTTAGCTCATTTTGACTTAGCTGATTAGATTGTGTCAGTGTTAATATTGGACTTTATTTTGATGTAACTGCCAGAGGTGGTGCATTTGCAGCCAGTTTGTTGGCTGATATGGACGTTTTTCCAAACTCAGCTGCTCATGATATTTAAACAATAGGACTTAAAGACACCCCTGCGCTGAGCTAGCACATCCTGGACCAGTTGCTGCACTGAATGCACAGACCAGACAAGTATAGGAGCGTTACTGGGATAAGTAACAATTATGTAATTATATCAAATTGAGAATCCTTACACTACTGTTACTGAAAGAAGTGATCACATTATAATGCGCTACACATGTTACTGTCCAACACTGCTTAACAATAGTTATAGTGGTAGTAGCAAAGGTGGTAGTACTAGTAAAAAAAAGTAGGAATACAACAGTGTAGGAATACTGTAGTATTACATGTAAAAGTCCTGCATTCAAATTTTACTTTAGTAAAACTGCGTAAGTATTTGAATTTAAATAAAGTAAAACCAAAAGTGCTAATTTCAGAATAATGTATATTATCACTGGATTAGGATTACTGAGGCATTCATGTGTTCATCACTTAAATGTTGCAGCTGTTAAAGGTAGAGCTAATTTTAACTACCTAATATTTACATTTACATATTTAGCTGACACTTTTATCCAAAGCGACATACAATTGCTGTATGTGCTAGAGGTCTTAAACCTCTAGCAATTAGTCTTGCTCAGGGACACATTGGTGGATGTGTCATATTGGAAATCAAACCCTGGTCTCTCACACCAAAGGCATGTGTCTTGTCCACTGCACCATCACTACCCCATATACCGCTGGGTAGCTTAATCCATAATAATACATTATCTTTTATTAGTTAATTTATATAGAGTATTAATAATCTAAAACTGTAAAGTAACTAGCAACTCAAAAAAAGTGAATTCAGAGTTAAGTTCGCATTTGTTGACTTTTGTAGTGACTAGAAAATTAAGTTTCAAATTAAATTAAGTTTTTTATTTAAAAATAAGATTCAAATCAACTGATGTCTCTTTGCTTGGTTTTATGTGCACATTTCTAAATTAAATAACACCAGTACTCATTAAAATCTTTCATTCACAAACTGTGACTCAAAGATCTGAATCAGAATATGTTTTGCCAGAAAATTACCAGTTTAATTGACGTAGGTTTTATGCACCGGAGAACCGCGTTGACACAAACAATGCTTCAGACGTTTTTTTCTGTCTGTCTGCACTCTGTCGTTCCCCCATCTGGCTCGTTTGACCTTCCCACTTATAATAAAAGACTTCAAGTGTCCCGCCGCATAAAAGATTGGATTTGGCTGATGAGCCACATGCCACTCATAAACTTTAAAATAACTTGCCTGCTGACATTATAAAGATAACACACGGAAGGTCAGAAGTATATGAGAAACTAAATAAAAACCATATGAAAGCAAATATTTCTAAAATGTCAGGCTGAGAAGTGTGTGTACAAGGAAAATATTCAGGCTTGTCTGAGAATGTCAATGTCATAATCAAGTAGAACAAAATAAAAACAAAGACCTCAAACAGAAACTGTTTAAGCTGAAAATGTGATACGTGTGATAAACTATATATCTTAATCTCTAAATTTATGTCTCATCTATAAGATAAAAATCCAGAGGAGCACTTTCTAGAGCTGCTCCATTAATGATGAATAAGAGACCTTATTTTAGACACATAAAAACTTATGTGGTTTGCATTCACAAGTCTTCAAAGTGTCTGCTGATTTTATCCCGAAGTAAGGCTCAAGATTCAAACTCTGAGGGAGCGTTGTTTGATGTTAACAATATTGATCATCTTGCTCACAATCACAAAACGTACATGAGGGAATTTAGTTTTGGGAAAACCAAACTGAAGGTATGAAAGATGTTTTTGATGCGCAGAAGTTCACTAATAACAGAACATATCATTGCTTTTAAGTTAAAACTTTGTGTCTCAAAAGCAACCTACAGGAAATTAGCCTTCTTTTGAGTTTTACTGCTTTTGAGCTGTAGCGAATGTTTTATAAATGAAGTCGATATTCTCGATGCAAAAAGCCATAAAATAAAAACATTAGAAATAATCAGAGTTGTATTCTTATTACAGACAGTAATAATGAGTTAATAAGTTTTGTTTTTTTAAATAAGATAAAGTTTTATAGTAATAACCTCGAGGCAAATTAAAAGCTAGGAAATCTACCTTACTGAAAGAGATCAAATCCAACTACAATTAACTAAACAAAAATAAGAGTAAAACATATTTGTTGTTATTTTTGTTTGTGTGTGTGTGTAATGTGTCTTTCCCAGTCCCTGTACCTGAAGGCAACGCACAGAAAAAGAAATAGAAGGTCACATCTGGACTAGCAGGATGTACTCATGCTCAAACAAAACTAGAACATGTAGAGATACTGTGTTTGAGCAAACAGAGAAGTCAACTGTAAACCAACATTACACTTTTACTAATTTTTAAAGGATAAGGATGGAGTTTTTCTATATTTTTTGCTATTGTCAACAAGTCCTATGAAAAGACCAACTGAAGAGATTAGAGAGAGAATATTTTAAAAACACTCACATATACATTTTTTTTATTTAAATTTTTAAAAAATAGAATTTTTAAAAAAGGCTAAATATTTTTCTTAAACAGCTGGGCACTGCAGTTTTCAGCAGATGTTACTCAAAAGGGAGGAAATTGCTTATTTTATGGACTATTTTCAGCTGATTAATATACATGTGGTGCTTTAGTTGGTATTTACAGTAACAGTATTAACAGTGTGCGAGGAATTGAGTCAAAATAAGCATGTAAGACTGTCCAATGCCCAAAAAAGACTTAAAAAAAAAAAAGCCCTCCAGGGGTTGTAGTGATTGAGACGGGAGCAAAGGGGGAAGTTAGGGGATGTTTTTAAAAAAGCGATAAAGTCAACAGAGGGAGGAAGTGGGGGGCGGATATATGGGTTAACAAAACACCAGACAGGAGATCGCTGTTCATTTCCTGTTTCCTACTGACAGTCAACAAAGGCTCCCTAATCTTAACAAAGAACTTTAACTTTAACCCAAAGCATAATGTTTTTCTAAACCTAGTCATTTATAATTTATATAGTTTATGTTAACGGTTACGTTTTTTATTAGGCCGCGACCTCTAGTGGCAGACAGGTGACTTAGTATAAAGAGCGACAAAGTCCATGTAGTAGTTGACATATTTTAAGTTAAATTCACATGACTTACATAATGTAGACTACTTATTTTAACCCCAAAACATGATCTTTTCCTAAACCCAACCAATGTTTACCACATGTTAAACATCATGTGACTTACGTAAGGTCCTGTACGCCTGTTGCCGGACTGGTACTTGCCAAGGCTCTTACATGTTTTTTTGAGGAACAATCGTTCAGGTCATTGTACCTTCCAACAGACATCTATGACATTTTGGAAAACGGTCTTATATCTCGTTTTGGGACTCTTGATAATCAACCCATTTTGTTGTTTAGGTATGAGAACGTGTTGTTTTTTGAAAACAACAGAGCTCTATGACACAGAGGAGTAAGATATATCAGATTTTGAATACAATACTTGTTAGTAGGATCAATTTGTTGCTTTTGGTGTTTTCATAGGATTTGTTGACGATAAGAAAAATATATGTATACTTTAACGACAAGTCGGAGCTGTTCTAACAAACATAAATGCTAAAAACAAAATAAATGCTGCACACCACACACAAACACACACACACACACACTCTCCCTGCCCATATGATCTGGCGTGGGTTTGTCCCTCAAGGCCACTTCACAGAGCATGAAGGTGTTAATTCGGTGTGTCACTTCTATGACTAAGAAAATGGTGTTCCTCCTCAGCTGTAACCTTTAGACAAAAAAAATTTCAGCGTGAAAGTGCCCCCTGAGCTCCAGACTGCGTGTCACTGTGGAAACACGCTGCTGGGCACTACAAGTGAAAAGGGCAGGCAGGGGTGATCACCACCACCTCCACCAACCCCAACGCCTCAAACCTAACACTGCCGGCCCCTCCAGCAGGCTCTGGCGCGGCTTCTGTGAATCCAGACAGTGTTAAGTGGAATCAGTGGCCCGGCTACTGTACCATGGCACACACTGACGCCTTTGACAGACAGTTAATAAGGATTCATACTCAATGCAGCCCACAGAGCAAGATGATTATGTCTGTAGGTAATTGGCCCGCTGACAGCTACATGATCCCAGCCCCTGTTGTGACCTGCTTAAATAATGAAATAACAATAAAATGGCAAACACCCAGGGAGGCATAAGGCACTCACTTTTTTACCTTTGCACACACTCAAAGATTAAGTGCTGTGGAGGCAAAAAATAAACTAATATCAGAGTGAGGAGCTGATGTAGTAGTGTAGTCTCAGGGTTCTCCCTTAGTGCTTTGTTTGCTTGCTCTTTGTCTGTAGCTGAAAGAGTCAGCTCAGAGCCATGTTGCACGATGAGTCACCTTACCGGAGAGCCCAAAACATCAACCTTTTATTACAGGAAGATGTTTGAGTGGGCAAGACAGCAACCTGGGGTCGATCCCTGTCTGTAACATCAAATGACTTTGTATCCAAAACAAACCTTAACTGATTTATACTCTATCCGGTGGCTCTCCAGTATTACTATGTCTCACAATAGAAACTCCACGGCAGATGAGATAAATTAGCACATGGGCTGTAATAACACTATACGCCTATCTTAGGGAAGTGACTAAATGGTAATATCCATCTGTGCTCCTACAGGATTTACAGTGTTTCTAATTATCTCAAGCTTCAGGACTACCTGCTGAGCCAGCGGCACACGTTTCTGCACATCTGGTGATATCAACATTTGGCCACAGACCAAAGAGATGCACCACTTATTGTTTTGTTTGGGCTCCGGAAGAACCAAGCACCCGAGAGAGAACAAAAGAATAGAAATAGAACAACATTAACAAAAAAATATAAGGGTGACAAATTCATTTAACTTGTCATTTATCATCACAGTCGACACCATTGTCTGGCCAGGAACACTGATCATCACAAGATCAATAGATGATCATCCTGTTCTGTGACACATCAGACGGGGGACAAATTGATTTACATTTACAAAATGATTGTGACTCATGCATATTCAGTCCCTCTCACTCTATTTGTCATCCTGCAGACCTAATTGGCTAACTTTCTTTGTTGCTATGCTGGCCGTATTTCAGATGTGTGGGAACTGCTGTCTCTCCACCACTGATTAGCTTAGCTATGAAAACAGTGTTATTTAAATAACCAGATTACTAAGCAGTCATCTTTTCAGAACAAAAAGGGACTAATATTTGCCTCTAAATTGTGGGTGTAGGGATAAAGGGTCCTACACTGAGCTCACTGTAAAGCCCTATGAGGCAGATTTGTGATATTGGTCTACATAAATAAAACTGATTTGACTATAAATAATTACAATCTAGGTTTCATCCTTGTTTCAAAGGAGGCAGTTGAGGGGTAGGTGGGTGGGAGAAAGAAAGAAAGAAAGAAAGAAAGAAAGAGAGTGAGAGATGTAGGACAGGATGGTTGTAGTAGCTCCAATGAATCAGAGGCTCTTTGTGATTTGCTGTATAACAAAAAAAAAAATCAAAATGGCAGATTACAACACGTGAACCCAGTGTGATTGCCTCAAAATAAAAATAACATAAAAATTCAGCTGACCTGGAACAATTCATGCATGCAGAAAAGGCTCTGCATGTGCAGCACATTTAAAAGCACACAAATGTGAAACAAACAGGCTGTCTGTCTGTCTGCCATCCACACAGGACGTGGCATCACTGCTGCATGTCTACCTGCTCTGGGCCTTGGAAACAGATCCGGCACTGGGGGGTCCGCAGGCTGCTGGCGGTGCTGGCCAGAGACACGGCGTCCAGGCCCACTTGCAGCTTGGGCTCCTTGTCCTCAAACGCCAGGCTCCGGGGCCGCGGGTCGCTGCCGTAGTACTCCTCCTCGTCATCCCGGGAATGGCAGTCGACGAAAGGCGGCCAACCGCAGCCGCCCATCCCCAGACCTCGCATGGTGGTGGACCGTCTATCTGTGTCTGAGCCGGACTGTCTCGAATCGGATCGCATAAACACCAGGACTTTCAGTTCGTTAAAAAACATGCGGATCCGATACTTGAACATGTTTGGCTACATACAGAACCCGCCAGACTGGAATAAATAAATTAAGTGTTTTTGTCCTTTCTCCTCTCCCTCTATTATTATTAATATTATTATTGTTATTATTATTCATACACCTGATATGTTCATCTTTATTGTAGCATTTTCAGTAACACCTATTAATTGGAGATCCAGAGAAATAAAGGCTCTCGCCCCACTGATGGCATGTGTGTCTAAGCCAATGCGGATGAAAGATTTTCCCTTTCAGCCGGCCGACACACTCTTTCAATATTCATTACTCAAAACAACTCAACAAACGCTGTCTATATGCATCTTCCATCGCACCCCAGAAAACATTACAACTTGTACGGGTTTTTTTTTTTTTATTCCAGTCCATTTTTCTTCACCGTTCCTCTCAAAGACACCTTTTTTTTTTTTAGATGCACTGGGCTTGCAGCAAAAAATAGCCTACATGTTTTTGCTACCCAAAGCAGAAGACTGCGAGAGAGTGGACGAGTGGAAGAGAGAGCAACACAGAGCCAGGAAATAGAAGATGGGATGTAAAATACAACGACATGCCACCCATACAGTCACATCTGGGACTCTTGTCAAGAATCATAATCCAAAAAGAAAAAAGGATGCGGAAGATGAAATGGAAGTTTGATTCGGATGTGATTATAATATGTCTGTTGTTTTTTTCATTGTCCCTCACTGTAGCATCCCAAGCGTCAGATCATGGTCCATTTTCCCCGTCTTCTCTCTCTCTCTCTCTATTTCATCTCCTTTTTGTAAAGCCTCTGGTTGATCCACGAAGAATCCGTGCCATTCAGCCCGACAATCCACGTCGAGATCAAAAACACAATCCTTTTCATTTGCATTTTTTACTGAGGACGCCTAGCTGGAAACATAGCACAAAAACACCCGAAAGCCCCATGTTTTCCCATCTTCGCTCGATGTCCATCAGCATTTCATTTGCAAGCCAAAAATACGGCGCGTTGAAATGTCAAAGAGAGGCAGAATGATACAAAAGGCACCCTCTGATTTATCTAATTAAAGAGGGGCGGAAAGGGGGGGAAGACGCATGGAGATGTCTTCGCATCCGAGAGCAATTTCACAGCAGTAATGGCATTGATTATTGGATCATAGATGGTGGTGATGATACTGCTGGCGCTGATTTTCCTCCTCGAAATGGTCGGCTTGGAGATTGAACCAACGCAGCAGCTACTTCCGGAAGGGGAGAAGAAGAAAAAAATACCTGACAGTCATCCTGTAAACAAGTCGCTATATTTCTTTACTCATCCATCCGTCTCCGATGGGTGATGTGCCTCTCCCCGTGCTCCCAGCAGCTGGGCAGGGAAGGAGCTCTGGCTGCTTTATTATTGACCAGCCGCCGCTGTCCAGGTGCTGATCTCCCTGCTGCTGACGTGCGCGCTGCGGCCACATGAACTGGGAGCCCGCGAAGTACGAACTGGACCTCTCTGTTAATGTGTGTGTGTGTGTGTGTGTGAGAGAGAGAGAGAGAGAGAGACAGGTAGCCTATCAGTTCGTGGCTCCAAGCAGTGGTGGTACAACAATGTAAAAACACAAAACATCCAGTTGCCAGTCACGCATTGGTTTGTGGACTTGTTTTGAAGCCTTGAGATTTGCATTTTGGAACCAGAAGTGACCGGGTAGAGCTAAGTTATCATGGTGCATCCATAATTCACCTTAACTGTGATATTAAAAAAATTTACTTCCCCCCCAGAATTAACAGCTGACTCCTTAAGGTGTCTTTTAACCAAACGATCAAGACATTTTTAGGCGACTAAATTTTTACACTTAACTTTCATGAACTGAAAACAGGCTGTGAAAGAGTCAAAGTTCTTAGAAGAAAAATACTCAAAAACAAGTTTACAGCTCATTAAATGTACAGAGTTCACAGCCTAAGATTCACCTCCATCCTACTTGACAGGTCGCTGTTGTTGTCAATCACAAGGTAGACACGCCCTAAAGCACATTCATTTACAAAATTTACATAATGCTGTGCTGAAGAAGGTTTCAATTTCAAATTATAAATTTCAAAACACTTATTATCCCAATGGGGCAATTGCGAGACTCGTAGATTAGCAAAAGTTAAATAAAAAAAAATAAAAAAATAAATAAATAAATAAATACAGACATATATCAATGTTGTCACCATAATCCAGTTTGAAACTAATGGCTGAGACCATAAACTTGTTAGGAAAGTGTTGACTGGGGTAATAAATCAAGTGAGAAGTAGGGTAATTTTGTCTTTAATGCAAACAGACTTCTTTTTGCAACCAGTGGAGTCACCCCATTACAAATAATTCAGGTTTAAGGCTTTTCAGACCCAGAGGTTGCCACTTGGGTACACCTGGTTGAAACTAATGCAGTGGACAAACGTCCTGCAATAAATCCTCATTTCATAAAGGTTATTAAGCTTGTTCATTCAACTGTAGGCAATGATGATTTTTGAGGATGCAGTTTGTGGTGCTGTTGACTTGTAATGCTTTATACCGACAGGTGTTTCTATTCTTGCTGAGAGTTAGATAATAGTTAGATCGATACCACTCTCCATATCCGTAGGCTAAGGTAAATATAAACAGCCAGGAGAGGGTTAGCTTAGCAAAAGACTGGAAGGGAAAACAGCTAGACTGGCTCTAAAGATAACAAAATCCACCTTCCAGCACCTGTAAAGCTCATTAATTAACATGTTATATCTTGTTGTTTAATCTGTACAAAAAACAAAATTAAAAACGACAAGTTGTGGTTTTATGGGAGGGAAACAGTACGGACACTTACTTATATGTATTATGTATAATAATGTATTAATTAGTGAGCTTTAGAGTTGCTATTAGGCAGATTTTGTTACTTTTGGACCTTCAGCACAGTTGTTTCATCAATGTCATTATTAAAGTCACAGCAGGCCACCAGCTCAGATTTAGTCCCATATCAATGCCTGGCCTCGTGTTACCTGACATGAAAATTATCCTATATGAGTTCCACACAGTAAGATTGACACATTTTAAATGTGCGATAGCCTACATTTCAGAGAAAAATACTGTACTTTTGACTTTGATTACTTGATTACATTAATTAGCAGGAGTAGTTACTGTGTACTGTTCCAAACATGCTATCAGATTATAAAATACAACTCATTGTGACAGGTTTAACAATCCAAGTGTATGAAGTAGTTAAAATCAGCTCCAAGTCGACCAACACAACAGTAAAATGCTATTTACACATTAACACATCATTATTGATAATTCAACAATTTAATATATAATAATATAACACTCACATGAGCCATTTGTGTACAGTACTAGTACTTTTACCTTTGATGCTTTAAGTTTTTTTGTTGTAATACAGTATAATAAAATATAGACACTGAGGGGTACATTCAAGCGGTACGTGCAACAGTTCTGCAATAAATCCCATGACGGTTGCTCTAAAATGTCTGCTGTAAGTGCACTTTTTTACATTATATTATTGCAAAGGGCGAGGGCGGGTCATGCCTCGTCTTCCGGCCATTACTCAAGCTGTGCAGAGACGGATACTTTTCCTGTCCAAAATCCATCAGCACAGTGCACAAAAGTTCAGCATGCACTCCACAAGCATCACCGTGTCAGTAAACGAAGCTGTAAACAGCAGAGAAGGAAAGTGTCTCAGAGCCCTTTATCAAGACGGGTAATTAGGGAGACGTCAGAAGCACAGGTCCAGAGGTCACTTTAATCTGCAGTTTAGAGAGAATACGCTGCCCTATGGCCTCTCTTTCTTTCTGTTTCTCACACACTGCATTCTCCTCCATAGCAACACTTCCCACAAAATCACATTGATCTTCATTGATTTTTCATCCACTATTTTAACCATAAATCTTGACTTGAGATGCAATGCCATGTATATGCAATATATGCACATACACTATACTGTGCTGTATGTATGGGCTCTGCTCCATTGTTTGTGATGACTAAGCAGGGGGCCTAATTGTTTATAGACAGCAAGGCAACAAGCTTATTCTGCTCACATATGCAAAGCGGTGGCAATTAAAGACATTAAACTGTAACTAAATTTGTTTATCTTTTAAGACTAACACACATAATTTGACCAACACAACATTAGCATTAAAACACACCTTCTGAATAATCTGTTCTGCAAGTGTACGTAATGTATGATTAGCCTACATGATGGTACACTGTGTGGGAGGGTTATTTTATGATGATTCTGTGTGTGTGTGGGGGGAGGGTTGGTGGTAAATGCTAATGAGGTGATCATTTAAAAAAAAAAGTCTGTAATGATGTCGGTATCAAAAGGACAAATTTATTATATGAAGACACATTTCTGTTTAATGTACTGTAAACCTGAATTTCTCACCTCATCCTTTCCCTCGCTGTTCCCTTTTCTTACTCCATTTCTTCTAATTGCTTTTAAAAGCATTTTCTTAATTTTCCTCATCAACTACCTGCGCAACACTGTCAGATGAGCTCAAATAACCCTTATCACACACCACCCGTCATGTTCTAACTCCATTCTTTTGAATAGGAGGAAGACAATGGTGAAAACGTGAGTCAGAGTTGGAGAGAGGAGTTTGTTGTGTTGGAGTAACGTTATGAAATAAGGTCTTGCTAGCTGTTCCTCTCCCTTGTTTCCACGTTTCACGCAACATCTCGCTTCTCACGAGATTTCAGGGCAAAAATTGTCCTTGAGCGAGACTTGTGTTTCTCTTAAAAAACAAAGGATGTTACGGGGAGTCACTCGTTGGGTTCCTTTCCACGATGTTGTCAGACACCTTGTGTCATAGTCTGAACCTGTCAGTGATTCCAAAAATGTTTGTACATACTAGTCATTCTGACACCAAAATATGTGAAAATAGGGCCCAGGTTTTACAATATTGAAATGATAGACAAACATGAAAATCTCATGTGGATGTAGTGGAAAAAATTATGAAATACCACTTTAAGACTTGAATGCCATGATTAACTCCCTGCATCACCTGTTCTGCTTTTCCATCTGTGGACTAACATGCATCCCTGCTCTGTTTCATTATTGATAGGCTATATTGACCTGTTTGTCTCCCCTCGCTGATGAGAATGATTTGCCTTCCTGTTTGTCCTCGCAGAGCTGTGAGAAGAATCTAGATCCAGCTACAGACCCATTAAAACCACACGGGTCAGTCCTCAGCAATCCTGCTCAATCTTGTTGTCTTTTAGAGGAAACTCCCGTTGTTGATGTAGGATGCAGCTATTGTGAAATAAAAAACACATTACCAGTTTCCATGTGGGAACAGATGATTGGCACAAATGGGAATGTCCAACGGTGGAAAACACATTTAAGTACAAGTATATCCTACTTAAGTGGCTACAATTTCAAGGTACTTCTATAGTGTATGTTACTTTATACTTAAATGCTGCTACAGTTCACAGGGAAATACTGGACTACTAAATTTATCTGACAGCTATTATTACTATTTGTTTTGATTTGACATACAAAAAATATGATCCTCATATTTAATAATTATATTAAATATATGATGATCATATTTTTTGTACCTTTGAGATTAAGATTTTACCTAATAAAAATGTGTGTAAAGGGTTTATAAAATACAATGCATTATTAAAGTAGCTATAAATGATGGGAGAAACAGGGACTGAAGCACATTAATACTACTGTCTCTTCATCAGAGTCAAAATTAACAAAGGCATGATGCAAACAACATAAACAGTCAACCTAGTATAATTATTATAGTTATACAATTGTCACCGGATAATTGGTTGATCAAGATTTCAAATATATTGGATAATGGATCCTAGGGTGTGAGTTGCCGTAATAAATGTCCATCCATATCATACCATTTCCATCAAGTGGAACAAATTAAAGGAACCTGAAAATTTCAGTTTAGCAGAGATCTTGAGACCCTTTGGAGGGGTCTGACCCCTATGTTAGGAACCACTGAACTGAACTAGCTGTATATAACTGTATATAAAGCATTTAACAACAACTCCGTCTCAAGCAGCTACAAATGCTAGTAACACATTGATTCATCAGTGTTAACAATCTAATAATGTCATATATATTAACATACAGGCACAGGGAACATTGGATTATTTTACTTAGTACGTTTTACTGATAATACCTATGTACTTTTACATAAGTAGAATTTGACTTACTTGTAGTGGAGACTGTTAACATCCTGATACTTTTAATTAAGCAAAGCGCCTGAGTACTTTTTCCACTACTGTATAATGTCTCTGAACTCCTAAGTAGTTTCTCCGCATCCAGATGATTGCTTCAAAATAAAACTACATTATATATACAGTATTGTGAATGTTAAAAATGCAGTAATCATCCACACAATGTTGCTAAATATGTACTTGAGTTCATTTGTGAAACTTGATAATCCATAGTGACATACTTGTAATTGTAGAGGAATTTTAGACATTTGTAATCGAATTAAACAGCTTTATACATAAAATATTTCAACACCACTACAGTAAATAACAGGATGTGGTAACTTTAATTGAAAAACATTCCTCTGAATGCGATTGACTGCACTCCTAGTTATTGTACCACTATGATTTCCTTATGGTTTATATTGTTTATTTTAATAATTTTTATTTTGTTTTTTACTATTCCATGTTCAATTTTGAAAAAGCAAAATAAATATTCCAATACAGCTGCGAGGTATGTAATGTAAACTACCTAGGTAGCTTTTGAATTACTTTTACTTACAGTGTATCTGTGTATTTTTACCATAAAGTATCAGAATGATCTAGATCCTTCTTCCCTTACTTATAATAGGGCTATTTAAAGAAACTATTTATTGGTCCCTGCTGATCTGAATACTGCCTTATCCGGCCCCCATGCTGAGAAGCTATACATAATTAGTTCTGCCTATAGGACAAGCCCTTGTAAAACCCACTCATCATAGCGCTGTGATATAATGGACCAAATGTTTTAAAATCCTGCTTTCATGCGCTTGCAGAGTCCATGCTATATCTGTAAGAGGACAGATGGCCATCCCTGTTTGTGCGAATACACCCAGCATATGGACATGCATCACAGGGTGGGGACTGGCATTGGGCCCTCAGGAGAGCACGCTGACAGGATAGGGGATGTGATGTGTGGTGCAGTTTCCAAAAATCCTGGTCCCAAGCCACTGCAAACACTCAAGACCCAAAGCCCTTACCAGGCATATTTCACTTACATAAATGTTCCTGTGTCTCAGGAAAGTGAACCTGCAGGTGCTCCCTGGCGGGGTGTACCAACGCCAGAGATTAGGTCACGCCTTTCTTGAAAGGGGGGCATTGGTGATGGTGACAGTCTGCCACGGGCCATTAGGATAAGGGCAGAGGACCAGTTTATCCTCATTTAGGACAACCTTGGATGAAAGATACGAGGATAATTTCCTTGTGTGTTGTCTCTATTCCCCTATCAGAGTGTACTTGAGCTCTCCTTCTGCTCTCCTCTCGCTGCCCCCCAACACACCCCCACATTACTGGCCCCATCCCAGCTAAAGGGATTAATGGCCTTGTGAAGGAATATCACAGGGAATCAAAACCTACAGCTTGAGAAAAAATAATTTTACAGCTGCCATTTTAATGCTATCCACCTTCAACTTGAATGCAGTCAATATGTACCACTGGAAAAAGCCACCACTGTCTATAAATTCCTTGCCTGTCTTGAGGTATTTACCAGATCAGAGAGTGACAGAAATAACAGTCAATGTGACCAAGAACAATGGTGGGATAAGAAATAGCAGCTACAGACTCTGTACTGCCATCATGTGGTGAAAGGTGTCACATCTTTGGTGTCATTGCACCTAAACTCTGTCCTCTGACATCATTTTACAAAAGTTTGCAAGCAAGCTTCAAACTGACACCTTAAGAAAAAAGACATGATATCTATACACATACACACTTAAAGAAAAACTCCCAAGAGAAACGGTTTCCAATTTGAGGTTTTATTTGGAAAATTAATTCTCAAAAATTCAAGATACATTTCAATAACAAGTGCACACAAATTCAAAGTCAGGTGTGATATAATGCATAATAATGCTTAAGATCTGTAAAAACACCAGCGATGACTCCAAATCAGCAGCAGGAAATCCACATCAGCCAAGTTGACAGGTTCAAGTAAGACATATAATTTCAGTTTGTGTTAGTCCTTTCAGTTAAAATTAAAAGGGAAAACACATTTTAAAAGAAAGAATTAATGAGCAGTGATTTATCAACAAGAAGTGTCTAACATCGAGATAGGCGTAAAAAAAATCATACCATCAAAACTACATTAACTTTAGCCTCATGTGCATCATCAACCTTAACTTAAATAGATCCTGAAAATATTTAACATGTTTTTACAAATTATTTAACACTGATGAATGAAGGGAGCTGACAGCAACAAAATAATAAAACAAAAGCATAATTTTTTCAAAATGCTTAAAAAAAGACTTGCAGAATTACAACCAAAAATCACATTTTCACAATTAATACTATAAAAACAAAACTGGATTTGCGAGAAGTAGTTTTGGCCACATGTACCCATTATTTCAAACCAAACACGTTTTTTTTAACGTTTTTATGATTTTTCCACTAACACAAAGAGTAATGATACGTACCTGATCCACTTCTCTACTACCAGAATTTATACTAAGCAATATCACTGCGCGACACAAAGGAACACATTAAATACAGGAAGGGTGGATTATTGTAGCCTTCAAAGACCTCAAAATATTCAGGCAAACCTCTCAACTAGAGGGGCAACTACATGGCAAAACCATCGAGAATGATTTCTAAAAGATTATGTACAACATCAAGGCTGCAGTGCATTGGCATCCTAATATCTCAGACTGGTTAAAGTTAGTTGGCTCAGTTACAGTTCATAAATATTTGAACCCAAACAACTAGCAACTACATTCCCTAAGATCTATTCTAACTTCCTAAATCCTGTTAAATCCCGGCAATTGTGGCATCGACGCATCAGAAAAGAAAAAAACATTTACATACAATCCAAACAACTACTTTACAACACATATCCAAGATTTTCCTTCTTTTGCCCTCAGCTGACTTTGAGAACAAACTCATCACATTGGATATGTTTAGGTATACAGTTGTACACATCACGGATAGCACTGACCACAGGAATATAATTGTCGTTAAGTGGTGGCACTACATTAGAGACAAGAGGACGTTTTCAAGGTGCATACAAGATATTCGCTGGACACTGTCATTGGGGTTGATGCGTAGAATGAAATCAACAAAGAGGCTGTTTGTCTGTGCAGACACATGCAGAGATGTCTCATCGCTTGTTACATAGTTGGAAACTAGCAGGAATTCTGGTGCTCAAATCAAGGCTGGCTCGTGATACCAACAAGTCACACTTCTTGGTATTACAAGTAATCCTTTCACACATAAGCATCCAGGTCTTCCAGCTGGAGCTCAGGCAGAATTTCTGGACAGGTGACTGGTTGCTGTTGCTTCTCAGTCTCAGGTGAAGGCGTGTGTTTTGTTTCTCAGGTGCTTCGTGCGCTCGTCCATTCTGTGTTGTTGTGGCTCTGTGTTGTATGCCTCAAGATATGTATGATTCTATGTGTACCAGTGTGTCTGAAACTGCATCTACGGCGCCGCACTGGCTGCGCACGTGGGACAGACTATAGGAAAGCACTTGGGTTTGCTCGTGGATCCTTCTGGTTCCTGTAGCGCACAGCAAGCCACACTCCCAGGATCTGTTAAAGACATAAAAAAAAAATAGTATTGCATAAATCAGCCGCACAACATTGCAATATATGGTGTGAAGCAGAAGTTTGGTACCGTAGTGATGACTCGTGGGGTTAGCTGTAGCTGGTGAGATAACCGCTAACATGATACCCAGCCAGCAACATGACAAAACTACTCATAATAGTGTCTTCCTATTTTCTCTGTACCGTGTCACTATACTCTGTAGAGGATGGGATAATTAGTTCAGTTTATTTAACCATTGATTCCTGTCTATTCCTCTATTGTGGAGCAGTTTATACTCCGACAGAATAGATGGTGCAACACAGATAGTAAGCTATGATAGTTGAGTGTTTGGTTAACAGTGTAAATTCACCAAAGTTGAACTCGAACAAGAAAAATGTGCATAGATTTACTTTAATCCTGTCCACTGGTAGCAGTGATTCAATTAGAATGAATTGATTTTGCTCCACATTTAGCCATTTTAAATGCTGGTATGATCGGGGCCTTTAAGAGGAAAAAGGAATCAAATAAAAGTGCACATATCCATTTGGCTAAATAAAGCAATTAGTCCAGCTAGTGTGCAATGTTAAAGCTCAATTCGGTGTCTTTCTCTTGTTCTACAAAGACTTATTAGACTGATAGAATGATTAAATGAGGAGCAGGATGGTTAGCAGGCGTATGTTTGGGGACCAGACACTCACCTCTGTGAAGCTGAAGAAGAGTCCGACACCCCCGAGGATCTTCAGAGCCTCTGTTGCGTGATTCAACATCATAACCCCGCAGGTTAAACAGCCATTGTCCTTTTTGCATAACTGGAGTGAAAGATAGCAAAAAAAAAAAAAAGACCTTCAGTCTGCAGCAGTATGAGTCAACAGTGTGTCAGCTAAGCCAGTATTAGCTACCAAAATCTATTCTGAGAACTGCAGAAAGTGGCCTACTTTTAACTTATTGTGGTTAAAGGTAATGCTTATGTGGTACACATTGTGTAACTACAAATAAACTGCGAAACTGCAATATTTAATATTCTATGATGCAAGTGAACATTTTATTTAAAGACAACATAATCTGAATGAACATAAACAAAATACAGATTAATTATGCCGCAATTTGGGCAATGGATGTAATGATGAAAAATTTGATATCTAAAATTTGACAAGACTTACAGCGGGGCAGTTTTGCAAGTCTTGATAAAACTGTGGTCGGCTTGCAGTGACGTTGAGCAGCCCACAGCAGTTCAGCTGGCTCTCCAGGTCGGTCTTGGTCTTATTTTCCAATATTCTCCAAGCAGAGTTCAGAAGTGCCTCCTGGAAAAGCAAAAATGACAAATAAAATTAAACTAATTTCTCATTAAAAGTCACAAAACTTAATAAAATGTATTTATACAGACACAAACAAGTTTTGCTATGTGTTAAAATGAACACAAGAGACATACTAAAATGGTTAAGACGGAGTTTGCTCACCTGCTGCTCACGGTTCATTGCCAAGCAGGAACAGGAAACGCCAAATTGGAACAGGAAAACGATAAAAAGAATGACCATGTACTGGGAGCAAGAGGTCAAAGAAACAACTGTGCAAAAACACGCCAATTGTATCACATAATAACTAATGATTATTTTTACTGTCGAAAATCAGTAGATCAATGTTTCCCAAAGTCCACGATGGCGTCCTCAAATGTCTTCTTTTGTCCACAACCCAAAGATATTCAGTTTACTGTTCAGATTTAAGAAGCTGGGATCAGATGATTTTGGCTTTCTATTCTTTAAATGAGTAGTCAAACTTAATAATCGATTGTCAAAATAGTTGATTCATTTGATAGTTGACAACTAATTGATTAATCATCACTGCAACCGACCTGATTAATCTGTGAACTTGAGCATTTTGTCCATATGGAAGGATACAAAGAAAAGCATGACTTGGTGGTGGTGCATTGCTCCGATGAGACCTACGATGGCGATGAGAAGCAGGAAGACGCCCACTGCGATGACCCCTCCGATGATGTGGATGCTCGACACCAAGCCGAACCCTTTCCCCCATGCTGCTACTCCAATCAGCAGCAGCCCGACCAGCTGAAGGGAGCAGAAGGAAGGAAGTTAAACAGAGTCAGCTGAGGCGGTGTGTGTCTGATGAAGTGAGCTTCCCACATGGTCACAGCAGAGAGTACTGATTACCAACAACACAACTTATCCAATAAACACTAGTTAGGTCTATGGGAGCTCAGTGAGGCCAGATAAATAATGCATATCTGAAGCACAACAACGGTCACAGAGAAAGAAACAGGCTGACTACAAGTTTGGGTTTCTTCACGTGGCCCTGCGTCACAAGACCGCTGGCCTCTAAACAATTTCATGCTGTTTTTGTTCCTCTGAAACTAATTAAAAACGCTGAGATCATTGTTGGGTTTTGTCACATTTTTTTGCTTCTTGTAATGTAAACACGAACTGCAACTATGAATGAAAAAATAATCTGTTAAAATATATTACAAATATACGCTGAGCTTGTCCCTTTACTTTTGACTAAACGTGAGAAAATATTACAGAATTCATATTATAGGCAGTCTTTTCATATTTTCACAAAGGGACTAATTGTCATTCTTGCCTTTATACGTCTTCTTCCACTGCTCTCATTGTCCTTTTTACACAGCAACTACAGCGTCACACTAGTGATTGTTCCAGTGACTCATCAGTCAACATGACTGCTGGGCATTTGTACATGTTATCAAGCTTTATGACACCCCCACCCACACCCAGTTTTAGGCCTAGTGTCATTCTGTGGGACTGTGCCAGGTTTTCAGTAAGAGATTTATCTTAAATATCTGAAATAATTTTGCATCAAAGAAAAGTTACTAAATGTTTGCGTATGCTGTCAATTACAGATCTCAGAAAGAAATAAGGTCGTTATCAGCGAAGGAATTTGCACTCTTCAAAATAGTTATTTTTCTAATAATTGTTTTACCAACTGATCTTTTCAAGTCTTCACATTATAAATAGACAGAGCAGATAAATAGACATAACAGCTCGTTAATACACTGTTGCCTACTGGCACACATCAACCAACAAAGCTAAAAACAATTGGCAGAGGGGCAAAAACGACTAATTAACAACAGGGCAAACACATCACTAAAAGACTAAAACAATAAAACACTGTGTGATGCAATGCAATGCAACAGCCCTGTAATAAATACAACCTGACTAAAAAGTGTGTTTTTGTCAAGATAATTACTTGTTTTTATGTTTACTCAAGATCCTTTTGAGGCTATACTTAGTGCTGGTGATGTATTGGGCATCTTATTGGAAGGTGATTCAAAATATTTTGTCTACTCATTCACATATGTGGAGAAGCAAAGTTACAACTTAGGAATCCAATACACCACCACAAACCACAGTCTTAAAAGTTCACAATAAATTATAATATTTCCTCAGGCAGTCTTAACAACATTTAGTTTTGGAAAGATAATACTTGCTATAGGACTGTTGTACTACATTTAATTAGCACAAGGAGTGACGCTACTCGGGAGTCAATGTTTCTGATCCCAGTTTAACCTGAAGCCAATGTGTTGACTTTAACAGCTCATATGACAGAAACAGACACATGAGCCGATTAAATCTTGTTGCGGCAATTCCCCGTGACTGATAAAAGTAGAGGATGTGGGAGATATACCATTCATGCATGTCAATTTTACATTTTTGGTCAGCTGGTAGCTTTCATTCCCATAATGGCGATTGCTAAGGTTAGCCAAAAGGCTAAGCCTACCACTTTCTACATTACTGTCTAGTCAGCTAACGTATACTACAAAGGTATTACATATGTATATACATATACATATATATATATACACACACATAATGAACCGAATCGATTCCATACCCGTAATCATCTGCGACATGTGAAGCAAAAGGGGAAATAAGTCAATTCTCGTTAGCTAGCTTCGCTAACGTTGCGCTACTTCATTCTGAAGCTAGTTAGCCTGAGATAACGCAGCTAGCTAAAGTTAGCATGATTATCCATTTTGTACACTCACCATGTAAACCACATTCAGGGAACAAAGCGCATTTTTGGAACAGGTGAAACCGCCACAGACCATATTCGAAAGACCTCTATCGGCTCGAGTCCGGCCAATGATTAAGACTTGTGAATAAATCCCGGTTGCCTGACTCTCCGCAGCGCTAACAGTCCGTGTGGTCAGGACGCAGTGTTTTCACTCGATGACGACAGGGTGTCAACCGACGTCATGTCTCTAGGATTAAAACAAATCAATGAAAGAGCAGCAAACTTCCGTGTCCAATATTAAATAATATGAAACAGAAAGCTGTTGGTTTTTAGTGAGAGGGTATTTCGAAAAGACAGCACACAGGTAGGTAGGTACATTTATTTGTCACAATATATAGTGAAATTGAGTTTTTAACTCCCTTCTGCTACATACCAGACATATACATTAAATTGTGCATAGACACATCACTGAGCTGTAATCACCGCTGCACCCTGGGCCGTGCACATCCCATGCCAGTTAGTGATGTTTCCAGTCAGGATGCTTTCTATTGCTCCTCTGTGAAAGCTGACAGGAACTTGGAACATGTAGTCCTGTATCCTGATTAAGTTATTGTCAAAGGTTAATGATCCCCTGCAGACATGTGAACATATTCTGGCTGGAATAAATAATAATTTATGTCAGTTCAAAAAGTTAGGCTACTTGGTAAAAATATCTTAAAATTACATCTACTCCCCCTCCTTCATTGAAAAATCTGGACTCCATGGGTGGCGATGGTGCAGAGGATAAGACACATGTCTGTGGTTTGGGAGAACTGGGTTTGATTCCCAGTGTGACCCCCCCCAATGTGTCGCTGAGCAAGATACTTAACCCCTAGTTGCTCCAGAGGCGTGCAACCTCTGACATACTGCAATTGTAACTTGCTTTGAATAAGTGTTTAATTTTTCCGAATATGCAAATATGTTTCAGGTTTCAAAAAAAAAACTTTGACTACTACACGCAAGATGACTTTTTCTTCCCTGTAAAGTCATTCGTGTTTGCTACAGGCTTCACATTTACATCCTTGTGTAAGTTGCATTTTGAACCATGACTGGCTTTCAAACTAGTTGTGATTTCACAAAATTTGTGTTCAAAACAATAGCAGTGTGTTGAAAAAAATGACTAAAGGCCCAAATCCTTATAATAGCTTTTATTTCCCTACATGCAAATACATTGGGAACACTGCACATTCTATTCCAAATCAAAACATGAAGAAAATAATCATCAAAATTGTCATTACTTCACAGAAAGGGAGGAAAAAGGAATATTATAGCGTCTTACATTTACTGTATAAACTGAAAATGCTTGAAGAATGCTTGTACTAGTTCAGTGAATCACTGAACTTGTACTTTGTTGTATGACCACTCTTTCTGAGAACTGCTTCACATCTGTGTTGCATGGAGTCGACCAACTTCCAGCACCTGTGAACTGGTATTCCAGCACAGGATGATTGGACTACATTCCACAATTCCTCTACATTTCTTGGTTTTGCCTCAGAAACAGCATTTTTGATGTCACCCCACACGTTTTCTGTTGGATTAAGGTCCGGGGATTGGGATAAAGTTGTTGGTACCAAGATGCTGCTCACTTACTGGTGTGTTTAGGGTCGTTGTCTTGTTGAAACAACCATTTTGATGGCATTTCCTCTCCACCTTAATGCAACATGACCTCTTCAAGTATTTTGATGTATCCAAACTGGTCCATGATCCCTGGGATGCGATAAACAGGCCTGACACCATAGTATGAGAAACATCATGATGCTTGCGCCACCATGCTTCACTGTCTTCACAGTGTACTGTGGCTTAAATTCAGTGTTTGGGGGTCATCTGACAAACTGACTGCAGCCCCTAGACCCAAAAAGAACAATCTTGACTTCATCAGTCCACAAAATTTTGCGCCATTTCTCCTTAGGCCAGTCAATATGTTCTTTGGCAAATTGTAACCTCTTCAGCACATGTCGTTTTTTGCAACAATGGGACTTTGGAGGGACTTCTTGCCGATAGCTTGGCTTCGCATAGGCGTCTTCTAATCGTTACAGTACTCACAGGTAACTTTAAACCTTCTTTGATCTCCCCGGAGCTGATCATTGGCTGAGTCTTTGCCATTCTGGCTAATCTTCGATCCATTCGAATGGTAGTTTTCCGTTTTCTTCCACGTCTTTCTGGTATGGGTTGCCATTTTAAAGCATTTAAGATCATTTTAGCTGAGCAGCCTATCATTTTCTGCACTTTTTTATATGTTAACTTTTTAATCAAAGTATGCTGTTCTTCTGAACATCTGGAATGACCCATATTACTCCGATTGTCAGAGAGAAATGCACCATAACCAGGATGTACAACATTTGCTGCCATAAATGAGGCCCACCTGTTTGACACCTGTTTTTTCACAGAATGAATGACCTCATTAACAACGAACAGCCCCTTTCAATTAATGATTCAATTACACAAAATCAGCAGCATCTATTCCATGAATGTTGGGTCTGTTGGTTTTCTATTATTCTACTACAAATACTAGAAATATATATATAATTTCTACCAAAAACAGTGATTGTTCTGGTTAGTGATGTTGGACTGTGAAAATTTTGAATACAACTGTATGTACACGTATTAAACATTTGAACATTTAAGCATTGAACATTATATAAAGGAAAGGGAAAACAGATTTCCCAGTCAGTGTGAGCACAGTGAGTGTTATTACACAAGAATTACAAAATTAGGATCTTTGATGCATCAGGGAAGGCATGTGTAATACAACAGGACAAAGAGCAATATTTAGTTCTATTTGACATGAGCAGTAATTTATTATGAATATTAATGATGAAAATAATAATAATACATGTAAATTAATTAACTACAGTATAATTCTCTAATCTGTAACATCCTAAGTATATTTACTGAAGTGCTGCACTTAAGTACAGGTACTTTACCTGATATTTCCATTTTCTGCTACTTTATACTTGTACTCCACTGCACTTCGGAGGCAGTTATTGTAACTTTTAATCCACTACATTTATTTGATAACCTTAAATCAAGTCAAGTCAAGTCAGTTTTTATTTGTATAGCACCTTTCATACACATGTAAACTTTTGTAGTAACTTTGCAAATTCAGATTTATAATATACAAAACATAATCTACAAATAAATTATGATGTATTATTATATGTTGACTTTATTGATTTGCGCAGGGGGATTTACAAGCCACCCAGCAGTATATAAAGTAATTGGCACCACCTTTACCAACTACAGCATTAAATTGCTGAACACATTAATGCATCAATACTTTTAATCCAATAATGTAATATATTATTTTGAAATGGGACATTCTGCATAGTTAATACTTTTACTATTGGTACTTTAAGTATATTTTGATTGAGTATTTCTGCACGGTGTTATTGCTACTTAAGTCATCTGAGTACTTCTTCCACAACAGCACAACACTGAAAGCCACTGTTTTCATGTGTTGCATCTAATCTGTTTCAGTTGAACAGATGCTAGATAGCAAAGATTAGAGCAGTGGTTCTCAGCCTGTGGTCCGTTAAAACAAAACAATGTCTACGCATGGATGTTAGTTATCAGTTGTTCAACCAAAGAGTAAGTTTCCTCTCTTGTGTTGTTTTGTTTGAATGCTTTTTAGAGGTTTGAAGAGGTAAAAGTATCTAATTTTTCACAAGACGAGGAGCAAACATTTGAGAAAAGTTATAAAAAAGTAAACAGAATTCTCTCATCCCTTTACTCATCTTGTGACCCTCTTATATTTATCTTGGGGCCCCACTGGGAAACCACTGAATTAGAAGTTTGAATAACATTAAATTAGATTATTCAACTTTATTGTCATTGCAGAGACAGTTTAACAAAATGCAGTTTGGCATCTCAAGTAACTAAGGACATATAAAATCTACTAAAATATGTACATAGAATAAAAAATAAACTGTATTATGAGTGGATGTGATATACAGGTGCATCTCAAAATTAGAATATCATGAAAAAGTTAATTTATTTCAGTAATTCAACTTAAAAGGTGAAACAAATATTTACACTCATTACATGCAAAGTGAGATATTTCAAGCCTTTATTTGATATAATTTCGATGATTATTGCGTACAGCTTATGAAAAGCCCAAATTCAAAATCTCAGAAAATTAGAATACTACATGAAATCAATAAAAAAAGTAAATCATGTATATGTACTCACAATATTCAAATTTTCTGAGACTTTGAATTTGGGGTTTTCATAAGCTGTAAGTATCATCGCAGCTTGACAGCTTACAGCTTATGACTGACAGACAGCAGAGGTCTGTTGTCTGTTCCAGAGTCTCGACTGAAAACTAAAGGGGACAGAGCGTTTGCTGTCAGGGCCCCGAGGCTCTGGAACAGCCTGCCCGAGGAAATCAGGTCGGCTGAGTCAGTGAACTCTTTTAAGTCCCTTCTTAAAACATACTTTTATAGGAGAGCCTTTCCCGATCTTATTTGACTTTATTTTATCCCTTTTATTCTATTTTACTTATTTTATATTTATCTTAAATGTGTATTTTAGTCTTTTCAATGTTTTCATGCTTTTATTTTGTATTATTTTTGTATTATTGTCTTTTTGGTATTATTGTCTTTACACTTGTTAAAGCATAACAAGTTACAAGTTAACTTGTTTTTGAAAAGTGCTCTACAAATAAAGATTATTATTATTATTATTATTATTATTATTATTATTATTATTATTATAAATGAACCTTTTCACGATATTCAAATTTTCTTAAGTTTAAAAATAAGCCACTATGTACATGCAGTTAGCTAGCTGTCGTAGCTAGCATGCTGTTAGTAGATGATGTTAGCCAGTAATGTTATAGACAGAAGTGTATGCTTTGTTGCTCGGTAGTCATTGAGCCTGTCTGTATATCAGCAGAGCAAGTAATGAACAGCAGATTGTAGGGCGGAGAGATTTTGAAAAATATTATGAATTGTGATTAAATGATGACGTTATTCTCATAGAAATCTTTCTGGAGATGTCAGAGTACACAGATATGTGGGATCGCTATGCAGAAAGTTTTGACCATTCAGTCCAGGAGTTTTTAACTGAATAAAAATGAATTAATTTATCCTTGTAGTGAACAGGTGCCACATTTAAAGAGGAACTTCCCCAAACAAAGACACAAAGGGGAGTGAAGACTAAATAATGAAAGAAAAAGAAAAACAGATTGCTTGAAAGCCATGCACCTACTGAATTAAATTCTGGCATATTTTATATTTTAAATTGTCACCTGCTGCCTGAGTTTTGTGTTTCCGTTGACATAGCCTATATTTCACCATAAATTGATGCAGAAAAGGCAGGAATTGGTGCAGATATGCACCAGAATACAGGAAATTAAGTGTTTAATGAAAAAAAGTTGCTAGGGGAGGGCCGCTAGACCCCATTTCTAAATAAGTGGCTCCTCTATTGCTAAAGGAAAACCTACGTTCTTGTTTATTATGAACTAGCCTATAATATTCCATACATTCTCTAGAATCAAAAGAAATACAGTCTCTGGTTTTAACACAGGGGAAGACTCCCCAATACATGGTTAGGTTGGTCAAAATTAAGGCTATCACGTCTGGAGGTTGGCAAGTATCTTGATCACACTGATCTGACCATGATTATTGACTTGGCTTTTCATCTACACATACATGTGTACTATTCATGATTAGAGATGAGTGATGACCCCGAGCCCCTGCAGTGGGATATGACACAGAAGGCCTAAAATAAACCGACCTCCAATACTGAATCTCAAGTTGGCAGCCCTGGAACACACATAGAAGAGAAATGAAACTGTTGAAACTACAACTGCAAGAACAGTGTCATTGTGCATTCACGTACTCCTCAGATGGTCCCATCTTCCGAGTCGTGAAGTTGTTTTTCTGACTTCGGTGTATGTTTTTATGTCAGAATGTGGAAACAACATGGACGGTACTACAAAGATGTTTTCGATTTGTCATTGTCATCCAAGTATGCTGAAACAGTTTGAAGCTTTCTACTACAAAGTGATTTTTGTCCCATAGCTGTTACTGCACCAGTACCTGAAATAACCTAATAAATAACTATCCTAATTAGTAGGTCACTCTACATGGATGAGAACGAACCGAAATAACCTAATACGATATCACAAATGACATGTTAGCTAAAAATGTATATGCAAAATGTGATTTTGACCCATTAATCAAACATTTCTAACCATCGAGCATGTTGTCTGCCGTGTTCGGCAACTCGTGCACCAAAATTTTCTTTGACTTTCCGAGTTGTTGTTCTGACCTCACGTGTATTTTTGGGAAATAATCTTTCCAATTATTCCGACAGCACACGAATGTACAGGTAAATTGGTCAGTGTACAGTGCCTGTTGGTGGCCTATGTTTATATGTTCAGGGAGATCATAGCTGAGGGAATAAAATATCTTTTGTAGATGGTTTTCTGGGCAAGTGGGACTTTGTAGCATTGACCTAATGACAGCAGGTTGACGCTAAAAAGTCCCACTGTTCTTAGCTAGCATGATGTCAGCCATGTGTGAACAGGGCTGGCCCTGACAGTATTGTAGCTCTAGGCGAGATTTCAAACTGGTGATTTAAATTTGTGTCTTTGTTTGGGGAAGTAACCTCTTTAAATGTGTATCTGGCACCTTTTCACCTCAATGATAAATTTATTATTTTTAATTCAATAAGAAACTCATGGACTTTAATAGCTCCTGTGTTTCAGCAGGTTTTCTGCTCATGTTGAAAACTTTCTGCACATTCAGAATCTCTCTAATTCTCTAACTTAATGAAGAAAGGATAATTTGTAATATCTCGTGGCCACGAGATAGTATTTCTTCATTAAGTGGGCCCTCGGGGGCTCCGGACTTCCACAAATGTGTTTTCTCTGACATGTCGGAAAAAAAGTCAGAATATGAGACAAACATCATCATTTAATGAAAATTAACAATATTTTTAAGTCCACCTGTCCTATTCTCTGCTAGACTGACACAGTGTGGGACTACATGCTGCATGTGAAACCGAAACTAACAGAAACACTTGTGATCAGGCAGAAATCTCACCACAAATCCACACATGTTAACTTCAGCAGCCATGTTAAAGTGCAGCTCACAGTCCCAAACAGAGCAAGGCTGCGCTTCACTTGTGATGTTTATTGCTCTATCAGTTACGTTACTACTCTGTCACAACTGTCTGGACTTGATTACTGTCGCTGGTGTCGCATCAGCTGGGCGGACTTGATTCGCGCTGAGTCAAAAACTTTCTCTCACGGCGCCCCCTGACATTTTGGCCCTGCGTGTGTACAGTATGCTTTGTTGCTCGTAAAAGTGAGATACTGAGGAAGATTGTTTGATATGTTTGTTAGACCGAGCTCCAGTTTGAGATAAAACTGCCCATCAAGCCAATGGGGCTACCCAATAAAGGTTTGATCAGTTAAGCAGCTTAGTGTCTTCTTTTTTCTTGGGTGATGGTAGAAGTTGGAGGCAGTTTAAAGGTACGTTAGAGTTCAGTAAATTCATGACAGCCCACTTCAGGGACTAGTGATAGGTGAAAACATTTTTTAACATGAATAATGGGCTTCCACAGAAATCATCATACGTTAGGCACATTTCACTATGTGTATTGATAACTATAAATATAAATATAGATATTGGTCTCTGATCAGGGGACAGTGCAAATCCTCAGCAGCGTAGTAGTAGTAATAACGATGGTCCCCATTGCAGGCTATTATGATTGGCCGTTGGGCTCCACAGTTACAAAACACACACACTGTATGTTCGTGTCCAGAAGGGAACCCTAACCCCAATTTTTGTGCCTTTGTTACCTTATCGTGCACGGTCTTAACAACAGATATGATTAGCTGCTTGCTACAGACTTTTTTTGTTAAGCTACTGACTGACACCATGGCAAAGGTGGATGTGCACATATGAGGGTATATATACCACATGACTGCAGTGAAGGCATGGTTGTAAGGTTTGCAGCTGCTTCACTTTGTAACTGCTGAAGTCCAGCTTGCAACTGGGTAGGGCCCAACAACTTGCGTCACAGGTCCTCTGTACAGTGCGTCTGCATTGTCTATACCTTTTACCCTGCATATACTGTATGCATTAAGTCCAATGTAGCAGCAGCATTGGTAGCTCAATTATAAAACAAAGCAAAAAACAAAGATTCTCATATAATCCTCTCTGTATGGCCAACATGTCACACACAGCAATGAATAGTTAATAGCTAAAAACAAAGTGTGTCTTCTAATAGACAGTGAATATGAGTTTAAAACACAAAGTTATTAAATTATTGTTTCTTTATTAGAAGCAGTAAATTGTCTTACGTAACGTAAATGTAAGCCTCAGTTGCATTTTCAGTAGTGTGGCCTCCACAGCAGTGAGAGCTGCCGTACAGTAGAAAAGAGTATGGTTTAAAATAAGGAAGTGAATTCAGTTCAGTTCAAACCTGCAGAGGAAACTGAGACACATTGTCGTAAGCTGACTTTTGTGGTCTAGAGAGAGAGAGAGAGAGAGACCCAGGCAGCCGCCGCTGCCGCTTCTTTTCTGCTTCTCTTTCTGTTAAGTTCGTGTTCATCTTGTGGAACAAACAGTCGGGAGTTCAAATGGGCTGAAGCAAGCACTTTGCTTCAGTTTACAACAGGTCTGTGTGTCAGGATGAACAGCAACAGTAAATCAGTAAACTCCACTGCAATAAAAGCAGAAATCAAGAGGCATGAATCTCTCCAGAGCGCAATTAACAGGCTTTCCAAGCAGTTTGAAAGAGTTGCAGATCAACAGCTGCGTTCAGGCCTTAAGGTTTACCTCCACAGCATTCAAGGTAAGCTCATCTTTCTTCACCTCTGTAGCTCTTTGTGATTGAGTTTTCTTTGTTGTATTTAGCGAAGAATGGAACATATCACCTGTATGCTAAGTTGGTGAAGTTCTTATTGGCAGGTCATCAGAATTTGGTGCATGGTCTCACTTTGAGGATGCTCACTTTCTTGATATGATAAACAGGAAAAATCTTAACAATCGTAAGTGCAGATTCACTTCTCCGTGAGTTTAGTCATTCTTTTCATTAGCGTGGGGTGTGGGGGAACATGACAGCGTAGGTGATTTATATCTTTCATCCGCGTTTCCTGTGTCAGCCGGTGTGTCTTTTCGGGGGACGTGTTTGTCTGTTGATGTTCATTTTCATTCTCGTTTCACTCTGAGGGCAAAAATTCACCTCCCGCCGTCTGTAATGTGGTGGCATTTATTTATCAGTCAGCCTCTGGACACGGACAACCAATGGCAACATCCCTCAGCAGCCATCGCCATGGCAGCAGGAAGAAACCTGCTGTGCGGCCTACTTCCTGTCAGCCAATCTGCAACTGCCCTCAAAGCCACTTCCTTTCAGACAAACAGGCCTTTACATGTGAAGCTGATCAGTTTTACATCATTTCCTCATATCACTACTTCCCACCGTTTCTTGTTAATGTGACACAACGTGTTACTGTTTTTTGTTCATATCTGTCCCCTTTTTCTGTAGAAACAGCATAGGTGAGATTTTGTGGTGGAGGTAGTATTTGGATCCTTTACGTAGACTAAAGTAGGGTTTGCCACACTGTTAAAATACTCTGTAGCAAGTGAGAGTCCTGCATTCATAATCTATGTGAGTATTTCCAGCTAAATGTACATGAATTATCAGAAGTAAAAGTCTTCACAGTGCAAAATGGCAACTTTGAGTGGTAAATTATGGAGCTCTTAAGGTTCTCAAAGACATTTTACGACAAGTAACTAGGTACTTGCTTTTAATTCTATGTTCTACTTCTGCGTCTGAGCTAGCTTTATCTGACATTTAGTTACTAGTAACTTTTCAGATTAAGATTTTATAGTAATACAACTTATTGTTAAAAAGTAGGCCAGTGGTTGCCAACCTTTTCTGATTTACAACCTCTTACAAAAAAGCAGTGTCTCCTTTGGGGCCAGAGGAAGTCAAATTATCCAGTGTTTTAAAAACAGATACAAATGATGTAACAGACCTTTTTTCTTCTTTCCATTTAATATCTCCCAACCCCTCAGACTGTTGTTGTGCCATTTGAGAAGGCTCAAGCCTCAGATGGGAACCATTGGACTAAATTACTCAATAAAGTATATAAAATTAATAGAAAGTAATAAAGACTTGCACCAAATCAAGCAGCTACAGTAAAATGCTATTAATGCATCAGTATTAACAATATAATATAATAATATATCAGTCAAGGGGGACAATTTACTGCAAAACAAGTACTTTTACTTTTGAAGTTTATTTTGCTGATAAAAAGATTTTTATATGCAAGACTTCTTGGAGTAATGGAGTATTTTTACTTTGGTTTATTGGTACTTTTACTAAAGTAGCCTACTGCTGTGCAGCATGTTTTTTGTTGCGGATACTCTACTTTTGAGGTACTTGTACTTTACTTGACCTTTGCTATGTTCTACGTCTACACAACTACATTCCAAAGGGATATATTGTACTTTTACTCCACTACATTTATCTGACGGCTGAAGCTACTTTGCAAGATGTCACATACCAGACAAATGTGTTACTTTGTTCGATAAACTACCCAACAATATAAAAAGTAGGGATGCGCTCATCAAAACTCGTTGGAACTAATCAGCTGTGACAAAATTCATATAACTTATAGCAGAATCTGAATCGGTCACTTCTTGCTGTGACCTGATCCACTTAAAAGGGTCAATATCAGTGCCAATACCTTTCCGGCTGATTGGTGTGATGCATCACTAATGTTGAAATGATATTCACTTCACACAGCTTCACAGCAGCTTCATGCTGCTTACACTTATGACTTAGTCATAATAATCCTATAATAAGTATAACACAACACTGACCATCCTGGGGCCATTCTACCCTGAAGGAGTACTTTTGATTTTTGATGCTGGTACATCTTCCTGCTAATACTTTTGTACTTGTACTACTAAGTAAAGTTAAGAATGCAGAACTTTTACTTTTAGTGGAATATTTTTATAGTGTGGTTTTGCTATTTTTACTGAAGTAAACGATCTAAATACTTCCACAACTGCTTAAATCACATCACACACACAACCCAAACCTGAGCAGGTTCAGTCGGACACATAGCTGAAAACACCTGTGATGCTATGTGAGGCGTTTAATCTATAATAATGCATTATGTTTAGTACGGTGATCATACGTTTTGTATGTACAGTAAGATAAATAGCAGTAGTGTGTAGTGGAGTAAAAAGTAAAATATTTCCTTCTGAAATGTAGTGGTATAAAGCAGCAGCAATTAGAAATACTTAAGTAGGGTACACATACCTCAAACCTGTACTACTGTACTGGTGTGCTACCAGTTCTGGTGAGGTCAGGCTGGGTGGAATAACCTCATAAAATAACCACCTTACCTTTTGATGTAATCCATTTAGCTGCTACACTCCCTCTACTGTCTGTGAACTGAAGGTCAATCAGCTCCCTGATGGATCTTGGTGAGCTTTGAGGTCTTTTTAGGATCTGGCAGATCTTGACACACTCTGAGAGGCATCCCCCATGTGTAAAAACCTTCAGTTGAATTATTTTTGTATAATTAGGCTGCTGTAGTGAGGATCAAAGTCAGTGTATCGTCCAGCGGGCCCTGGATCTGTGAAGTGTAGAGTTCACTGGTGCTAAAGAGAGCCACCTCTCTTTTGGACTTAATAAGCGAGTGGGATGTGGTCTACTGATGCTCTGTGCCAAGGAAAAGGCTGGGAGAAAAAAATAGAGAAGAGACAGGAAAAAATTGGCTGAGGTGGAGCTAAATGAAGGCATTTAAATGTGAATCTGACTGTTATAGTGCTCACTGCAGCATGGCAGCAGAGCGAGAGATTGAGGGGGGAAAGACAGTGAGGACAGCTCACAGTGAAGGAGAAATGAAAAATCACCCAGCATGACCACTGCCCTTGGCCACTGTCCATCTGACAGCACCCGCCATGGGTGTCAATGTGTGTTTGTTTGTGTTTTAGGGGAGCTTTGTCTATACGCATGCATGTGAGTCATAGAGAAAAAGAAAGGTAATGTGTTTTCTGAAGTGAAGGTAAAGTGTCTTCCTGAAGACAACCTGATTTTCGGCGTTATGCGTGGGTGTCTATTTCACGATAATTAGATTCACTGTGCAGCACTGCAAACTGCAGCAACCTGACATGCGCTTTAACTCACACAGGCATGTCATGTCCTCACACTTGTTAAAAATGGATTTTTACACACTCTCGAGAAAATGTGTTTGGAGTAAAAAAAATAAAGGCAGCTCAGCTTGTCTTTTTTTGATTCACGACTCTTCTTCTGTGTCGGAGGCTGTGGTCGCCGTTTCCTCCTAGGTCGTGTGTTTTCCCCTTGAGCCAAAGGCGGTTGTCAGAGGTCTTTTGTATTCAGTGAGAGTAGTTATTGCCCTCTCACTGACTGTGGAAGGGAGGGGGAGCGGGCTGAGCAGGTGGACAGTCAGATCGTGTATTATGGGATGATAGTGGGAGGCTGAGAGTGGTGCACTGTGGGGAAAGGCATCCTCTGATTTCACATCAAGGATGTTTTTTTTTAATCAGAGAGTAATTAACATGAAATTACACCCGGTAATAACTCAGATGATGGACATGTAATTATGTTTGCTGCAGTGTTTTGTTGTTGCACGCAGCATAATTGCAGCAATTTCTTCTTGTGTTTTTTCCTTTATTGTAATTTTTGCTTGTTAACGATTAATCAATCGACAGATAATGTATTTGCTAACTTTTTTCATAATAAATTGATCGTTTAAAATGCCAAATATTAGTTTGTTTTAGCTTCTTAAATGTGAGGATTTTTTGCCTTTATAGGACATTATAGTAACTGAATATCTTTGGGTTTTTGACTGTTGGACTAAACATGACATTCGATCAACTTGGCCTCTATTAAATTTTGATGTTTTGTAGACCAAACGATTTATCGGTTGATCTAGAAACTAATAAGCAGATTCATCGATAATGAAAATAATCATTAGTGTTGTACAGTACCTCAGAACATACAGTATCTTGGATTTAATCATAGATGAGTCACTGTATGTTAATCAAGTAATTCGTTAAAAGCACAAACATTTTTTACATAATTTATCATAAGGAAAGATTGCTACAGCTGTGTTTGAATGGGTTTGATTTATTTACACAGATTTAACAGTATATGTGTTCAATCTTTTTTTCATTCTGTCGTCCAGCTATTGATGTCCAATATGCTCTCATCCTCTCACGCTATTGCTCGGTTCATGCTGTGAGCCCAGAGCTTACCCACTTCTGCTAATGAACACATGCCGTAGTAGGCAATAGACTACAGATCAATACACTCACAGGAAATCTCTTTCATTCACATGTACGGCACACACACACACACACACACACACACACACACACAAAGTAAAACACTCACAGAGAGAAACACCATTTTGACACAGAGATCCTGTAAGGGATTACAATACAGAATGTACCAAAGGAGGAAGAGGAGGAGGAGGAGGAGGAGGAGGAAGGACATGGAGGAGATGATTGTGCCACCAGAGCCAGGAAGATTGTAACACCTTAGCAACAAACAAGCCAAGCCTCCTACTGAGGAGGAGCCACGCAGAGTCACACACACACAAATACACACACACTAATAGACAGCTGAAGAGAGATGGATGATCCTGATGAAACTATTCTGGCAGCTGTATAAATGAGACAGGGAGCAGACACCCGGACTGAGTGTCTTTTTCCCCCCACAAACAAGCATCTATCTTTTTTTCCCCCGTTGTTCGCCTCTCTCTTCTTCTTCCCTCTCCCTGCCACTGATCTTTTCTCCTGCGGTCTCCCATCATTTAGCAGGTCCAGCTTGTGTGTGCAATGCTGCTGCTTTACCACCAGCCGTTATCCCCCCCCCCCCCCCCCCCCCCCGGCACGCAGGGAGGAAGATTGAGGGGAGGGGAGGGGATGGGGATGGGGATGGGAGGGATGAGCAATAAAGAGCAGGGAACCTGCACAGACTGAGAAGAGCAGCAGCAGAAACACAGAGAGAGAGAGAGAGAGAGAGAAAAGAACTGAAAGGGAAAGACGAGAAGCAGGATCCTTCTGCATTGTATGGATTGACTATTGGAACAAGGAGGGGCATGTAGAGGGAGGGACATTGGAGATTCCTAGCAGTGTGTTTGTGAGAGCAGGAGAGAGACACGTAGAGTGTGAGAGAGAAGAGCTGTGCATGTGTGAGGGTGTGTGTGTGTGTGTGTGTGTGTGATGTGGACTCATTGAACCTGTGCGACGGCGTCTCTATCGGAAGGCTTCAGAGGTAGTCGGGGAGCTGTTTGAGCAGTGACTCGCCTCAGCGCCTCCTCTGTGCCGGCGCTGTGTTCTCATGCTCAATGCCTGATGCCCTCAGAGGACACAGGCTGCCCGGGAGACAGCGAGAGGGACGTGATGGCCGGACGCGCCCTGGCTCTGTCGTGCATCTCCAGATATCAGCCCGGGCTTCTTTTGGCTTCTCCTCCTGATCTCCTTCAGCCCTCATCAATGTCCTTCCTGTGTGTCTCTGTGAGGCTGCCTGTCTTCCTGCTGCCGCGCTCTCTGAATGGATGCTGCTGTCAACACACATGTGTGGCTTGCAATGAGAGCCCATGATCTGGACTGGACTGCATACAGCTCTGGGTGTACTGTGCCATGCTGCTTTAGGGTGACACTAATGCATTTTTAAAGACTTTACCTTTTCACGTTACAGCTGCTGTTCATCACATTCTTGATGACGTATGATGCGGGGCACTTGTTATTCTGAATTGAATCCTGGTTTTTGCTTTGAGTGAAGAGGACGGACTGAGCGACATATAAGATGCGGGTTCTGCACATAAAAATACGGTCAAGTAAATAATTATCATCAGGAATGAGGCGTGAGACACCATTATGAAGATTTATTTGGCACAGTAGCTGCAATACTTATGCAGTGCATAGATTTTAATTGGGTGTTTTCTAGGAACAAAAGGGCCGATTGGGCTGCACTGACAGTGTGCTGAAGGTTGTCAGGAAGAGCGGATTTCTTTTCTGTATCCCAGAAAAATGAAAATTGCAGTCAGAGAAGATATCCGTGACAGAAATTAAAATCCGAAACAAAGAAAAGGGGATTTGGGGGATGGATGAAACCAACAGACCCTCTGCTGTTTTATCTTCCAAAAAGAAACTTAATCTCCCTCCATTTAGTTTTTTGTCGTCCTGTCAGATTCTTTTACACCCCAATACGCTGACAAGCTGTCAGTTGTTCATGTCGCTCTGTCTGGTTTCATTCATCTACTGTGTGTCCACTGAAGCCTGACCACATGAGCGGAGGCGGCGCCCTGCAGCAACGCACCACCTACCTCATCTCCCTCACCCTGGTCAAGGTAGAGGCTGTGGAGGAGAATGGAGGGGAGGCCAAGAACAGCACCCAGGGGAAGGAGGTGGAGGCCGGGCCAGGAGGAAGGGCAGGCGTGGAGGCGGAAGGAGAAGTACCTGCACGGGCTGAGAATGGAGCTGGAGCACATTGCGCTGAGGATGCTGCTATAATGAAAGGGAGCAAGTTAACTGATGAACTCAAAGATGGAGAAAGAAAACCCCTCAGCCATCTGAAAGATAAACCGCCCTCCACTGTCGATGTCCCGAGAAAAGAGAGTGAAAAGCCACCGTGCAACCTCTCAATCCCCTTACCTGCTGAGAGAGTGACAGTTCAGAAGACAAAGTCTGCAGAGATAGACCTAACCCCAGTTGAGAAGACCCTTTCCAACCCAGAGGCAATCCAATGCAGGTCCCCATCACTGACCACAACACCACCAACAGAGGTGGTCGAGCCCAACCGCACCCCAACCAGGACCAGCCTCCCTATCCGTCCGGTGGGACAGAGGCCTGTGAGTCTGCTGAAGTCTCACAGCAATGTGGCCACCCGTGGTCGCGAGCCCAGGGATGGTAGAGAGCGCAGCCCTACCTCAGCACAAAGCCTGGATCGGAAGGACTGCCGCATGCCAACACGCTCACCAGGGCCTTGTAGGGCCTCATGGGCAGAAGCAAGCAGACCTGAAGGATGGAGGGACCTGCGGATGAAGCTCCAGCTGGAATACCTCTAGAGATTGGAGGTGGCATGACTGCAGTGATGAGAGACATCCCCAGGAAGGAGAGACTAAAGACAGGTTCGGCCTCCCTACCTGCGCCTGCTACCCAGGTCCCCAAACCAGGACGCAAAGGTAAAAGCCGCACGCTGGATAACAGTGACCTGAACAGCCTCTCTGAAGACCTGGGGCTGGCTAGGGAGGCCCAGCAGGCACAACAGGGCCAGCGAGGCTCCGCTAAAGACAGGAAGATGCTCAAGTTCATCAGTGGCATTTTCACAAAGAGCAGTTCAGGGGCAGCGGGGTCATCCTCCACAGCACCTCCTGTCTATATACAGAGAGACTCCAGTGAGGAGGAAGGTAGGAGGTCACACACACAACATCACTGTCACCTCTTCAACTCTAAATCCGCCCTTCATGTTAACTACATCCACGACAACAAACCATTATCAGCGACACTCCTCTCTTCACTTATCAGAGCCCCCTCATCTGTGCATTGACATCCATTTACATTGAGCGTGGGTGTGGTTGATCCTTTCATAGAGCCCAGCGCAGAATATATTTGCAGGCTATAATACTGTCACATGCCAAGAGATATTTTCCCGAAGCCATGAGCGAAATTGTACCATGTACAAATTGATGACAGATGAAGTTCTTTGATCTGAAAACTGACAATGGAATCATCTTGGACAGTCGTAATCTAATTCCCCTCAGAGCGCGGGCAGATTTCACACCGCTGGAGGGGTAATCTCTGCACTCACACACACACACCCCACACATATACACTTAAGCAGCGTTCCCAGCATGGGTTTAAATCTCATAATGAAGCCAAAAGGGGGAGAGGTGCTGGTGGCATGATCACAGATGGATTGCACTGCTCCAGTTGATATTTGCCTCAGCTTTAATTCCGTAAAGCTGTAACCGTTGGAAAGAGGGAAAGACATGAGGCGATATTTGTTCACCCATGTCAAAAAGGGAAGTGTGGATCCACAGCCAATCAAGAACATTTCAAATCCTGTCTTTGATATTCCACCCACTAGATGTTCTTCCACTATATATTTTTTTATTTTCTCCCTTCGCTCTCACTCTTTGTCTTTGTCTCTGCCAGGCTTTCCATTTAAATTCCATCATGTCAAAAGCATTCTCATGGCATTTTAAGATTTAGGAGTGTTGGTTGTGAGTTACCATCGCTGCTTTTACTGCCCTCTACGCTGCTTGTCGACGGCTGTGGCGTACAACAGTGCGCTTTCACAAACATGTTTGCTCAAAGAAAGAGCGCGCGCGCGTGTGTGCGTGTGTTTTATGTATTCATTCACTCATTGCGTATTCACACTGTTACACATGCACACTGTGGATTCAGTCAAGTAGTGAGACTGCCGACTGCACACACTCACACACACAAATTTGCACACGTTCATACGCACACTCACATACTCGGGGCAGGAGGAAGTGTTGCCATGGCAACCGGCAGGACTGCTGCTTCTGCCGCTGCTGCTACAGAGGCAGAGCCTGATGAAACAGAGGGGTGGAGGAGGTGAAGGAGAAGGCTGTGTGTGTGTGTGTGTGTTTGTGTGTGTGACCGTGCTTTGACATGGGCTGAGAGGATTCTGATAAAATTCCAAAAACAGAATTAAGTTTGAAAATTGGCAGTTTTGTATGTGAGCTACAGGCTACGTATGGGGGTTGTAGTGGATCAGACGTGATTGGTTTGGAGCAGGGAGCGTGGATAATTGGCTTTCTGTCGAAATCTGTGTCGAGGCAGCAGAAGGATCACACTGTCTGATCACTTTTGGCAACAACAGCAGGCCATAAAGAGAGCTTTGAGTCAGCAAGACAGACAAAGATAGACAAAGTCTCTGAGTGTGTGGTAGGAGTTGTCCTTTTCCCCAAGGAGCTGCCTGCAGCTCGTGTGTAAGCCCCTTTTTTCTGCATCTGTGGCACATCATCACCCGCTGCATCTGTGCGGTCTTGGCCTGCATGCTCCATAAATTTAGAACCAGGCTCGAGTTTAATCATCATCTGTCTTTGAAGGACGCATCACACATTCACACCCTGGATAGCAAGCGTTACATCTGTCAGACTAGCCTCCCGAAACCTCTTGGTCTCCTCTGTTGTCTTTCTCCATTTTATTCCTTTTCTCCTTGTGTATTTTCTGATACATATTTATTCTATCTCTGAATTCATTTTTTGCCACGCTAGCAGCATGATCCCCAAACCTTTCCTCGAGCACAAGTTTTCACTTATCCAGTGAAATATTTCAACATCTACTTCATCATCATCAGTTTAGTTTAGACATTCATGGTTTGCAGATGATGAATCTTAGATTGTTTATTTTTAGTAAATCAGACTAGGGGTCGGTTTCCCCCTTGGTGTGAACACAGTAATCACACTCAAAACAACTATAAACTATTCCATTAACATGAGAAGCTTACCGAACACATCATCTGTTTAACGTGTTGGTGGTAAGCATATCGTTGTGCATGCTCAATATTAGCTCCCTTGTTCTGCTCAGCTGTCTGTAGTCTTTCTTCTTTGCAAAGTGATAAAGAGTACACTATATTCAAGACGTTTGTTCAAAGTGCGTTTGGCATTCTGCTGCTATAGTTTTGCCTGGTATATAGCCCAGATAATTATTACCACGACTTTGAGCAAATGCAAACTGTGCCATTGCTCCATGTTAAATTGCATAGCAATGTTTCTCTCACAGAAATCTGCGCTAGTCCAGGACACAGGACCTTCTTCTTGTATTTACTTTCTTGCTCCTGCCCCAGACACATCTGACTAATAAGCAAAGTTCTCACATGTTTGTTTGAAGTGATGCATTTTGGATCACATGGACTTTTCTTTGTGTGAGAAGAAACCAAACTAAAGTTTACAAACTCATTAACTGATTCAGACCAGATCAAATAAACTGTAGGTGTGAAAATACCCTTTATGACTGTGGTGATCCCCTGACTTCATCTGTAGTAGCACCATAATCAGGTTTCAATTTGCCCAATACTTAGGTTTATGAAAAAATCCTTGCAAAACTAATGACATCCCCATCAGCCTTAGCTAGCGTGATAAACTAAGATGGTGAATGTGGTAAACACTATATCTGCTAAAATTAAGCACATTAGTCAGCCTCGCTGTTCACCCAGCTAATACTAAGGCAGTCTTAAACAGTCCTGCAACAAATCCTCATGAAAGTTATAATGTTGTTTAAAGAGTTGTTGATTCAACTTTACAATTTACATTTTGGAGGTTGCAGTTTGTAATGCTGTTGAACTGTATTACATTATAGAGAGAGGTGTTTCTTTTATTTTGTCCACCCAATTCATATCAATCCCATCTAACGATATGTAAATAAAAGAACACATATTTTTGTGTAATGTAATACAGTTCAACTCCAAACTCCAAAATTATAATACAGGATTTTTGCAGAGCTCAGACTCCATTAGTTTTTGCTAGGTGTCCCCGATAATCAATGAGTGTAGTTTTTTTCTGTCTCTGAATCAGTTTTAGTCTCTCCTCCGCTATTTCTTTCACTCAATTCTTGTCCCGCTGAAGCTGCAGCTGGGTGTCTGGGTGTGAGCGTCATATCACATTGGCGGCATGCCACCTCTTTTGCCCACTAGGGACGTTGGCACAGCTGTGTGCAACCCAACCCCTCCAGACTACTGTACTATACGTGCATGTGTGTGGTCGTGTGAGGTTTCTCCAGCACGCACACACACACACAAAAACAACACTCAAACTTAGTCAGTCGGAAGAAACTGGTAACTCATTTCAGTATTTTTTCAACATTGTCTGCTTCCGGCTTCTTCGGTATGAGTGTTTCTTCTCTGTTTTATATCTTTGTATATCTTTAAATGTCTTTGGAAACACAGACATTTGCAGACGTTACCTTGATTTCTAGGATATTGTGATGGTCACTTGTTGACTATTCTTTTTTATTTTTTAGTCAAAAGGTTAATCAGTAGTCAGACTAGTCAATAATAAAAATAATCGTTAGCTGCAGCTCTAATTTATTTTAGTTTAGAGAGGAGATGCAGTTCAAACCCACAGAGGAGTCTTTGAATCTTTGAATGACCATCCAGTAAAGGGCTCAGTAACTCACCACACAGCTGCAGCACAAGGGGAGCAAAGTGGATAACGAATGGCGAGGCCACACCTTGTTGGATCCCCTGTTGTGACTTAAAGGTTATATTAATTTAAACGACCTGCTCGGCCGCACGTGCGCTTATGGCGACCAGTCACGCAGCAGCTGTGTGATTTATTGCTCTCTCACATGATGATGGCTGCCCTTTTTACTGTACATGATCAAAATGATGAATCTCTCTCATGTCTCTGCCTCACTGACTTTGTCTCTGTCTCTCTCTCTGTAGTAAATATTGCCAACAGCCAGGAGTGGACACTGAGCAGATCCATCCCAGAGCTGAGACTGGTGAGGAAAATGTATACCACTCACAGCCAGTACACACCTGTATCAGAGACTGAAGAATTAATTCATAATTGTGTAATTTTCTTTGGAGAGGTTGCTGTAATAAAAAGTCTTTAATGAGTGCAAACTCAGCAGAACTTTATGTAAAAATATTTCTTGACACTCAAAATATACACTATATAATTATATTTAACTATAACTAAATATACCTTTATGCAGAGGTGGAGAATAAATAAAGTTACTCAAGGTGTTAAGTTAGTGTAACCCTACTTAATATATTATATTCACTCTGTGGACCCTTTATTAGGTACACCTAAAACTGTTCTACCGTAAAGTCTCCTTTTATGACGCCTATAATCAGCTGTGAAAGTCAGTAAAAACGGGCCCCAGTGCAGGCTATTATGAAGGGCCCTTGGGTTCCACAGTTAGGAAGCAAACACACTACTGTATTTACATAGTACAGAATTCAGAGAGAAACTTCAGAAAGAATGAATCAGAACCATGGATAGTGCTGTCACTGTTGAAATCCTGAAACTTCACTACAAACACCTGAGTGCAGGGTAGGTGTCCACTGTGGCGCTGAAATGACTGCAGACTATTTTGGGCATTGTACAATGAGCTCACAAATCAAGGACAGAGAGGCAAGAGATTATGGTAAATAAGACAGAAGAGCGCTGCAATACTAATCAACAACACCATGTCCTGAAAACTATCCAGCTACAGCGCACACACAGTTTAATACCCATAAGCACATGTACATAATCAAACCGCTGCTCAGCGGCGACCTGACCCCATGGCCCTTAAGATACACCAAATGCCTTGAAAAAGCACTTATAGACTATACTTACTTACTTATTTGAATGGCATCCCACGAGCCTTGCCTTAAGCAAAATCTTCGAGAATGTCCTCAGTAAAAAAATCCAAATGCATCTAATTTGGGAGCTTTGTGACCCTCTCTTCCTGTTCTTTTCTCGCTTGTCTCTTCTGGCAACAACTTATTTGTTTGAATGGCATGACTGCTAGCTTGCAGGTGGGCTCTGCTGGTCTGCTTGTCAGATTTTGCGTTTCACCTAGCCGAAGTCTTGTCGTCTTGTCACATGATCAATTAGAAATGTAAGATTGTGAAACAATATATGGCTACACATATTACCCAACAACCATCACTGCATATGTAGGCTATGTGACACGAATACCAAAGAAAATAAGACAATCTTCATTCTGTGTTGTCTGTGGAATTTAATTGTTTTATACTTTTCTTGCTACAGACTTTTTGATTAAACTACTGATTGACACCATGGCAAAGGTGGATGTGCACATTTGATGGTATACATACAACATGATCTCACATGACACAAAAAGGTCTAAGATAAGATGGGAATCTAGAGTACAATTTACACTCTACAGTGTGCCCCTCTACAGAGCCTCTGCAGTGTGGGCCCCAGTGCGGATGAACTGTCTGCACTGTCTTTACTTACGCCCTTGCCTATAATGTTTAGTTTTTGTTGCCACAGTCATAGGGGCATTAAATAGGGAGGACACAAGATTAGAAACCCCTTTCAATACAATAACACCTTTAACTACACTGAACAAAATTACAAATGCAACACTTTCTTTTGCCCCCATCATCGTGAGCAGAACTTAAAGATCTAAGACTTTGAGTTCAGCTCACGATGAATGGGGGCCACTCGAAAATGTGCAGTTCCATCACACAGCACAATGTCACAGATGTAGCAAGTCAAGGGAGCGTTCATTTGGCATGCTGACTGCAGGAATGCCCACCAGAGCTGTTGCCCGTGAATTGAATGCTCATTTCTCTACCATAAGACGTCTCCAAAGGCGTTTCAAAGGATCTGGCAGTGCATCCTACCGGCCTCACAACCGTAACCACACCAGCCCAGGACCTCCACATCCAGCATCTTCACCTCCAAGATCGTCTGAGACCAGCCACCCGGACAATTGCTGCAACAATCGGTTTGCATAACCAAAGAATTTCTGCACAAACTGTCAGGAACCGTCTCAGGGAAGCTCATCTGCATTCTCGTCGTCCTCATCGGGGTCTCGGCCTGACTGCAACTTCGCGCAGCCATTGAAGAGGAGTGGACAAACACTCCACAGGCCACAATCAACAACCTGATCAACTCTATGCAAACTCCATTTTTGAGTGGCCCTTTATTGTGGCCAGCCTAATGGACCCATTGCCTGATCAGCATCTAATGCCACAGCTGTGAAGTGGATGGATTATCTCAACAAAGTGCTCACTAACACAGATTTTGATAGATTGGTGAACAATATTTGAGAGAAATAGGCCTTTTGTATACATAGAGAAAGTCTTAGATCTTTGAGTTCAGCTCATGATGAATGGTGGCAAAAACAAAAGTGTTGCGTATAATTTTGTTTGGTGATGTCAACAGAAATAAACTAAATGTTATGACAGAGCTTTTGTGTTGGATTGCATTATATTGTACAGGTTAACCTAATAAAGTGGCCACTGTGTGTTGCTGCATATTACTTTGTCTTTAAGTATAGTATTGCTACTTCTGCTCAAGCAAAAGATCTTAACACTTCCTCCACTGCTGACTACATGCCCATATATAGATGAAATAAAACAATGAAGCAATCTAAAAGCACAAATTCAAAAGCTGCTGACAGACAGATTAAACTGATTAAAAGGAACAAAAACATATTCGATGGAGGAACTAAAACTTTGGGTTGAATGTGATTTAATTCAGTTTGAGAGTTCATTTTTCATGCATTATACTGTGCGCGCACGCTCCCTCTGAATGAGCTTCATGGTGTTTTATTTCCTTCCTCCTTCTCTCAGGGCATTCTGGGTAGTCTAAAAAGTGGCAAGTCAGCGCTGGTGAACAAATACATCACAGGCAGTTATGTTGCACTTGAGAAGCCTGATGGTAAGAAACATAAAGTACATCTTCTTTATAGCGTGTCCTAACAGTCGCTATTTATTTATTGTGTTCTCAGATATGTCTGAGCATATTTCATCCAGCCCGGTGTGTTTGTCACGCTGCTGAATAACTTGTCTGTCATTGTCATTGTCCTTGTCAGGTGGCAGATATAAAAAGGAAGTGCTGGTGGACGGACAGAGTCATTTGCTACTGATCCGGGAGGAAGCTGGCCCACCGGATGCACAGGTGCGCCTTTGTGTATGTGTGTGTGTGTGTGTGTGTTTGTGTGTAAGAGACAGCAGTTAGTATGCAAAACAGAAAATACCTGCAGACTTGATCATTCATCATCCATCATCTTGTTCCCTCCCTTCAGTTCACCAGCTGGGTTGACGCAGTGATCCTGGTCTTTAGCCTGGAGAACGAAGCCAGCTTCCAGGAGCTTTACCAGCTCTACAGCCAGCTGAATGCACACCGCACAGATATCCCAGTCATAGTGGTCGGCACCCAAGGTCAACACATGACTCATAGTCCTGTACATCTACATATAGGGACTAAATCATTCGTAACTAGATGGCAATCAGAGTTTACACTGTAAAACATTTTACACTGCACCTGCTTTAAAATATATGTTTCCTTGAACTAACTGAACTAAAGTTGAATAAGTTTTGAATAATTTTAAAAAATGTAAAATCAAACAAAGTTCAATTATAGATGTTAAGTTCAGTTAACTGTTCAGTCTGACGTTGTAGTTCACAGTTTGAAGAATCAGTTCTTCTTTTGACATATAGGAACCTACAGTTGTGTGTCCAGTATAAAGACGGCAGACGGCCAGTGTCATGGTTAACATTGTTTTCATTATTAAAAGGAGAAACAACTGTGATAGACTGTATTTTAACATGTAATAAATACACAAAACAAGTTTCTATCATGATATGTTTTCAACAAAAAAGGGAAGTTTTAACTATCAAACAATGCATGCTGGGAAACAGAGCATGTGAGCAGAGTCCTAAACAAACTGGAGCATGGCCTTATTTCCAGCTCCATCCTGCTTCAGTGTAGTTTTGGCTGTTCAGTTTTTTTCAGTGCTAGGCTAGAATTTAAGCAAAACATTTCAACATTTCAACTTCGAAAATGTTAAAATATGTTTTATTTTAATGCATTCGAAGCATTGGTCAGACCTCAGGCAGCAGTGCTAAGGCTGTAAAAGGGATTACAATTTGAAAGCCAGTTATTTACGTGCAGTTACTGATGTCACTAACACTTTGTTACTTGCTTGCTTACCGGGGTTTGATGGCGATATCAATTTCCTCTCTGTGAGTTCAGCGGAAGGAAGGCTGAGTACAGGAGCTGGAAGCTTCACTAAATAATTAATGAATTTGTAAAGAAAAAAGGGGCCGTCAGATTAATCAATAAAGATAATGATCGACAAGTAAACTACAAGCCTGTATTATATATACCCCTTTGCGGGACTTTCTGTTCACTGACCTATTTTTTGAATTTTTAGATAAAATAAGTAGCACCAACCCCCGTGTGATCGAGGATCAGAGAGCCAGACAGCTGTGTATTGATGTGCGTCACTCACTCTTTTACGAGACCTGCGCCACCTACGGGTTCAATGTTGACCGAGTCTTTTCAGAGGGTGAGTTCACCGAATGTTTATCTTTTTGTGAGGACGAGCAGCCTGATTCACCTGTTATTAGTCACTGATGTTACAAACAAACTTGTGACACATATTTCTGATAGTAAGTTGAGTGAAAGAGTTTAATGGCCACTGTGTGTTTTTCCAGCTGCCCAGAAGATTGTAGCTCAGAAGAAGCAGGCGGCGCTGCAGGCCTGCAAGTCTCTTCCAAACTCTCCTAGTCACTCTGGAGGCTCCACACCTGGATCAGCATCGTTCCCTGGCCAGGTACCACATCCTAACAGCTGTAGTTAGTTTTGACTTAAGACACTGTTATATATGAAAACACAACAACAAATCTTCTTATTCTTCTTCTTCCAAAAGAATTTTTGTTGTTTTTCTTGATTTGGATCCCCATTAGTACCAAGGTACAGCAGCAACTATTCTTCCTGGGTCCACACAAGTGGGCTAAACATTACATTATAATGTAAAACAACTACACAAAACAAACAATGAATCAACAACAATAAAAATACTAATGATGATAATAACAGTGACAACAAGTACACCATTATCTCTAAAATAGTCAGTAAAACAATAATTGTAGTACCATTAAAAACCGCTTATACAGTGACAATTATACATTTGATACTATAGAGTGGTGGGTTGTAACTAAGTACAATTACTCAAGTAGCTACTGCACTTAAGTACAATTTTGAGGTACTTTACTTGAGTCTTTCTATTTTATGCTACATTATATTTCTACTCCACTGCACTAGCTACTTTGCAGATTTAGATTATTAATACAAATTATAGATCAACTAATCAATGATTACATTTGTAAAGTAATCTAAAATGAGATAACTACCAGCTGTGAACACATGAATGCATCAATAATTATAATCCAGTAATATAATACTGTATATATAATTCTGAAATGCTTTATTCAGCATAACAAGTACTTTTACTTTTGTAAAGTATATTTTGATATATTTTTATCTAAGCAGGATTTGGTGGTCACCGTGGTATTTCTACTTTTACTTAAGTAAAAAAACAGAGAACTTTTATTCCACCACTGCTGCTATATAATATATGCACTAAAATAACTTTAACAAGCTGTACTCTAAATAGTAGAAGAATTAACTGACTAACTGTGCAGTTTTAACATTGACTGGTAAAATATCAGATCTTAACTGGGCAGCATTTCACTTCTTACATAAATCTTTGTACCATATTTATATTTTCCAATCCTAAATGTATGGTTTATGTAATTTAACCCACCGTTCCTTATGCTCAGCAAACATCTTTTTATCATCATCATTTGTTTATCCCAAATAAATTATTCTCAGCTTGTTTTCTTCAATATCAAGTCGCCAATTCAATAACTGAGCTATACTCTGTTCCCAACCCACATCTTTCCACTACAGACTACTTTTGTGCATAACCAAAAAATAACAGCAATGTTTTGCACTGATTCACACACAGAAATATTTCACAGACCCAGACACCTTGTTTGAAAATCCTCAATCATCAGGAGCCGTAACTTTCCAGTTTCAGAAAGAACACTGGCATTTTTGGTGTTTAATACTAATAGCTTCAGGTGTGAAACTTTTTTATTAGTTGCTGTTGTTCTTCTGTTTAAGTAAACACAATCTTTCTCCAGTCTAGACAGATATTACATAAGACCTGATAAAAATAGGATACTGATGAAAGTGTTGTGTTGTTGCCATGCTGGTGTTTTCTTCAACATTAAAGCACTTTATTATTCTGCTCACCTCCATAAAGCTTCAGGAGAATTTCTCTTTGCATTCCTGATGCCAAAATATTTCAGTACTGATGAATAAAAGAGACAAAATTATTTCTTTAAAAAGGTGTTCCATGGAAATATATACATATATCTTTTATAAACATGAGTAAAGTAGGATTTTTAGAGTCAAAGTAAGAATGTGGCGTTCTCTCTCGGTGGTTTTGGTGGTTAAGCATTCACCTGTTACGTGCATTATAAAGTTAAAATCGTCTATCAAACTGACATCTAATTTTCAAAGCCATCTCCAAGAGCGTTCATCACCTCCGCTACATCCATCTCAGCTCCATGAGTATCACATTCACGATAATCGATGGCTGAAAAATTCATACTGTCGATCATCGCCCACTTTTTGTACACTTACTTCACCTGTTTTTCATCTTTCATCCCATTCTCACTCTCTCCATCTCTTCCCTCACTCTCTCCATTCCCACCCCCCAACCCTGCTCCCTGACCTCCTGACCCCGCTGTCCTCATCCTCCCCCGCTTGCTCCTCCTCTCAGGCCAGTAATGGCCCAAGTAGTGGCTACGCCTACTCCCTCCCCTCCACCCCTGTGGTCAGTCACAGAGAACTGCGGGTTGCACAGGGAGAGGGGGGAGGCAGCGTCAACGCACGATCAATGAAGAGCATCCCCAGACGGCCCTCCCTCTTCAAGGTCAGTTGTCACCAACTGCCGGTGTCTCACACCTTTTAGTTTCCTGTCATCTCTCGCTCTCATTTCACCCCATTCAGCTCCATGTCTGACGCTCTCTCTCTGCTCAAATCGTCTGCTCTTTATAAACATGTTTGCTGCTGTTGGATTTGTTTCAGAATCGGGACACAGACAAGAAGGCTGGTGATGGAAAAGGAGACCTGAGCGGCGTGCGGGGCGTTCCCATCAAACAGGTTCGGTTAACAATACAAACAGTGCCAGAAATACACTGAATTTCCAATGAAGTGGGTATCTACATGCTTCAGTTTGCTTGAGGCACAATCATTTGTACCAGTTCCCTCTTTAGTAACAAGGTGGGAACAAAAACGCATGTCTTTTTATTTCATCTTACATAAGCAGCTTGAAAAAAATGAGCTGTTTCATCCTTTTCAACCTTTCTCAAGGGTGATCTATTAATATTGTGCAAGTGCTTTCAGCTACTGTTGTCAGGCCACTCATTCTGTAACACAGCTACACTTTGAAGAGATTGCTCTGTTGTGACGACTCTAAATTTAGGCAGATTTGTTTTGTTTTTTTGCGAGTGCAGTGACCTATTTTTTTTATTTTTTTTGACAGAGCATCCTATGGAAGCGAAGCGGTAGCTCTCTGAATAAGGAGTGGAAGAAGAAATATGTCACCCTGTCCAACAATGGCACGCTGTCTTACCACTCCAGCTCCAGTGTAAGAGAACACCAGTAAAACACAGTGAAGATTGAAGTGTCCACTGTGGACAGAATATCTGCAGAGTTTTATATTTAACCACAGTTTCTGTTTCAGTGGTGTTCAATACACACCACATTTGTCTCTATAATTGCTTTGAAAACTTTAATATAGATTTTTTTTGTGATTTAACATTTGTATAGCCATTGAGTTTCCTGCACCACTGAATAGGACCTTAATGACAAACAACATAAGAATAATCAAACAGATTTAGAGCGAGCCTGAGTAACATTTGCTAAACAGTGACAACTGACAATAGAAAGCCTAAGTGCCTCCCTTCTGCTTCCCCCCATGGGACCTTATTTTGGAAAAACACGTATGGTAGTCACCAGCAACAGACAACTAATTTAAACTGAATTCAATATTAGAATTTGTAAGAGGAAGAATTACTTCTTCTTTTAAAAGTTACAAGGTCTTGTTTATGTTTATTCTTGGTGAACATGTGAGATGTTGTCGTTTTCAGGACTACACACAGAACATACACGGAAAGGAAATCGACCTGCTGCGTGTGACAGTAAAAGTTCCTGGGAAACGTCCTCCGAGAGCCGTCGCCCCTGTGGGCCCCTCACTTGCGCCCCCCGGCTCTGTACCTGGAGTTAACGGGCTGAGTAAGGAGCAGACAGCCGCTGATAACACTAGTACAGGTACTTCTTATTGTGAACATGCATTATCACTGAAGGTCTGAGTTTAATTTAAAAGATAAGGATGCTATTATTTTATACTTTTCTTGTTATCTATTCAATTCAATTCAATTTTATTTATATAAGCGCCAAATCACAACAACAGTTATCACACAGCGCTTTTCATAAAAGAGCAGGTCTAGACCGTACTCTGTGATGATATTTACATAAACCCAACCGTTCCCACCAAGAGCAGCACTAGGCAACAGAGGCAAGGGAAGACTTCCTTTTAAGAGGCAGAAACCTCGAGCAGAACCATGGCTCAGGGTGGGCGGCCATCTGCCTCGACCGGTTGGGGCCAAGGAGAGAGAGAGAGCGAGAGAGGGGGAGAGAGAGAGAGGGATGGAAGGAGAGAGAGGGGAGGGAGGCAGCCTACACAATATACACACAGAGGCAGTAAAGGTGATGTTGCTATAGACTAAATGAAAAATGGTACAGATATTTATAGTAGTGTTAATGATAACAATCGTAATGTTAATGATTATAATAACAATAATAACAATAGGACTAGTATCAATAATTGTAGCAGAGGGTGTCGAGCAGGAACACGGGGCCAGCAGGTGACCCGCAACCACAGATCCAGACTCCACAGCTCCAGAGCAAGAAACACCTGCAGGAAGTGATAGGAGGAGAGAGGAGAGAGACGAGAAAGCACAAGACTACCAGAAAGGGGAGAAGTTGAGTTAGTAACATGCAATAATGGGATGAGGTTGCATACAGATGGAGAGAAAGTAGAGGAGAGAGGAGCTCAGTGCATCATAGGAAATCCCCCTGCAGTCTAGGCCTATAGCAGCATAACTACAAACCCCATGAAAAGATCAAAATCAACACTGTGTTAGTCTGTCGCTAAATACTTCACCCTATATTGTTTCTGTCACTCTGCCCCAAGTTCACACTTTCATACTGAATAAATATTTTTTTTTTTGTATAGTTGCGTATTTCCATTTTACGCTATTTTATACTTCTACACAAGTACATTTCAGAGGGAAGTATTGTACTTTCTTAATTAATTTAACAACTACAATCACTTTTCAGATTGAATTTGTAAAATATTATTGTAATAAATTAAATTAAACTACCCAAGTATGTGAAGCAGTTAATATTAGCTTTAACTTAAACAGCCACAATATTAAAGTGCCTGCTTACTGATCTAATAACATGATAATGCAACACTAACAAAGGAGTATTCTGCATAACGAATAACATATGATTTCACTCTTGCACATCATATGAATATGATTTACTGTATATAAACTTCTCACTTCCTCTGTCAGTTCCTCAGTTGTGTCCTGCCACCCTTTCTGTGGTTGATGACCGGTCTGGTGGTTTGTCACCTCAAGGAGGAGACAGAGGACTTCAACGCTGCCCCTCCTCGTTGTCTGCCAAAGCGCAAAGTGTTGGTACGTATTACTGGAAATAAAACCCTTACGGTCATTGCCACCAGTTCTAAAGCACTCTGGTTATACAGCTTCTCTAAAAATGCATAAAGCTGCTGTTATAAATGTGTTTCATTATTTTTGCACCGAATGTCAGATGCTCTTGAAGGGGCAGCAAGTCCTTTTGCTGGGAAAGACCCCGGCCAATCATCTCCTATGAGCGACAGGAAGAAGAACAGGAGGAAGAAGAGTATGAATCAAAAAGGAGATGCAGCAGTTGGGCAGGCTGAAGGTAACATAACTTTCAGGGTTTACCAAGAACTATTATTTGCATGAAATACATCTACTACCGGTAGTATTGTGATAAAAACATATTTTTAGAATGAATAACTACAAAATGAATGCATTAATAAAACACTAAAGTATGTGTTCAAGCAATTTAAAGAAGGGCAGCATTTAATTCTTGCAGTCACCACCTGTTAATATAAACAACTGGAACCTATTAAATAATTTGTTTACATATTCACATTATTTACATATTCCTACACAGTTTTGCTTTCTCTCATGCCTCTGTCTTCTACCTCTATAGCTTCTGTGAGGATACAGATTAGTGAACATGCTCTTCTTTCTCTGAATATTTATAACAGCCTTTTCTTGACACTTGTACTTGTCTTTCTCTGTTTCTCTTTTTCCTTCTCCTGTGCTTATCTCTTGCCCTGCAGCCAAACGCAAAATGTGGAAATTAAAGAGCTTTGGTAGCTTGAGAAACATTAATAAGACAGGTAACAAGTGAGGGCGATGGAGCTGAAACAGCTTGTGTTGTGATTTACATACAATATCTTCCCTCTGTCTGTTTCCCTCTTCAGTGTGCCTGACATCCCACGCTCGACTTGTCCATTTGACTTGTGTTTATTGTAATAACCCCAATACTTTTGTGTTCTCACCTTCCATCAAACTGCTGTTTTGCGTTGTTTTGCATTTGTTTGTTTTTTGTACTTCCTTCACTGACTATGGATTCATAACAGCCATTATATTAACCAATACAGTAAATGAGTTGTCTTTGTACAAATCTTACTGGAGTTTTCATTTTTACTTGCAGATGAAGAGAATGCTGACTTTATCATAGTGACCTTCACCGGGCAGACGTGGCACTTCGAGGCTCAGAGTTTGGAGGAGAGGGACTCGTGGGTGTCAGCTATAGAGAGCCAGATCCTGGCCAGCCTGCAGTCCTGTGAGAGCGGCAGAAACAAGGTGCACACATTTTAAAGGCAATAAAAAACTTATTTTCTCTGTGAGTTTCTTACTATGAGAAGCCAGATCCTGCAAGCGCACACATTTTCATCCAAAGTCCGAACAGTTTTGGTTATTTTTGAATTTGTGTTTTGCTTTTGTCACAAATGTCCCTGGTTGCCTCTGTGTGACAGGAATGAGACAGGATTTGATGGTACAAATACATCTTTTGAATAAACTGTGTGACCTTACTGTCCTGTTAGCAACTGAGCTAATGAGTTTGCTAACTGACATTTAGCATGCTTGTTAGGACAAAGATGTTTTTTATTTCCCTCTTCAATAAAACTCTTATTTGAATAAAATAAAAAACAATAATGAGAAGGCACAGCACAGCAGCTCTGAATGCTTTCTTGTCTGACTAGTCTACTAACATGTCCCAGCTGGCTAGCATGTTAGCAGTTAGCTCTCCAGCTACAGTTGTTTATAAACTAGCCCTGCAGGTGTTAACTGTCACAAAGCTTTCCCAATCAAATATTTCATGAATATGCCTATAAGAATTTCACTGTGACACATTGTTGTGTGAGCAGGCCTTCAAACGCTTCATAAATAATAACTAAGGAAGCTTCTCTGTTAAAGATACCTATACACACTTAAAGATACTGAATACAAAACGTTATCAGGGGCTTTAAAAATATTCATTGTGTTATCCTGCTTAAAATTATGTAAGATATGTGTGAGAAAGCTTTTTTACATCCTTTTTGTAAACTTAAATGTGTCACCACAATCAGTACACATGATGCAGTGTCAACAATGCGGACGGATGGATGTGACATGACTTCACTGAGCTATGTGCTGTGATTTAAGCATTCACAATAAGGCCACGATGGATTTTAACTACCATTTGTTCTTGTAATATAAGTAACTGTGTGGATAAATTATTTAAATAGTTGTTTGTTTGTGTGTGTGTTTGCAGGCTCGGAGGAGCAGCCAGAGCGAGGCTGTAGCGCTGCAGGCAATTCGCAACGCCAAGGGCAACAATCTGTGCGTGGACTGTGAAGCACCAAGTGAGTTCTTTAATGTTGACATCTTTCCCTCCTGTTGCAGATTTCTTCTGGAGGATAATTCTGCTTTCATGCACCATCCACAGCCTGCGGTGGTGTTATTGTTTACACACTTTATTTCTACCCAATAAATGGTGTTAGTTCATTATGGGTTTACTTTCTTTAACCGGTCTCTTGTCCTGCAGATCCCACCTGGGCCAGTCTCAACCTGGGTGCGCTGATCTGCATCGAGTGCTCAGGCATCCATCGGAACTTGGGGACTCACCTGTCTCGCGTTCGCTCGCTGGACCTGGACGACTGGCCCGGAGAGCTCACGCAAGTCCTAGCTGCCATCGGAAACCACATGGCAAACAGCATCTGGGAGAGCTGCACCCAAGGCAGAACCAAACCCACACCTAATGCAACACGGTGGGTACAACCCATCGCCAGATTGATGAATGCGTTTTCAGACAGAAGCTGGTTTCAGTGCATGCCTGTACAATACTGAAAGCAACTTGCAGAAACAGAATGTCTTAGGCTAGCTTCCCCTTCCTTGGTAGGTAATAACACACTATAACGAAGTTTTAAGCAGAAAAAATGTATTATTTTAAAGTGTGTCACTTTGTCACCAATTAAAATTTAACTGGTGTTAACAGTTAATAAATTATTAATATCTTGTGGTCATTCATAGCTTGGTAGCTGTATTTAGCATTATATTATCCCATACATTTATGAATCCTTACTATTAAATGTATAAACATATGTTTATACATATATACAGATCATTCACGTGTTTAAAGCTCATGCAGACTTGATGAGCATCAAGGCTTCTTCATTATTTTGGAAATAGAAGTTCATAGCAGTTTAGACTTCTTCTGTACTTTTACTAGCATCTCATTGTCTTCATTGTATCAGTGGATGTCTCAATTGTCATGGAAAGTGAAGAAGTATTTATTAATAAATAAATGCTTAAATACTTAAATATAAAATTTGAATAAAATACTTCATATTTAATATTAATATTAAATATTAACTGTTATATTTACAGTCATTAATTATCTGTTGCAGGAGTTACAGATGCTTGATGACAATTACATTAATTGCATTATTAATTGTTTATATACTACTTATAAGAGCTACACCAGGGGGGTTAAAATAAAGTGTTATCAAGAAGCATTTCTGTTGCTGCATTCAAGTGCTTATCGAAAACTCAGAACTCATGAGATATGACATATAGCAAACCTTTTTAACCACCAGAAACAACATTGTAAGTTTGTAAAAAGATCTCAGAATCTCAGATCAGGAATAAGATGATGGTAAAACAGCACCACAAGTGCACACTAAGATCACTATAACTTAGCCCTTGTTAATCGTGTACTGTGCATGACTGGATGTCCCATGTGTGTCTGTTTTTATAAGTGAGGAGAGGGAGTCTTGGATTCGCGCTAAGTATGAACAACGGGCGTTTGTGCCGCCCCTTGAGCCAGCCTCGGGGCCCCGTCTTCCAGGGGAGGGTATGCCGGTGTGGCTGCTGACTGCGGTGACTGAGAGAGATCTGCCCAGACTCCTGGTCCTTCTGGCCCACAGCACCAAGGAACAGATCAACGCTGAACTACCTGGGTCGACTTCACTGCCTCGCACAGCCCTGCACGCTGCTTGTCAGCTGGGGGATGTAGTCATGACCCAGCTGCTCGTCTGGGTTGGTTTCTGATTACTTTTAACATTCGTTTAGATTTCTTCTTTGATTCTTCATACTCGACATTCTGTATGATGTTAGATGCTCATAAATGAGAAGGGAAATAGATTGTAAAAGGCAAAACAGTTTCATAATAAAGTAGGACATAGTAGTAGTACTATTTAAATTTCATGAAACTTTATACTTCAATTCCACTACATCTCAGAGGGAAATATTGTACTTTTTGCTGCACTACATTTGTCTGACAGCTTTAGTTACTATTTATATAACAGACTACAAGTTGCATTTCCACATTTGCTGATTTATAATTTTTCTTATAAACTGAAGGCTTAAGTCTCCTCCTTCCTAAACCAGATAAACTATTTAAACTCGCCCACTCCAGCATTAGCTGGAAAATACATTGTCACAAATCTGAAAAACAACAGGTCTGTTTTTCTGAGCTCATTAAAAACGTGGACTTTATAGAGATACTTGGTTCTCACCGGAGAGCAACGCTACAAACACATGAGGATCGTATAGAATATAATGCATTGCTGTAGATTAAACTACCCAACAGGATGTAAAGTAGTTAAATTACTTCAACCTTGAACATCTACAGCAGTAAAATGCAACATCCACATTAATGCAGCAGTAAAATTAATCAGAAACATCCTCTGTAATAGTAAAACACTGACATTTGCTGCAGAAATTTACTTTTGATACTTTGAGTACATTTTGCTGATAATACTTTTTCTTAAGTTTGGTGAAGGCAGGACATTTTACCGCACACACTGTTCTGCCTTTAATCAATATGTATTCTAAAAATAAGCTTACGTCGAGCAAATATCGTCTCTCTGTCCCACAGTATGGAATCGATGTCAAAGCGAAGGATAACCAAGGCCAGACGGCTATGAGGATGGCCAGAAAAACAGGGAGCAAAGGCTGCATTGATATTTTGCTCCAACACGGCTGCCCCAACGAGACGTCCCCCCCCACTGCCACACCCGTCCTCTCCCGCCGGTCCAGCACTGCCAGCCTGGGCCGAACCAGCTCCAGGAAGCGGGTGTCGTAGCGTGAACTGAAGATGCTACCACACAGCAGCTGGTGACGACTGGAGGATGCTTATTAGTTAGAAACCTTTTAAAACAGGGAGACAGCTGACTTTGGAGAATCTATAACAAAAATTACAGGACTATATCATAGTACTAAGGATTTAAAAATGTTTCTGAAGACTGAACAACATATCAAGCAATTTAAAAGCAATATTCATTGAATTTGTTGATGACAGATATATTGCTGAAATACTGTGTTGTTGTCGACCTCGTTTTAAAATGAATCAAGTAGAACTTTGTAGTCGTCTTCTGTAATTTTAGACCAGACACTTGAACTGTCTCTGTTTCACTTCCTCCAGAAGAAGTGCAATAATCCAGCTATGGTGACGAAAAGCAAGAGGTTGTAGAGCGAGCTGTGTCGGGTGACTGGATGGTCACTGTTGTGAGAGAATCAGTGCATCGAGAGGGTGCTGCTTTTATTCAGATTTGTTGTGACTGGACCAAAAGAGCAATTATTTTCTTTGGCTTTACAAACAAAACCTACAATATGTCATGTTGTTAGTTATGTGTGCCTGTCGCAGCAGTATAAAGGTCAGCTTGGCCAATATAAACTGTTTTCCAGTGACAAATCAGCTGAGATTATTCTGCTTAGACTAGAAAAATGAATAGTTTGGAATATGAAATATGTCAGTGTTACTCTTACAGGTCAAAGATATGGCATTTTAATATTCTGTACATGTAACTATACTACATAATTAATGTTAAACTCTGTAACGAAGACACAACTGAAAAATCAAAGACTCAATTTTGTAAATGATTTCTACTGGTAGTTTTGAAAGTATGTCAAGTTTGTTTTTTCATCATCTCTCATAATTTCTTATTCTCCTACATGTCATGAAAGCATAAGCCAGTAAACAAATGCTTTAACATTATGTAAACATGTGGTTTTATTTGTTAAAAGATTTATTTGGGATGGCCAGACGACTGCATAAAGACTATGACATTATTCATATTACTGTTGTGTAGGTCCCATGAGTTTACAGTGAAGTACGAAGAGTTGCAGGTGTCGTTGTGACTTCGGACACTTTGTGGGTCGTGTGAATCCCTCGTGAGCTAAAAGAAATGGTTACCGGAATAAAAAAAACTTTTTTTTAAAATTAGCATTTACTATGATTATTTGTTGTGTTTTATTTTGTCTTTGTCTGGGCCTGACTGCTGCATAACATTATTTAGTGTGTTTTTAGCCATGCTAGCGCCGTGGCCACGAGTGAAACATCTCAGCGACTGCAGGATAGATAGCCGTAAAAAAGATATTTCATGGACCCCACAGGATGAAGCCTACTAAATTTTATCTGGTGCCATCATCAGACTAAAATGTGTGCAATACTTTCATCAACTCATAATATTCCCATCAGCCTCAACTGTACTTTGTGTTCGGCACTAATTAGCTAATGTTAGCGTGCTAACACACTTAACCAAGATAGTAAACATTAAACCTGCTAAACTTAGCATTTAGGGCTGGTAGAAGTGGCTTTAGATTTAGTTTTGTTTTCTAATTAACACTGTTAAAACAAATCGAGGAAATACAAGTAACCTAATAAGGGAGTGGGTAAATAAATCTTTATACCTCTACTCCACAACAATACAGAGGGAAACATTGAACTTTTTACTCCACTACATTTATTTGTCGGTTTTAGTTAGTAGTTACTTCACAAAATAAATTGTGAAAGATTAAACCTTTTTGGCACGACACACCTTATATAAAAGCAGAGTCTAGTTGGGGTCTTGTACACGTTTCAGGTGTTTATGAGTTGTTGAAAAATCTGATAAAGTCATACAAATCTGTGTAGTAGAATGAGTTTTTTTTCTTATTCTCTCTCATATTAATAATCACACAACCCTTCAGATTTTTATTGTGACCTTTTGGAGGGGCCCCAACCCCTAGGTTGGGAACTGCTGGACTAAACAACCTGACTGAAAATAAACAGAGATGTTTTACCTTTTAAGGACTTTAATGTAAAGTAAATAAAACTAGCTCCACCTCTACAACATTAGTTTTATATCATATACAATATACAATACACCGTAAAACTTCAGTTAAAAGCCAAGTCCCAATTAGATGCCTGTCCCTTTTACTGGCCAGGCATGGCTTCTTGTTTTGACAAATAAAGGCAGGTCTAAATTAGACGCCTGGTCTGGTTTTCATAGAAGCTTTTTGGACGTATAAAACCTTTTAAAGCCCACCAGGTCTCCTGCTTGAGCTAGTTCTAAGCTGCTTAGAACGTGCATACCAAGATAAATGTAAAACTTCTGTCAATATGGACATGTTACATATCGTTAGATCGGTTAGATTCTCCACAATTCAATTCAATTTTACAGAAACAATTCAGATAAACCGGTATGGTAAGAAAAAGAAAAAAGCCAAATTGTTACAAGTAATATTCATACTGGTTGAAACAAACAGTTTGATTGTAGGCTATTTCCACTCTTTGCTGAGCAAGAGTTTTCAGTTCAATTCAGTTCAATTCAATTTTATTTATAGCACCAAATCCCAACAACAGTTATCACAATGCGCTTTTCATTTAGAGCAGTTCTACACTGAACTCTTTGTGATGTTATTTACAGTGACCCAACAATTCCCATGTACAGTATGTACAATATAAAATCTAATATGTATTTTAATAAAATCCTTTGGGACAAACATCTGTTAGAAGAACTGAATTTTTAAATTGACAATCATTACTGCTAGTGATGAAGAAATGAATGAAGCTCGGTGCAATACCAGCTCCATCACTCCAAAGCAAACATAAACAAATAAACTTTTAGCAGGAAACCGTTCAGTTACATCTGGGTTTTTTTGTTTTTGTTTTTTGTACCTGGAGCCTGTTTTGTACGCTGAATTTGCATTTTAATTGCAGCAGTCCAACAAGAAGCTGGTGCCAGTTTTTCCAAACAATGCAGGGACACATCATGGCAACTCCGTCCCTAGTATTGTGCGAAAGGATTTAAAGGCCAGTCCCTTATAGACACCTCTCCCAAATATAGGCAGGGTGAGTTCAGTGATAGAAGCAAATAAAAGCCCGGGCTATTAAATGAAGTTCAACAGAGTCACAGGGGCCTCTTATGCAGAACCAGCACTCTTCTTACTTTGATAATACTTATGTACTATTACTCAAGTATGTAGTAGTAGTTTTAAATGCATGACTTTCACTTGTAATAGAGTATTTTTACATTAATGTTTTGGTACTTTTACAAGGATCAGCATGTGGAGCCTTTTCGTCGCAGCGACTTATCCGGCCTGTAGGGGGCGCCTCCGGTCCACAATGTTGACATACGTCACCAAAACGCGACGGACGATGAAAAGGGTTGTAATTATAACATTTATAATCCGTGGACGACCAACGGAGTCCCGTTGAAAACATAATAAAAGAGAAGATTACTCGTCACTTACACACACATTTAAATGGGTGAGTCATGATAATGATACGAGCGAGACGCCGACATTAACAACATGGTGATTTTTTAACCATTAAACCCGTAAAAATCTGACTGATTTAGCTGTTTAGTGAACAGAGTTGTGAAAATCTGGCTAACTGGCGCTAGCTTCTTGTTTTACTGCTGCAAATAAAATGCAGATTCAGAGAATGAAACAGGCTCCAGCAACAAAACAAAACAACAAACAAACTCATGTAACTCAAGGGTTTCCTGCTAAAATGCTATGTGTTTATGTTTGCATTGGAGTGATGGAGGTGAAATTACCTTGAGCTTGATTTATTTCTACTTCACTGTCAGTAATGGTAACTTAGTTAATTAACAATGTCTTGTCCCAAAGTATTGTATTAAAATACATATAAGATTTGATATTGTACATACTGTACATAGCTATATGCCACTACTCATACTAGGGCTGCAACTAACCTTTAATCTGGTAATTATTTTGTCAATTAATAGATTAGTTGTTTATAAAATGAAAATGGTATTATCAGTGTTTCCTAAAGCCCAAGATGGTATCCTCAAATGTCTTGTTTTGATATTGAGTTTACTGTCATGGAGGAGTAATGAAACCAGAAAATATTCACATTTAAGAACCTGGAATCAGAAAATAATGACTTTTCTTAAAAGAAATTACTCAATAGTTGACTATTAATTTAATAGTTGATAACTAATCTATTCATCGTTGCAGCTCTATCTCATACATATCTATATCTATATCTCACCAAGAAGCAACTTGACATATGAGCAGGTTATGATCCTTACTGTTAACTTTACTTTTTGGCATTGTGTATAATGTTATTTGGGATTTTAGATGTCTGTTTATTATATATTTTATATTTGCACTCTTTCATACTTTGTACTGAAACTGCAACAGATTGTTTGGACAAAACAAGCAAAACTTACACTGGGCTCTGGAAAACTGTGATGGGCATTTTTTCACTATCCGACTCTTTATTTTTAAAAAACTGTTCCTGCAGTTGAACTGTAGTGCACCAGGAGCTGCTGCAGCAGCAGGGATGAGGATCCGGCTGCAGGGTCCCGGCCATGCTGCCAGCCTTCTTGCTGAGCTCAACCGCTGCCGCCAGTCACGTCAATACTGTGATGTGTTCTTACAAGTTGGCAACCGCACATTCGCGGCGCACCGTGCAGTACTGGCCTGCGCTGGGACGTACTTCCGCAACCTCTTCGCCCGGGCTCCAGCCTCATCCACCGCTGCCGTCTCTTTGGAGTTTATCTCACCAGCCAACTTTGAGAAGGTGCTGACGTTCGTCTACACGGGGGAGATCTTGACTGATCTCATAGATGTTGGGGTACTGTATGAGCTGGCTGAGAGGCTGGGCGTTAGTGAACTGGTGAGGGCCTGTCATGCCACATTCCCTGACCTGCAGGCTTCAGTGTCTGCAAACTGTAAAGCAGGCAGTGCTGGAGACCTCACCCTGGACTCCAGCATGGTTGCTGCTGCTGATGCATCGACAGCGGCTGTTGTGAGTGCAGCTTCTGTATCTGCATCATCGGTGTGTTCTTCCGCCGCTTCCTGCTCGTCTCTGTCTTCGTCAGCTGCTCCAACCCCTGTTGCCGCTCCCTCGCCTCTCTTCCAAGCCAGGACAGCCAGGGCCGGCCGTGAAGCTCACACTGGGGGTCTGTCTCTGGACCTGAAGGCAGAAGACGTTCAGTCTCATATCGGCTATGGGCAGATGGCAGCAGATCATCAACTACCAGGAAGACACAGTCTTTTAAGCGGCAGCCATTCCAGTCGCAGTGATGGCGGTCTGCCTCCAGGGCCTGTGCTCCAGCTAAAGATTGAGCAGGGGCTGGAAGAGGAGGCAGAAGGCAGTTGTGATAGTGGAGACAGAGACAGACAAATGGTTTCTGAGAGCGCGGGAAGCTCTCTGCCTCAGAGCAGTGATGCTGGACCATCTGACTCCTGCTCCTTCCCCGACTCTTCGGCTCAGCTCGGCGCTGAGGCATGCAACCCCACATCGTCCTCGGGAGAGGCTCTAAGCAGCCTGCAGGTGGGACCAGTGGAGGGTGGCATGGTGGCGTTTGGAGAGGTGGAGGAGGGGAGAGAATGAGGAGGAGAGCGAGGCTCTGCAAGGGAATGGAGCGATGGAGGGAGCAGAGGAGGAGCAGTGGAGACAGCTGGCAGGTGAGATCATAGAGCTGAGCGATGATGAGAACTTCATGGAGGAGGGAGATGAGGAGGATGATGACGACGACCTTGTGTGTGTGGAGAATGGAGAACAAGGGAACTCAAGCAGCCAGGTACTGTTTGTATTTGTCAGCACTAAAATATTTCAGGTCGAAGTGTCGACACAACAGAAATTATGTTCTTTACTCCTCCAGGTGACGGGGAACATGCTGTCATGTAAAGCCTGCGAAGTGCCGCTCCCAGCAGATCCAGCTGCCATCAGAAGACACGCTGAGACCCACCTGACGGAGCTGGGGCTCTGCAGAGTGTGCGGGGTCTCGTTCCCAGACCGCGCCGCCGGCGTCACCCACTCCCTCTCCCACGTTGGGGTGCAGCTCTTCACCTGTGAAATGTGTCACTTGCAGTTTTGCGGGCAAAACAAACTGCTGCGCCACCACCGCCAGGCAGCCTCCAGTTACACAATACCACAGGGGGCTCTGACTAACAGCAGCCAAGGCCTGAGCTCCGAGCTGCAGTGTGCAGTGTGCGCCAAAACCCTCAGCAAGGACCTCCAGGTTAGTGGATGTTTAACGTGTTTTCTAGGTGTAAGGTGAGACATTTTCTAGCTGCAAGAAACAATTTCATGTCAATTTTATACATAAGTTGCTGACTATGTAATAACAGCAATAATAATGTAAAGCACTTTAAATTGCAATTTGAAGTTGCAATGTTTTACATAGGAAAACTAGGATAAAACAAGTCATCAGAATAAAGATATAATAAAGTCAGGCCACCAGAAGTGCAGAGAATTAAATAGAATACATTATCCAACAATAACATAATTTAAAATAAGATTAAAATAAACAAAAATGTAGGAATTTGAATGAATGAATGAATGAATTCTTTATTTTGTAGTCATACCATTAAAATGGTTCCTCAGACTTCTGACCGTTAAAAATACACAAAATACTGAACATGACTCCTAAACCAAAGAAAATTGTAAAAACATGTTTAAATAGATAATAGAAACACAGTGTAAACATATATGAACAAACAAGTATTTATAACAAGTATAAATGACGGTATTTCTGTTACATGATCTGTATATTTACAGTACGGTCCTTTTCATTTGGCAGGACATTGAAAAGAACATGTGTTTTTTCAGCATTCAGGTGATTCTTTACTCTTGAAATAATATAGGAACCAGCTGAAACTGAAATACAGGTGCACATGTGGATAATGAAAATTTATTTTAATTCAAAAAGTGAAACTTTAATATATTATAAATTCATTACATATTCATTACATATTACATATTCCTGAGCCTCAGTCTGATTCTGGCGCTCACAATAAACTTTTCCACGATATGCTAATTGTTTGAGATGCACCTGTATATGGAGCAAATAAAGTGGTAAGCTATCTAAAAGGAAACATGTAGTGTGTTGAGGCGTCTGTTTGTATACTTAGTACCAGAAAACTGATTTCACAAGAGACATCTGACAGTAATGTGGACACAAAATAAGAATGTGGAATCAGCTGCTGCACCCGCAGCTCTCACATTTAGTTTATGTTTCCTTCACAGACTGTCAAAGACCACCTGCTGAGCCACGTGTGTCCGCAGAGCCTGAGCTGTGGTGTGTGTCACCTCCCCCAGCTCTCCTTGTGCTCCCTGCTGTGGCACGCCCTCGCCCACCTCTCTTTGCCCGTCTTCACCTGCCCACACTGCGCTCGCTGCTTCGTAGAGCGCTCCCTGCTGGACAGACATATGACTGTCCATGCTGAGGAGGCGGCAGCTAAGGAGAGGGAGCGGTCAACGCAGAGGGCTTTCAGAGTCAGGGCAGATGGAATGGCAGAAGTGGAGGAGTTGCATTGCTTCCTGTGCCCCCAGACTTTCCGCTCCTCGTCTGCCTTTCAGTACCACCTCAGCCTGCACACCACTGATTCCCTGGGGAGTGGTGGAGGTGTTGGGGGCCAGGGCTTGCTGGGCAAACGTAAACCTGACCAGTCTCTGGAGTGCCCTCCTTCTTCCTGCTCCTCGTCCTCTCCACGGGAGGTCGGCGGCCTCGTTAAAATTAGCAACCTGGGTTTAGGGTTGGGAATGGGCTTCAGCATAACAGATAAGTTTTTCCAGGGGTCAGTACACAGCCTGCCCTCTGGAGTCATGATCAACGGGAATTCAGGGCAGGACGGGGGAGCCGGAGCAGCAGGCATCCGTGGAAAATGGTACCGGTGTCGCTACTGTGGTAAACATTTCGCCCACTCGGGGGAGTTCACCTATCACCTCCGCATACACACCGGGGAGAAACCCTACCAGTGCAAAGTCTGTCTGCGCTTCTTCAGAGGCCGCTCCACCATGATCTGCCACCTGAAGACGCACGCCGGTGCTCTCATGTACCGCTGCACCGTCTGCGGCCTTTACTTCTCCACGCTGAAGCTGGTGTCGTCACACATGGAGCTCCACAAGGACCACCTGCCCCCGGACTTCAACATCGAGCAGACCTTCATGTACAATGATCATTCTAAAGAGCCACTGCCCACTGTGGACACCTGATCAGCCTGGTGTTTCTTAACTCGTCCCCTTTCCCTCTCACATGTCCTCTGTGTCTGGTTGTCGTGGACCACATACCGCATATAATAGACTAGGGCTGTAACTAACGAGTATTTTCATTTCTTTTTTTTTTTTTTTTTTTTTTTTTGGTGAATGGATTAATCGTTTAATCTGTAAAATGTCAAAGAATTGTACAAGAAAATTGCCACAGTTGCCCAGAGTCTAAAGCTGATGATACACGGGGCAACTTTTTGAGCAATGTTGCTGGGCAATCTTGCTAGTGGCAAGTCCGACTATGTTTTGAATGGATAGCGGTGGTGCGGGGCGAGTGGCGGAGTGATGGGGGAAGGGGATTACGGTAGTAATCTTTACTCATTACTGTTGACGACAACGTTGCCCTGCACGATTGTTCTAAAAGTTGCTCTGTGTATCATCAGCTTTAGGTTGCATCTTTAAATTGCTTGTTTCATCCAAAGATAATCAGTTCACAGTGATATAAAACTGAGAAAGCAGCAAAAACTCATGTTTGAGAAGCTGGAACAAGCGACTGTTGGTATTTCTTGCTTGATAAATGACAATATCGATTATCAAAACTGTTGCAGATTAATTTTCTATCAATCATAGAAATTTTAATTTTAATCAAACTAACTAATTGTGTGAGCTCTATAATCGGCGTAGACTTTTAGAATGTAGTGGACATATTATCTGTCAGATGGCGTTCACTGAGTCAACCTGTTTGGAGGTTGAGTGTCTTTGAACTTAGATAAAAAGAAGCCACTTGGTGGCAGCGTATCCTGTTGTGTGTCAGCGAGGCGCATTGTTGACTGTTATGCAGCGCTCTGCTTGTATCGTATACTCCAAACAAGTCTGTATCTTTATAACTTAAACAGCAGGAGAGGTTTTTATGTCAGCGATTGAGAAATACACTGTTATTAAAGTAGCACCTCAATGTAGCATAGAAATTATTTTCTTATAATTGCAGTCACTATTTTCACACACTACAATTTCTTATGTCTTTTAAAGTTTCATTTATCACTACACAGATATAACATGACCAGCCATGTCAAAGTGTGTCATTGAAGCATAAAAACATGTTTATGAGTGCTTTCAGAATATTCCATTTAATTACATGCTGTAATCACTTGTTTAGAGCATGTGGAGCATGTCGTGCTGTAGAAACATGATATTTAATTAAGTGCCCATTACATTTCTGTGTAATATTTGTGTCTTACCTCATATTTATGATGACAGTGCAACTATTTATTATTTTTTTATGTCTTTATACATTTCATTACCTGTTTCTAAAGCTATCTGTGAATGTTGGGCTTTTTTAAAATATTGTTTTTGAAAAGAATACATAATAAATGCCTCTAGGAAGACTGTTATTACCCCTGAATTATTTTTTTAATCTGTTTTGAGTGACCTTTTAACATGTCCTGTGCCACAAAATCCATCTATCATCAGAATGTCAGTGATGAACTTGCAGAATTGTGCGTAGTATTAAGAACCTCCTGTTTCCAGGGGCTTGTGACCTTTGCCCTTTTAAAGCCCTGTCTCTTCCTGCTATTGTGCTATCTGCAAACTGACACCCCCTTTTCCTTTTTCTGCCTTCTTATCATTTAAACTGTTTAATGTGACACATTCCAGACGGAGACAGAAATGTAATAAAAATCAACAGTAACTGCGAGAAGGAAGATAGCTAAGTGCAAGAACAGCAGAATATCTAAAATAAACACATCAAGCTTCATTGCTTTACTCTGTCATTAAGATAACGTACAAAATTCAACTCCAGTTTGAATAGATACAGTGTTTGATGGAGTTTTATTGCATTTTAACAGATGACCATGTTACAGGACATGTACACTACAGCAGCATCCAGCAACAGATAAATAAGGCTTTAATAATGTGAGCTGTGATTTATCTGTTAGATTTGTAATGAAATAAAACACATGTTACATTTTCAAATTTGCAAGCTGTTTATGTGGTTATGAGGATTGCTCTTATCTGGCACTGGACAGATTTGTTTACACACGCATTCCTGGTGTGGCACTATCTTTCCCCTGTGCCACGAGATTTCAGAGGTTGACGTGTGTTCCAATGGGAGCTTCGAGGGGGAAAAGCACATCAAACATTTCCTGCCTTCCTCTGTTTAAAACTGTGATCTGATACATGATATTTTTATAAACAGGAAGAGTATTATGGGAGGAAGGTGTTGGTGAGCCCATCTGTTATGTAACAAACAACACAATGAGTCTTTGACCACAGTGAGATGATACAATCTATGCCTCTGGTATTCTGACCCACCAAGATTCAGTTCTGTCAAATCCTTCTTCACTTAGATAACGTCTCGCTCCTAAAGCTTACTCTTCTTATATATCAGTATCTTTTTTTTATGATCCGACATCAGACTGGCTGGTGCTGGCGTTACTTAACTTGCGTTGCTTCCCTGGGTCTCCCCCGCCATCGTTGGGAGCATTGGGCTGGGTCCCCGCTCCCACCTGGTCCACAGTTCCTTCTCTGGGTATGTAGTTCAACACAGTGTTGATCAGGTTGTTGCGGAAGCTCTTGCTGAGGAAGTTGTAGAGGATGGGGTTGGCGATGCAGTGGAAAAGAGACAGGCTCTGCACCAAGCTGAATGAGAAGTAGAGGACTTCCACTGTATTGCAGCTGAAGATGTAGGGATCAAGGTCATCTATGATCATCAGGAACATGACCAGGTGGTATGGCAGCCAGCACATGACAAACACCAGGGAGTACACATGCACCAGCCAAACGTCCCGCCGACCCTGCACATCTTGTGCTGTTTTAACTGCACGAGCGATCAGCACATTACAGGTGATGATGACAGCAGCAGGACCCAGGAACTGGAAGATCAGGCAAAGGAAAGTCACGGAGACAAACCATTCAGTGAAGTTGTGCTCGGGCAGCATGTAACAGCCCGGCTCGTCCCACTCTAGAAGATCTACGTGGACGTTCTCCATCAGAGCCAGGAAAAAGGAAAGTGCCCACAGGCCTCCACAGAGCACCCAGCGGCGCCGGCCCACCACAGAGAAGAAGGCTGGAAACGAGGGTCTGGTCAGGGACAGGTAGCGCTCCAGAGTCATGAAGGCCAGGAAGAAGGAGCTGCTGTAGAAGTTGACCACATAGATTAGGTTGGTGACCTTACAGAGGAAACGGCCCCACAGCCAAACCTTGTCCATGGTCACCTCCATCATGAAGAAAGGCAGGATCACAATCACCATCAGGTCCGACAGGCTCACGTTGAGGATGCAGAAGAGAACCCCGTTGGCCGAGTGGCGTCGACGCCAGTTGACCCAGACGACCAGCGTGTTCTCCAGCAGGCCCACCATGAAGATGAAAAGGTAGATCAAGAAGAGGGCGATGCGCCGATAGTCCGTGTCAAGCTGGATGGTGCACTCGTAGACAAACCATGGTGTGCCATTTAAGTAGTCTAATGAGTGGTTGTGCTCGTGAGAGCTCATGGTCTGGAGTGAAAAGCAGACGAAAACAGTTTCATATCTGGAGAGAGTTTGGATTTACTTTGAGGTTAATCTGATTAGGTTTTCAGACGTTACATAACAGAAGCACAGGAGGAGGAGGGTGGCAGACGTGCTGGGTTGAAATGTTACCCAAATGATTTTGAGAAGTGGATTCTAAAACCACAACAAGTTAGAAAGCAATTTCACAACCCACAACATGCAGTTTAGTGGAGTATACATGTTTCACTTTGAGTACGTGCTTGCATTTGTTTATAGTTAAGTTATAAGTTATACTTGCTGGTTAATAGTACTTTAAAAAAGTACTCCACATATTTAGCATTGCACTCATAAAACTGTCTGACTCATGATGGATAATAAATAAAAAAAGTATCAAATTCGATGCAGCAGAACTGAGATATACTTTTTAATCTGCGCATTGTTCCTTCTTGTCAAAACCTGGCACCTACTTTATACACAATGTAACTCAACTGCAACAGCTTAGTCTGCTAGTAGTAGCTAATGTAGTCTGTTTGTCTAAAATAAGTGGAGTTCCTCTTTAATTTACAAATGTATGGTGGAAACAGGTTGCAACATCTCCAAAAATACAGAATTGGACTTTACCATACCTTTTTGTGATGACAAGTGTACTGGAGATGAAGAGGTCAGGTACCCCCTGAGGCCTTGTTGTCTTCTGGAGAGTTTTCTATGTGAAGTCTGCAGACACCAGATGACTCCTTCCAGCTCTGATGTTGAGGACTATCTGAGCAATCAAGCAGCCAGGAGTTTCTACCCTCCCGTTTCTCATTAACACAAACAGATACGCACTCAGACACACACATATACAGACACAGATCTAACAGGACATCCTCAGTGTGTAGTGGGGAGTGGTGGAGAAGTCGAGGGACGCCCACACAGCTAAAGGAAATGTGAGTTAATTGTAGTTAGCAGGGAAAAATGTGTTCAGACTGAAAGGTGTTTCCCAAAATGTCTGTCTGGTACTCACGGGAGGAAACTTGCACAAACAGAAAACAACATTGATATCCATCCAAAGCCGGGGGCTGGAGCGAATCCCAGCTGACATCGGGCAAAAGGCGGGGTACACCCTGGACAGGTCGCCAGTCCATTGCAGGGCTTCATGTTTTAATTTAAACATAAATTTGTGTACCAAAGTTGTGCCAATCCATCCAGTAGACATTATAACATTTCACTGGATAAGTGAAAACTTTGGTCTACTGGTGGCACTAAAGTTTATTATGATTCATCCTCGAGGGACCATGAAGGTCTGTAGAAAATGTCATATCAATCCATCCAATAGAAACAGCCCTGGTCAGGGTCACAAGTGACCTGCTGATGACTGCAGACGCTGGCTCCCCATCTCTTCTCATCCTCCTGGACTTGACAGCAGCTTTCGACACTGTGGACCACAACATCCTCTTTCGCCGTCTACATTCCACTATCGGTCTTTCTGACTCTGTCCATGAGTGGTTCTCATCCTACCTCACCAGGAGAACTTGAGAGAGGCTAAATCCCTGACACATAATGTCACCTGTGGTGTCCCTCAAGGCTCGGTGCTCGGCCCCACCCTGTTTATTCTCTACATGCTCCCCCTTGGCCACGTCATCACCCAGCACGGAATTTCATTCCACTGCTATGCTGATGACACTCAACTCTAGCTCAGGACAAACCCAACCCCCTGTGCTGCCCTGCCATCATCCACTCTGACCATATGCCTGGAGGAGGTAAAGGTGTGGATGAAGCAAAACTTTCTGCAGCTAAACAGCTCAAAGACTGAGGCCATCTTTGTCGTCACTCCACACCAGGTTCAGTCATCTGACATTACCAGCATCACCTTCTCTGGCCGATATTCCACTTTCAACATCAGCCACCAATCCGGGTGTTGAAATGGACTCTCATCTGACCTTTGAGGCTCACATAAAACATATCTGCAAGACCTCCTTCTTCCACCTCAGGCACATCGGCAAACTCTGTCCCACACTCACTCTTACAGATGCGGAAAAGCTTGTCCACGCTTTTGTCTCCTCCAGGCTGGACTACTGCAATGCGCTCTGTGGTGTCCGAACAATAATGCTGCGATGATGTGTTGAGAAGAAAGCCGCTTGACACTGTTCTTGATCATAAAAGTTTATTACATCAAGGAGTTCAGCATCAATTACAAGCTCTGCAGCAGCTTGGAGAGTGACCCAGCCCGATGGCCACTCTGTCTCTCTGTACATCAAACACAGCTTATATAGGACAAGGTTAGGTATCATACCATATAAGGGTCTGAATCTGCAAACTAAGGCACCAATCTATATGAGAGCAAAGTCCTAGTGTAAACATCTTGTTGGACACCAGATAAGGGTCTGAGCCTCCACGTAACCACTGACCTCTGCTCTCCCCTTAAAGGTCACTAATCCTCTATCCAGCTGCTACAGTGCTATGTTAAACTGTTATGCGTCAAATGCACATATGTTATACACCACAGCTCCTCATCGGGATCCCCGAGAAAAGCTTACAGAAGCTGCAGTACATCCAGAACAGAGCTGCTAGGATCCTGTTAAAGGTGCGGAAACAAGACCACATCACCCCCATCCTCAAATCACTCCACTGGCTTCCTGTCTCACTTAGTTTTGAGTACAATGTCTTCTTCCTTACCCACCAGTGCATGGTGAAGCCCCCCCACCCACACACACCTCAAGGAATATACTCACCCCTCAGATTTCCTTTGCCTTATCGTTTTTGTTTTATTTTCATGCTCTCTCTGTGTTTTTATTTTTAGCACTACCTGTTTTATCTTGTAGCACTTTGGGATTTGCTTAAATATAAAGTAAATTATTACAAATAAAATCTATTATTATTTATCATTATTAAACAGATGTGTATCAAAACAGATTTTCCAGAATAATCGCTTAGTGAATTGATTCTGGCAAATCTTATGGGGTTACTTTTCTCAGCAGTTTTAACCATAGGTGTAATTTACACTGGGGATGCTGGGGACAAGTCCCCGCCACTTTTTGAAATGGCAGACTTTGTCCCTAGCACTTTTTTAAAGCATAATTTGTTAAAAAAAAATATTCTGAAATATAACTTGCAGTTAAATAACAAATGAAAAAGCCTTTAGAAAGGTTTATTTATACATTAAGAAAATATGCAGTGCAATTAAAATATAGAAGAAACAAATGTGCATTGTCCAAAAAAAGGAACTGAAGATTAAAAGAACAAGCTACTGATTATAAAATGACCCAAAAACATGCACTTTAACAACTTCTTGACACGGTTTCTTTTTCCGTTCTCTCCCTGTGAACATGAAGTAGTACGACTAAATCATGCCTACGTATGTGTTGCCTCAGCAGGGATGATATTACATGAGAAAAGTTGATCTACAGGAGGAACAGATCTGAAAGCAACACAGAATGACTGAGAGCTGCACTGACTTAGATTCTATTATATTTACATATTTTGACATGTCACATGCCACCTGAATTTTGTGTTTTCTTTTACATTAATAAAGCAATTTCCACCATAAATTTGTGCAGAAACTTTCACAGGAATGCGGGAAATTAAGTCTATAATGATCAAAATTTTCCCCCAGACCCCCCGCAACTATATCTCAGCATTGAGGATATCTTTGAAACACTGTTTAGGCATCTTTCCATCTCATTCTCGTGAACCTAAAGGTAAGTGTCTCTTCACACCCCTAATCTGAGCCCCTATGTCCCCACCAGTTTTCAACACAAAGTGACACCCTTGGTTTTAACACTGTAATGATTAGTTTCCAAAGTGAATTACTTTGCGTGATCCTGTATGTTTATTTGGCAGACAGAAATGGTGCAGAAACAGTAAAAACAGGCACCACATAGCAGAGGACAATGCCAGGAAGCCCCCTCCCCCTTTGCTGTGGGGCACAGTGAAAGACAGGCAGACACATCCTCATTATCACATAATTTCAACGCTCTTTAAAAGTGAGCTGCAGTTTGGCTTCACTTCTGCTTTCAGAGGTGATGACAGAGCAGATCTGATTCCACTGATCTGACATATTTAATTGACACATGAGCAGCTTACTGTCAAACATGTGGCATGGTGAGCTGTTTCCTTATGTGATCATCTAAACTTACACAAGAAACAAGTGCAACCCTGTTCTCGCCTCTGAGGAAATCACACCATTGAGCAATCCGGAGCAGCTCCTGGTGAGTGAGCACAGATTTGTCCTTGCTTGGGGCACTGTTAAGGTCACGGCCAAGGTCAGCGTCACATGGAGAATACGCAGGAATGTTTGTGTTGGCTGTGATTCACACTGATTAATGGGATCTGCTGCCTGGACGTGGTGTTCCTACTGCCTCTCCGGACCGTCAGCAGTTTGTAGCTTAATGACCCCTCCAACGACGCCCTCTTTCTGTCTCGCTGCTCATCCTGCCCGATTCCTATTGTCTAAATCAGTTACGTTTTCTGGTGAAAAAAGTAGGAACTAGTCAGCAAATTCTGTCTCATCTGATGAAATAGGATGGAACCAGTCAGCAAAGATATATCTTCCGGAAAGAGTGAGACAAAAAGCAGTCCTGACCCTCACCACGTTATCTAAGACTACAGTAAAACATATATAAGGACAAAAACACATATAGTTTACCTAATAATCTGACTTATAAAATGACATGTAGCTACAAGTAAACTGTCTGAGAATACCACTTATTGTAAGTGCAAGTCTACAGCCATGCAAGTGGCACTGGAGCAGTGCCTTGAGCCAAATGCTAATGTCAGCATGCTAAAATGCTGATGTTTTGCAGGTATAATGTTTACCTTGTTCACCTCCTAGGTCAGCTTGATGTTATGCTATCATTTGCCAATTAGCACTAAAACACCAAGTACATCTGAGGCCGATTTGTCACAAACCAAAGTATTAAATATGAATATCTTTACCAAATTTTGTGCCAATCCATCAAGTAGATGTTAAGATATTTTATTGATAAGTGAAAACTTTGTCCTGCTGTGCTAAAGTAAAAGTCAGGGAGATCACCAATGTCATTAGGATTCCTCTTGGGAGCATGAATGTCTATAAAATTGCAAGGCATTTATAGTTAATTAGCAGTAAAACACAATGTCCTTAGTATTGAAGGCACTGATGACAATACCCAAATGTTGGACAAATTAAACATTTGACCTGATTATTGCATGAAAACAAAAGTCAAAAGACCATCAAATTTAGTATGATTCATCGTCTGGGGACGATACAGAATTTCATGACATTTCCGTCTGAACCAAAATAGGGACTGACTGACACTCATAAAAATAACATCTAAAAAAAAAAAAAAAAAAAAGCAGGAAAAGAAAAGGCCGGCTGTGTCTGTGTCTCGTCATTCTGAGGTTCATCTCCAGATGAGTGTCAAGTGTCATCACGCACGGACTCTCACACAGACAGGATCCAAATAAAAACGAGTCCAACACTTCTCAGAAATTCTTTGTAAAATATATTTTGGTCCAAAAGCTGATTTGCAAAAATACAACATGTGCAATCATCAGGTAGATGAGGCATCATACAGAGTCTACGCTGCCTTGCCAGTGTTTAGGAATGCATCATCATATGTATCATATGTGTTAAGGCTAACTGCATAAGCTACTGAAATGTAGTGATATTGTCAATGTTTTATACAGTACCCTGGTTATCACTAAATCCCAAATGTTACTACAATACACAGAAAAGAGTTCCTAGTTCTATTGCTATATTATTGTTCTAAACCTTATCCTAGCACAATGATTCACATAGCACACATTTGCCATTTTAATGCACAAAACACTACACCATGTTAAAGGAGGAGTAATAATGATGGATGGGTTCATTTTCAGGAAGTGTTTGATGTCGAATAACACGTCTACAAGTGAATTTTTCTCATTAAAAAGATAGATTTAATCCTAAGATTTGGACGCGTCACTTCATTGACGCTGGCCCAGCTCTGTGGGTAAAGGAAACGCTCCAAGGTCAGCCACCACACATTCCCTTTACAGGCTGTGGCAGCTAACGGATGCCGGGCTGCCAAAAATGTTTACAGGCTAAATATTACGATGTGCTTTTTATTTAAATACCACACATTTACCAATTCAATTGACATGGCTGATTTGTACATGTTCTTTTAAATTTAGTAGACTTTGGTGGCAAACAGTATTTGATCCATTCAAAGTATGTTTTATATAACTGCTCTGTCACAGTTAATTTAATTTTATGCAAAGTGCAAATCCTGCTAGGATAAAGCTTTGATCCCACACATTTGGCACTCTAAACATTCAAATGGCTGCATCTCTAGATAAATAATAACAAGTGTAGAGTTTAGACTTCCATTATGTTTTTTCACACCTTTCTCCATTAAAGACTTTTCTAGGATTTAAGGAATACTTTGACAGTTTGGGAACTACACTTATTCGCTTTCTTTAGTTAGATGAGGAGATCAATACCACTATAAGCTTACAGCCGGTTAGCTTAGCTTAGAATAAAGACTGGAAACAGGGGGAAACAGCTAGCCTGGCTCTGTCCAAAGGTAATGAAATCTACCTACCACCACCTCCAAAGCTCACATTATATCTAATTAGTTTAATCAACACAAAAAATAACACAACCTCTCATTAAACCTCAAATTGTCATCTTCAAAGGTGCTGGCAGGTAGATTTTGTTGCCTTTAGACAGAGCCAGGTTAGCTGTTTCCAGTATTTATGCTAGCCTATGCTAACCATCTCCTGGCCCTCCTATAGCTTCATATTTTCTGAAGCTCTGTGGAGTTTTATTACACACAAACAAAAGTTTGGAGGACATTCTTGAACTCTAATAAATGTGTTCAATACATTTCCGTATGATCTATACTACATATTTCAAATCCAGCATTGTTTATATTCATTTTTATTAGCGTGCAGTCTTCTTCACTGTCTCTGCTGGTCCATTGCTGCACATCTTAGCATGTTACCGCCACCTGCAGATCAGGGGAGTAGTGTGACACCATTGGCAGGACTGTGTATCGTGTCACGAGTGTCTTAGGTCTTAATGCACAAGAAAAAACACTCTTTCAAAAAGAAGATACGCCATAGTGCTGCTAGGGGTTAAAAAATTTCACAAGGTGCCTTTAACAGACACATGAGAGTGGTATGAATTTTCTCATCTAAAGTTTCTGCCTGGGGAACCAGACAATAGTGACTGAAAACAGTATATATATTTGATCTCGCACTAAAGTGGCCCAACACTTTGAACATCTATCGTATCATCAGCAATTTGTTTCAGTGTACCCTTCTACTCCAGAGTTATTCTATTAAGAGTGCTTAATATCTAAAAGAAATGAATCTTATATCTTAAAAATAAATATATGCATCAGAAGTAGTACATTATATTGCTACAAACTAAGTAGTAGCAAAAAGTAAGTAGATCACCACATTTTAAACAATGATCTGCATGTGCATACTATTTTTGGTCAAAAGGTAAAAATATAGTTTTAGCTCTCAGTTGGATCGACTTATGGCAGTGTTCATAGTTGAGTGTTACGCAAAAATGTTTGAGATGAAGTCCCGAAATCGTTTGGCATACTGCTCGGGGTGGACTGTGGAGATTTCAGCACCAGCCTGTAGCAAAGAGAGAGGAGATGGAGACAAAGAACAACAAAAATAAAAAGTCCATCGACATCCTCTGTATTACATCGTACACTTCATGACGTGACATGAGAGCAAACGTGTGACCTCTGGGCAGGTACACCTGAATGCTTTCAACAACTTAACAGCGGCCTACTACCTCTTTCCTTTCTCTCTTGTGCTACTCACCCCGTGCTTGACAGTTTTTGCTGCATGAGCTGCTTTCTTCTTGGTGTCGTACTGAGTAAGTACGTCAATGAGGCCCATGAAATAGACCTCCCTCTGAGGGGCTCCTGAGATGAAAGGCAGAGAACAATTAGGGTTGTGTTATTGGGCCTGTGTTGACAGTATTGTACTGGCAGCGATAGGCCTCATTTAACAAATATCATATATCTATATCTAAATCTAAATAATTATTATTTTCCAGAAGGAAAGACATCACGAATGCTGATGTTTCCAGATCCAAGAGATATCAATGATATTACTCTATAATAAAGGCTGTATATATAAATGGTTCATTAATCCAATACAGTTCCGCAAACTTGGTAAGGAGCGGAAACTGTTCCAGAGGCTTATGGTGGTCTGACTCTATACTAGACACTCTATTCTTTCTCTGGACGGGATGCAGCGGACGACTGTTTCATTAATGTCTATAAAATTGTGAAAAAGTTTTCCAGAGCTCAGTGATGTCTTAGAATGTCTTGTTACAGTTTGTCAGCAAATAAATACCACATATAAGGATCCCCTGTGTGTTGTTTACCAACCCCCACAGGGGGAGCTATCTCTGGGTTATCTCGTAGTAGATCTTGTCAAGCAATTTCACATGGCACCTATGTTGAGGGCGTAATACAGCATCTCTGTATTAGTTTAATACAAAGAGGAGCATCTCTATTTTTGACTGTAATAAAAGTCATATCTTCAGGATTTCTAAATACCCCGGTATACCGTAATACCTTGACACTGCCCAAGCCTACAGGGAATGTCATTGGTTCTGCAGGTATAGGAGAAAAAAGTGCATTCCTACCTTTAAACCCCCCCGCAAAAAAAAATCAAAATCAAATTAGACCTTATTTTGTGGCCTGAAATGAATACTCACCTGTGCAGCTCCCGACTGCATACACATCCACATAGGGGTCGAACTCCCCGGGCCCCAGAGGTTTACAGACGGACATGTAACCCGCAATTCCCTCTGGAGAGGTGCCGTATGAGCCCACCATAGTGCCTGGCGCCAGGCCGTTCTCTGCCTCCGGTTCTTCCTCGTTGGAAACCTCCTCGCCCTCCTCCTCCTCCCGTTCAGCTCGAACCACATCGTGGATACCGAGCAGCAGGCTGTAGTCCATGATCTTCAGCTTCACCAGAAACTGGAGAAAATGGGAGGGGGACATTTGCTAAGACGCTTTTATAACAACATTTACAGAGAACATCAATTTACTGTAAGAGAAGGATAGAAGGTAAATAGTGCTGTTAAATTAACTAGAGCTGAAACAATTTTTCGATTAATCGATGGACAGAAAAATAATCGGCAACAATAAAGATAATCAAGTTATTGTTTTAAGACATTTCTTAAGCAAAAATAACAAATATTCTGCTTCTAACTTCTCAAATCTGAGGATTTGATGCTTTGTGTCCCGAGTCATATATTCAGTTTACTATCTTAGAAGACAAAACAATTATCTCCATCTTATCTCAATCAAGTAATTGATTAATCTCCTAATAATTATAATATCTAACTTTATATAATAAGTATAATAATAACTTTACTTGCTTGACTAGTAATTTAATTTCACATCCATCCTCCTGCTGCCAAAATGGCCTCACAAGAGTGGTGCGTCCCTGATGTGCAGATGCTGCCGCTGTGTGGTGGAGGTGTGCAACAACAATTCAATTTTATTTATATAGCGCCAAATCACAACAACAGTTATCTCACAGCGCTTTTCATAAAACAGCAGGTCTAGACCGTACTCTGTGATGATATTTACAGAAGCCCAACAGTTCCCACCAAGAGCAAGCACTAGGCGACAGAGGCAAGGAAAAACGTCCTTGCCTCTGACACAACACAACACTTCACAACAGTGAAGTGTCACATTTAAAAAGATATTTAACAGATCACGTACCTCCACGTCTCTGTTGAGTTTCTCCATGAGCTTCTCCTTCTGCTCCTCGGTTACATACACCTTCTGCATGTTGTTCCTGAAGTCCATGTCCTTGAAGGTTGGAAGCTCTTTTCCCTTTGGGGATAAAATGCATCTTTAGCGGGACATATGGGATGAGGAGGAGACAGCTAGCAACAATGTAAAAATGGATGAAGAGGTTTCCTTTACCTTTTCTTTGTCACTTGCTTCACGAGCCACCAGAGATCCCTGCAAGAACAAGATTGTTATAAATATTGTGACTAATACATTTTGCCAGAAAACTCTCACTATAGTAAGGATACTTATTTATGATATATACTATACTTTATATTCTATACAATATATTAATGTGTTATACTGTTTTATTACATTTTTACTATATTACAATTCTACTTTAATATAGACAAACAAGCAGTATCAGTACTTAATCATATTATATATCATTCCGGTGTACACTGTTATAACTTGCTATAAAATCACACCACTATGTCACTTTTGCCTTTTCTATTCTTACTTTCTATACTAAGTTACTAATTATTTATTTTTCACTTTCTGTATTGTATGGCAGTACTTATTTCTGTCCTTGTTCTGCTGCAACATCTGAAGCAGAAGGTGTGACTTATCAGGTGGCCTTACTTCTTCATTGCGGTGACAAGAAGTGGGATGTGCGATTAAACGGTCAGACTATTTGCTGTGAAGTTCCTCCTCACCTTCAGGTCGTACTTCCTGTGTACAACCAGTCTGTGGCTGAACATGTTCCTCATGACAATCAGGTAGGTCTCCTCATTGTCCACGCTCACACGATACATACCGAGGAACTGCGGCAGCAGGGTGCTACCGTGACACTTCACTATGTGCTGCAGAGAGGAAACACCAGTGAATTTACATGTCAGGTGCAGAATGTGGAAAACTGTCACAGGCAGTCTCAATGCTAAACATTCAAATAGTAAAATAGAGTTAAAGAGTACAGACCATTAGATTTGGTCAGCTTTAAATGTCACATTGTAAATGCAAACCAATTCCAGGCTTTTACCTGTGCTCAGCACTTGCAGCAGTTAAAATAGACTCTTCAGACTGACCTCATTCAGTGTCCCCTGAAACTCTCTGCGCACGATGTTAAAAGACGTCGCTCTAAATGTCCGAACACTGTTTTTGTTTAGTGCTTCAATTTTTTTTTTTCCCCCCTAACTCCTGGGTGCCTGGAACAGTGGAAAAACACAAGCCGTGTTCAATCCCCAGTTTTTCAGGATTAGTAAGGACCCCCAGTGACAACAAAAGGGAGTGTCAGAGAGCAGATCAGAGATCGTGGTTTTGTGACTGCACCAGCAACTACTTGTTGGAAGGTGTTAAAACCTGCTTTTACAGGGTGGCATAATGTGAAAATTTGAGATTTTTTTTGCTGGAGGGGCGGTGGTTTTACAATCCCGATGGCGGCTTAATCGTCTATCGGCCCAACCCTAAAACATACTGTGTATAGTATACTGTGTTCAGCACACACCAAACTATTTTTGTTATTGATTAATCTGCTAAATGTTTTCTCAATTAATACATTTATCATTCAGTCCAAGAAATATCAAACCTCAGGTGACATCTTCAAAAACGCGTGTTCTGTCTGAATACCAGTTCTAAACTGAGAAAACAAATCCTCACAACTAAGTACTTACTACTTAACGCTGGAATCAGGAAATATTTGGCATTTGAAAAATAACATCATTGATTAATCGATTATCAGAAGTAGGTGATATTTAATTTTCTGTTGATGCACTAGCTGAAAAATTGTTGCAGAAAAACAAATAACAACATAAACCAACAACAACACACGGTGCCATCAAGCCAGCACTGGCACAAACTGTAATCAAATGTCAGCAAGGTAAATTTTGACAAATCGTTTACACCAAAGAAGCTGCTACTGTAAGCTAACAAATTTTGCAATGGGCCAGGCAGTAGTTTAATGTACAGCACAACTTCATCACAATACTGGATGTATAGGAAACATTGTTATGAAGGTGTTTTCACTTTCATTTGTTTATATTATCTACAAATTATTTTTCAGTTGGCCCACAGAGGATGCACTCTGTCATTAATAGCAATATAAAATTACATACTGTGATATAAAAACACTCTGTTTTGAAACATGCCATCACTCCTGAATTCACTGGCTCATCTTTTAATATATGGATTAACACTAAAGCAAAGGTTTCTTTGTTTATTATGACATAAGATGCCAAGTTTTCATCAAGTTTTCATTTCATAAGTAATTTATGTGGTCAAACAAACACCGGTTAGGCCTTTAGAGGCTGTCATACAATCATGAAGTGCAAAAGCAATACAGAAACTGTTTGGATCTAAAGGGTGAAAAAAAAAGCTGGTCTAAAGAACTCAAGTCCAAATCCTACATCTGTCAAAAATCACAAAACCTGATCCTCAACATTCTGAAAATTCATCCAAATAATGCCTGAAAGCCAAAACTACAACAATGATAAAGCCGTTTACAGCAAAGCCTTCATGCACGGCCCAACTGTTTTAGTACAGCATCTCAATATTCAGTTCTTTAGCAGAGATTAATCTGTAAACCCAGTATTTCATTTGGTTAATGTGTAACAGTTGTTCAGCATGCCAAACATGCACACCTGAAACTAAATGTTGACAGGAAAACAGAGACAATAAACTGCAACCTGCAAACTGTCATGATGAATGAAAGAATCTGTGCAGTGCCAACGCAGGAGATCTGACAACAATGTGTCCATTCAGGGCCTAGTGAATAATAAAACGAAAATAACAAAAACACGCTGAAACAGAGCTGCCATTTTCCTCATCTTCCTCCCAGTTGTATGTAGGCTGCGTAACCAGAGGCTGCACATTCCAATAAGAGCTCGAAGCAACCAAAAGTTTACTCAGTGGTATGTTTAGCCTGAAGTGAGACCCAGTTTTGCCATACAAGCATGAACACTGATACCAGGCAGTGAAATCAAACCAATAAAAACAGATACAAAGAAAACAGAGGTGAAAGTCTGTTATCTCTCCTACATGTGTGCTCTACCATTTGCATGAACATAGATGTGTTGATATGAGCATTTGAATATCTTCAATGCACCAACAATCGTATAAGAGAGCATTTGTTCTGTCCCCTACACTAAGTCGAAGTGCTGTAACGGCGGATAAACTTGATGAGGAGAGGCACTGTTTTGTTCCGTCTTTAGGGGGATATTTTCATTCAGTTTAGCTTTTCCCCGCAGGGAGGTCACATGTCAGGTTCAGTATGAGAGAGGCACCTTAAAAGCCAAATTTAGGGCGTTGCTCAAGGACGCTTCAGCGTGACAGATGTTTGCCGTCCTTGGGTTGAATACGTAGCTGCCTCCCGACTCACTGCACCACTTACTACTCTCCTGCTCCCGGCAAGACGTTAAATCTAAAAATAGTCATATTTGGGTCGACTTTTCTCACCTACAAGGCAGAAAAATTTAAAAATAAATCCCTCAGGAAGTGCTCGTTTTAGGACCTCTTTGACAAAGGCTATTAGGAGTTTTGAGCTACAAGGAAGGCTCAAAGGTTAAAGAGAAAATATCTTAAGTAGGACGCACAGCAGCATAGATGTGAAGCTTTATACACAGTTCAGTAAAGCAGACAGGAGGTGAGTGATCCTGGCTCTGTGTGCGACGTTAATATGCCTGGAGACTGACAGGCAACCTTTGAATGAATGACAGAGGGAATGATTGAATGAGCATAAGGCAGATGGACAAGAAGGGGATTCAGCTTCGAGATGCTACTGAGGAGGTTTATCTATACAGATTCACTGCAGGTTCAAACAGCAACAACGTCCTACAAGATATTTGCCAACTCTTAGTCCAGATTAAAATTTGGTCAGTTAACAATAACATAATCTCACAAAACATAAACAAATTCAATTTGGATTCAAATCCAGGACATGTGTGAGCTTTGAATGCTAAAAAGGAGAAGCCCGGTGATATTCTATATTTTCGGTTATGGCAACAAATCTCACAAAAAGACACAAATCAACAATAAACTGATCCTACTGACTATTACCCAAAGCCTCAGCCTCTGAGCCAGAGTTCCAAAAGCAATTAATAACACATCAGTGAGCCACATTATTGCACTGGGTGACATGTTCCTTCCATTAGCATGAAAACACACACACACTGTAGTTTACGATGACTCAGTCCCACATACACCACCCTGCTGCCCCAAATACTCACTAGAGCAACAAATGTGGATTCATCCGCTGTTTAGAATAGTCCCCAACAAATGCGCCAGTGTTCAGCTGGAAGTTTAGCCTTCAACAATGAAACAGTGGATATAAAAAGTCTACACACCACTGTTAAAATGCCAGGTTCTTGTGATATAAAATAATGAGACAAAGATAAATCATGTCTATAATGTCAACAATTGAATTGAAAAACAAACTGAAATCTTTGAGAGGGAAAAAGAAAATAAAAACCTTACCATAACTTGGTTGCATAAGTGTGCACATCATCTTATAACTGGATGTGGCTGTGTTCAGAATTAACCAATCACATTCAAACTCATGTTAACTAGAAGTCATTACACGCCTGCCATTATTTAAAGTGAATCTGATTAATCACTAATAAAGTTCAACTGTTCTAGTCGGATTTTCCTGACATTTTCTTAGTTGCATCTCAGAGCAAAAGCCATGGTCTGCAGAGAGCTTACAATGCATCAGAGGGATCTTATTGTTGGAAGATATCAGTCAGGAGACGGGTACAAAAGAATGTCCAAAGCATTAGATATACAATGGAACACATCCAAGCCCGGCTGAAGTTTGCAACAACAAACATCAAGTCCCCCCAAAGCACGTGGAAAATGTGTTATGGTCTGATGAAACCAAGGTTGAACTTTTTGGCCATAATTACAAAAGGTATGTTTGGCGCAAAATCAACACTGCACATCACCCAAAGAAAACAATACCCACAGTGAAGCATGGTGGTGACGGCATCATGCTTTGGGGCTGTTAGTCAGGGTGGAGGGACTTATGAACAGTTCCAAATACCAGGCAATTTTGGCACAAAACCTTCAGACGTCCGGTAGAAAGCTGAAGAGGAAGAGGAAGTCCACCTTTCAGCACGACAACGACCCAAAGCACACATCCAAATCCTCAAAAGCATGGCTTCACCAGAAGCAGATTAATGTTTTGGAATGGCCCAGCCAGAGCCCAGACCTGACTCTGTGGGGTGATCTGAAGAGGGCTGTGCACAGACGATGCGCTCACAATCTGACAGATTTGGAGCGCATTTGCAAAGAGGAGTGTATAAATATTGCCACGTCAACATGTGCCATGCTAATAGACTCCTACCCAAAAAGACTGAGTGCTGTAATAAAATCAAAAGGGGTTTCAACAAAGTATTAGTTTAAGGGTGTGCACACTTATGCAATCTGGTTTTTCATTTTTCCACCTCGAAGATTTCGGTTTGTTTATAAATTGAATTATAGGTCACATTAAAAAGGTATTATTTTACATCACAAGAACCTGGCATTTTAACAGGGTTGTGCAGACGTATTATTTCCACTGTAAGATTTAGGACAATTCAAAGTTTTTGACTAAAACATCATATTTTATAAGGACTTCATGGGAAAGACCTGAACCACTTGCACAGCTGTCACGGTTAAGCATATTCAAAAAAAACAAAAAACAATAGATATGTTATCCGAAATGCTACAATTACGTAGAGCAAGATCATCCAGTTTGAAAATCAGTTTCAGCACAGATTAAACAGAAAAGTCCAGATAACAAAATGTCAACAAAAATAAGCAGAGGGCGCCAATCGGTGTTCAGAGAGCTTTATCCCTCCACCCCTCTCATAGACGTGACTGTTTAAAGTCACTATGAGACAGCCAGTCCAGCTAGCCACCTGGAACCTCAACAGTCCAATAAACTTGGAACAGTTTATGGACAGGTGCATATATTGTGTATGGTTTTGTGCAGGTTGTAATAACTCGAGTATCACAATGTAGACATTTAACACACTGTAAAAAAAGAACGTTTTGAATTAAATCTATTTTATTCTATTGGAAGTCGAGGGTTAGCACATTGTTGTTTTTGGGTTTGTTTGTTTTTTAACGAGATTTGTTGACTTTTAACCGTCCAGACCTTACCTGGTGATACTCAGACAGGATGTTGTGCATGTCTGCAACATCCTCACTGGAGATTTGCTTGATGACCAGCGTACGGTCGTACGAGTTGAGGAGCAGACCCTCTCCCTGGTCGTCCACACTCCTCATTGGGGGGCTGCGGGTCAACGAAACCTGGAGGACAGAAACCCAAAAGCACACATGTGAGTGTGGAGATCATGATAGTTATTATTATTAAGAAAACTTAGCTCTTCTACATACATCCCTGTGTTTCCCACAGAATGGGGAGGGGATCATATTTTCTATTTCTAGTAGCTTTCACCATTTTTGTTCTACTTCATTCTTATTTTAGTTTACTCACTAAGTGAATCTGCTCCCTTTCCCTTCAGTTCTCTTTTCCCTACATGCACACACCTCTGCGGCAAACACACCGGCTCGGCCCGCCTCTTTCTGCCTCTCTCTACCTGTATGTTTGATCTGTTGACTTTCTCCATCAGCAGAACATTTTATAAAGTTGCCTAACAGACAAAGAACTTGTTTTCTTTTCAGGTGCGCTGCATATTGAGGAGGCGTGTTGACGACGCAACCTATCAAAACGAAACCAGCGTGGTAGCTAACGAATGACATCTGCACTGGTGTGTTCACTGTCGCTTTACCTGGTCCGTGCTTGTGAAATATTCACCGTGTCTGGGTCTTGTACTAGATAACTACTTTATGTGTTTCTCTGCAATATGCAATATTGGGCTGCAAAATATACCTGAGCTGCCCACCCAAGTAAAGTCTGTATGTGGGAAACAATGCATCCCTTTGTCTTGAAAATTGCTAGCCAACAAAGTGACATCAGATGCATAGTGAACATACCTGATAGTCCAGATCCTCAATACCAAACCGTTCCCTTAGATTTCGGAAGACCTGAGGACAGTATTCTTTAAACTTGAAATGTCCTGGAAGATTTTCTCTGCAAAAAGGAGAAGAGGTAGAAAATTGTGAAGGAGATGGCTGAAGATGCGCACACACAAACAGATGTTTCACCAACTCTAAGAACTAAAACATTTGTTAAACTCTACAGTCCAACACAGATTTGAAGACTCTCATCCGTTTTTACTCTGCGGCAGCTGTGCCACAGGAGGTAGAGCGGGTCGCCCACTAATCAGAGGATCAGCTCCCCCAGTCGGCATGCCGAAGTGGTCTTGGGCAAGATATAGAACCCCAAACTGCTCCCGTCGGTGTGTGAATGATTAGTTTCGGTTTCTGGTGAGCAGGTGGCGCTTTGCATGGCAGCCTCCGCAATCAGTGTATGAATGTGTGTGAATGGGGTAAATGTGACATGTAGTGCAAAGTGCTTTAAATAGGTCGGGAAGACTAGAAAGTACAGTCCATTTACCATGTTCTTCTGCAAGATAGGCATAACGAGAGTTAAAGCAACATTATGTAAGATTTGGTGTGACTTGGACAGCTGTGTGCATTTGTTATGAAGTTGCATTACTTAAAAGTCGACAACTTTGCTAGCTCAGCGTCTGTTTTGCAGCCTTTTATTTCATGAAGCTCTTGCCAACGTCCGGCAGCCACTTGCTTCGTCACTCTCTTTCCCTCTTCTTAGCTCCCTACATCAACATCCTCTCCGCCTCTGCCATTAGCTAATGTCATGTCCATAGAGGCTGCTGAGCCCGGTTATGATGCCTGCTCTCCATCAGCAGCAGCATACTGTTCTCCAACAAAGCTAGACAGCAACCAATGCAAGAGCACTTACAGTTATGCTACTGATGTCCAGGTGTGTTATCTAATAAGTTTGCTAACATCAACTCGAGACCTATAACTACCGACTAAACGTGTCTACAAAACCTATGGCTGTATATGCTCGAGTTGATAACACAGGCAAACATTAACCAAACACAACAACACAAGACACAGCAAGCCAGCTAATGACTTTATACTTATTAGTCCAACTGAAAGAAGGCTAGCTCGACTTCTGTCCTGCAGCTTCTCAGCTATTTTAGCTCACGCCAACAAGTAAAAGCCAGTCAAAAATGTATTCTCGTCCGGGTCTCTTGTTTGTCACTCTCTTTTTCTCTTCCTCGCTTCCTCCGATGTCTTCTTTGGTCTCTTCACAGCCTCTGCCATGACATCCATACTGAGAATACCGAGCTAGCTTCTTCTTGTAGCTTGCTCGCTGAAGAGTCTTGTTGTTGTTGTTGTTGTTGTTATGTGGTGCCGTAAAGCATTACGTTTTTCTAGTGCTAGGTTTTCTGCCCAATATTCAAATCCTCCATAGTGCAATACCAGGTGCTCCGGGTCTGGAGTGGCAATGACAGAGACGCCATTTTCCCTATTACAAGTCAGTGTACAGCAAAATTATATTAAAGCTGTTATTTTAAGATAAATTGAATACATAGTATTGCTTTAACTGACACTGATTTTATCTATCAGGAACAGGTTTCACCAAGACGGTTATCATTGTTTATGTATATTTCAATCATTTCTGCTTCACTATGTACTCATTTTTGTGTCTTACTTGTTGAAGAGGTGGTTGTTGACTTTAATCTTGGTGTTGGCTTTGAAGTCATCAGGCAGCAGCATGACAGGAACAGGCACCTGGTTGAGATCATTGATCTGAAAGACAGAAGGCACTTGCTAAAAGACAATAATTTAACAGTACACATCAGAGTCTAAAATCAGGGCTGCAACAAACGTTTATTTTCCTCATCAACTCATCTGCCATACGATTAGTAGATTAATGGATTTCTTAGCTTTCTTAGATTTGTTAGCTGTAATCTGTCGATTCAATCTGTCTCTAAAACATCTCTAAATCACTTCCTACATGTCGACAAATATACTAATTTTTATATTATATTATAATTATAATTATATATTATAATATTTACAATTACAGATAAGAAGGACCCCCTGAACTGTTGTTTTTGCCTCATTTTGAGGGATCCAAGTCTTACTTTACTTTAGAGGAGTCAACCAACAGTCCAAAAAATGAAAGACATTTCATTTACTTTGATAAAGCAGTTTCAAACAAGTTAAAAATAGTTGCATATAACTGGTTTGCGATTCAGCTAGTCTAAATTCAACACTTTTCGCATTCGTGTATTCTTCACTGATACTGTCAAAACCATCATGCACCTGAGCGTGAAACGTTACACCGGTTTTGCTGCATTCTTTCTCCCGACAGCTTTGGAAGATATTTCAGCAGAATCCGTAAGTGCAAGGATGTTTTGCTAGTTGTTGCCAAATATGGCGAGTCCATTTTAATACAACTGTAATAACAGCTGACCCGATTATGTTCAGATTGTGTCATATATTTAGATAGCTGTGTAAGAAAGCATGTGGCTAACGTTAGTTTTGTGCAAGTAACGTTATATCTGATCAATGCACTAACGTTAGTGTACCAGATGACCCTAGTTTGCCATAATCAGGGTCGCAGATTTTGGTGCAAGTTAACACTCTCACTTGCTAAGTTAAAACTAACAGATCTAGCTAAATTTACACGGCACGTTTGTGGTGATGCTGCTCTAACTGTTAGCATCGTAGTGCAACGTTAGCTTCCACTGGCTCACCGAGTGATTGACGCCCCACATGAAGACGCTCAGGACCGGGTCGCTGGCTCGAAACACCTTCACCTTCTGCTGTACGAAGTGCTTCTTTTTCGTTTTAGTCTTCGGCGCCAGGATCACCACGGGACTGGAAACGGCCCCCGAGTTACCGAGGGAAGCCATGGCCACAGACTGGCTCTCCTCGTCCCTGTTTACTAAGAGAGAGCTGGCGCAAGCGGTGACACTTCTTCCTGGTGGCTACCGTTACTAAGCTAACGTTTCTTAAACCGCTCCTCTCCGGGTCTCTCGCGCCGACACAGCGACGACAACCAAAGGTCACCTGTCGAGCTGCGGTTGTGTTGAACCGACGCTGTTTTTCTAAAGCACAGTTTAACGTTTGAACCTGCGAGATGAATCATTACTTAACTTCATCCAAGCGTACATATTTCTAAATGATCGCAGACAGTCCACCACCGCCCCCTCGAGCCCACCTGTGTTATTATCAACCACGTGGTCTGGGTGAGTTCGTGATTGGCAGGTGACAGAGACCAATAAAACCGATAGCATCGCGTCAGGTGACCCAGAGATGGGCGGGTACATTGCACTTATATGGTGCGTTCATGTTCGTGTCGACGGTCGGAATTATCAGCTCGCTAACTCCGTGACATCAGCACTGCTAATGGCAAAACTTCAGCAGATTCTCCATTGACCATATTTACAGAGATGTTGCACTGACGTGGGAAATGTGGTATTTTGCTTTTAGAAAAGAAAAGAAGTACTTTGTAATAAATGTTTTCTTTCTAAAGGCAAAATTCCACATTCATCTACCAGATGTCTACTTTCTGCCTGGAATGATAAATCATATTTTTGTAGTAAAACAAATGTGTACATTCTGTATTTCCACAAACCGGACGGGGCAACAGCATTTATTTTTCTGCAGGATGCGACCATGCAGCGGTGGAAAGTAAGTTATTACATTCGCTAGAGTAGCCTACTATAGCCCACGTAAGTCCAGTTTGAGGTACTTGTTCTTTAACTCCACTACATTTCAGAAAGAAATATTGTATTAATTTAACTGCACTACATTTATTTGACAGCTGTAGCTGCTGATAACTATTTAAATTTAGATAAATTACATATTTAATCAATGCCTTCCAGCCTTTTTTGCTTGTGACCCCTTATAAAAAAAAGCAGTGTCTTGTTTGGGTTCCTTATCATATTTTCACCAACAGAGCGATTTACCCCTTAAACATTTTAGATGGTTTCATATAAACTACTGTTCGAGGCCTAAAGAGGTCAAGTTATATACTAAACAACAAACTGACAAAAGCTGAACGGTAATCATCTCACAACCTCTCAGATTTATCTGTTGACACTGGAGGGGCCCGAACCCTAGGTTGGGAACCACTGGACTAAACTACCTGACTATATAAAGCAATTAAAACTAGCTACAACTGTAAAATGCTGCTGGAATATTGATGCATGTATTAACAATTTAATAACATCACAATCCTAAATCCTTAGTGGGAATCTTTTACTGCACATCAAATACTTTTACTTTGCCACTTTAACCACATTTTGCTGATAATACAGAGTGTTTTTCATTGTTGTATGGGTACTTTTACTTAAGTAAAGGATCTGAATACTTATTCTACTATTGGGGCCAGGTGTGTAAAAGCAGAGGGGTGTCTTAACTATCATACTACTTCTACATACTACTACTATACCTTTATACCTCTATTCCACTACTTTAGTAATACCACAGTGTACTACTGTTGACATTGTAGTAAAAGTAACAATTTATTCCTTTTATTTAAGTAAATTATCTTACCAACACTCAACACTGAAGGAAATAATAATAATAATAACTGACAGTGTAACATTGGTAATAATAGATAAACACAGGTGGTTAAACTTAGTGAACGTCCCAAGTTATCTTATAGAGATAAACTCACTTTGGTTCAAACCATGCAAGAATATTATGACTGTGTGTCCGACTTCAGCTGAAGGAACCCAGTTGTGTGCAGATGTGTGATACAACTGCTTTTATACTGTATGCCCATAGAGATGTTTAACCTCTTGGGGGCAGTAAGATCCCAAAACAGAGTCACAACATCATGCTTTGAGGTACCTACATGGACATCTTACAGAGACCAGAGGGGCCTACATTTTTTTTTAGCTTTATTGTTTTAGCTTTGCCATTGAAAGGGCCGATACAGCAATTATACAAAATATTATTAGTGTCTTTCATCAGACCAGCCCTGACATTTTTAGACCAGCATATTCAGACACCTGATTAAAATCATTTGTAAAATGAATGTGCAACGTAAAGTAGAAGAAAGTAAGTCCAGTATATAGAGTCGTTAACAATACACTAATCAGTTAACTGTTGCTGAATATCATTAAAGTTGCTGTGAGCAATTCATTAGACCTTCCCTGACTGGTCAAACTCCAAACCTCCAGATTGTAAGACAGGCCTTAGGTTATAAATGTATTGTACAATGCCTAGTGCACACTGGAAAATTTTCATATCTCAATACATTTTATAAACTTGGAAACCACAGACATGACAACAGAATTACACACTTGGTGTTTATACTAAACGATTTCAGAGTGGCAGTTCCGGGGACTTGGAAACTCAGAGAAACTCACTTGATCAAATGTGACTTTAGACATAAACAGACCGTCATTGTCAGCTAATTGCACTTGTGTGTGCTATGTTTTGCAAAGAAAAACAAAAAAAGAGAATAAAACTGTGGATGAACTCGAGGCTGAGAATGGAGAGAATGAATATGGTTTATTCATTTTATAGCGTGAACGAATAATCCGGTCATCAAATTTAAGATTATGTCTATAGACTCCTCGCGCTACAGGATCTAATAATCTACCTGTTCTGACCAGCCAAGGATCAGGAACACCCCCGCAATTGTCGGGAGGGGCAAATCGGAACTCAAATCAGCCCAATTATCTGTTTCCACAGGTCCATAGGACTAACATGAGTTTTATGTGTAAAATCAGTGGATTGCCCCTTTAATGCTGCAAAGCCAGACCTTTATCACTACCTGGAGTCATTAGATTTATTGTTAAAATAAGAAATACTGTTCACTGCAGTTTTAATGATATTCAGCACCTGTAACCAATCAGCATATTGCTAGCAACACTACATACTCAACTTACCTTCTTGTACTTTATATTTCACATTCATATTATAAATGATTTCACACATTCGCCTCTCTGGTTAAAAACTTCAAGTCTGTTTCACCTCTGATCACACAGAGTATCACAGAGAGTATCACTGATGAGTATGGTCAGAAGTGTGCTTGGTTGCACCTGTAACCACACCCAACAGTGATATTGTGGCGTTCGGGAGTACACTTTTACAACACTGCAGCGAGGTGAGAAGCTAAACCACTGGAGGTCAACAAAAACAAGATTTTCAGGGGGTATTGTTTTATTCCTAATTGAAGTTTTGTTGATGCATAAGAAATTCCATTTTTCCAATATGCATGAACGCAGCAGTGTTTCTCATATACTGTAGTGTGCATACATTTCCCTATGTGAGAAGCTCTTTTTACACAAAAGCTTTTTCTATGGTTTGTGTCTTTTAATGTATCAACCTGTCCATTGTAAATGTGCCTTTTTGCTTAATCTGAAACATTTACATCATATTGATGTTTATTAATATGTGTCATCCCCGTTAAATGAATGAATAAAAACCAGATGAGTGTAGGATCTTTGCGCTCGACTTTCAGTCCTTCACTTGGTGGGTGAGAATAAGTAAAGCATGTGTTGTAAAATACATATGGAAGTAATTAACACTTAATCAGCTTTAACATCTGGGCATTTTCTAAACTTTGACCCAGAGAGTTGAGTCTCTCCAATCTATCTGCATGCAAGACTCGTGGTTTATACGTTAATTTTGAATTATAAATGTGCTGTTTTTACTCAGTTCACAAATTTTTATTTAGTGGTTTAGTGATAGTAGGTGGATATATTTTTACTTGACAGACAATGTCACTGGCTCTACAAAGGTTCATGCTTCCTCCTTCATTTTCTTGAAAGGCCTTCATTTTCTATCACGCATGGACAAATGGGATATTCTATGCTGTTACCTTGGAAACAGGCATGTATTGGGTCCCTGTGTTGCGAAGCAGGAGAATATCATCCTTTATGTGCCTAGTAATGGCAGAAAACCAGCATGACTCTAATGTGGTCTAATGTGTAATTTCTGTTTCGCTGCTGGAGACTGCGGGGGGGGGGGGTTCTCACAGGCACAGCAAGCATAGAGCTTTAAACCAAGGCTTTCTGAATCAGTAGTACTCAGTAACGTGTTCATATGCTTGTGAGGATTCAGAGAAACTCTCAGCACAAGGCTTCAAGAGTGACTGTGAAGAAGTCACTGTATTTGTTATTGGGTTAGATACCTTTATGAACTGCATCAGTGCTCATCCTCCAAAAATCTTCCCACAACTGATTTAGTACCACACTTCATCTTGGTTGTCACAGTCCTGGCAAAACGATTGAGCACGCTTCCTCTTATAGGCTAATTTATGATTTGTTCCAGATGACACTCTTTCATTTACGCTCCATATTCAGCAGCTTGTGAAAAAGCTAAAGAAGGAATTAGGTTTTTATTTTTGAAACAAAGCCTGTATCTCCTGGATACGTGGGCAGAAAATGCAGACCCTTTTATAACCTAACAGCTATTGTTTTTGTTGCTGACTGGGGCTCATCCCAATGTTCCCAGCATGGGTGTCTCTTGATATAAACTAACATTGTAAGAGATTGGTATGGGCTATCTTCGCAGTTCCAATTGCAAAAGAACAAAGGGAGACGGGAACTTCAAATGTAGTTTGAATGGTAAAAATCTGTTCAGCCACTGTGGAGATACCAATGTCTAAAGCTAAGAAAACTGACAGCAAATGTCAGGTTTAAGCAGTAGGCTATAATATCAGCTGTAGGTGGGTGATTTCAACATATTGACCATGTTTTCTCTCCCCTGGCTGCTGATGTTTTAGCCCATTTAGATGTTTTTGATTCTTGGCGTGTTAGTCTCATTAAGTTATTGTTTTAGATCGGTCTCATGTATTAGCCACTCCGGCAGTTTCTTTGTCGGTCCACATCTTTGGTCCAGACTGAAATATCGCGAGAACTATGAGACGTATTGCTTTGAGAGCAACAGTGGATTGGCACCAAACCCTACCCTACATCCACCTGTCACCAGAGCTGCAAATGCTTTTTATAAAAAGAACACCAAACAGCCATTGTTATATTAATATATGTTTAATTCTTCTCCATTTTTATTATCATTATGTTTTATTTTCATATTTGCAAATCTTACAGGTCCTTTGTGCACGGACCTATCATCACGGCACACACATTGGCACAACAAGATTGTTCAGAAACAGATAAATTCTAATCACACTTTAATAGCACACAATTTCATGACTTTTGCAAGGACAAGGAAAGACATACTATAACAATAACAAATTTGAGCTTTTTTTTTTCCTCTATTGAAATCAGAATTTGTATTATGATGTGCCAACATAAAACATAATAGTAACATGGACATTCTCAATTCTCAAATAAACAAAGCATAAATAAAAAAGGAAATTAAAAACATGAGATATAACCATAAGGATGTGCAGCAGTTGAATAGAGCTCTGATGAATGTGATGAGTTTTGCCATAAAGGTGCCTTTAAAGCACAACACTTCCCCTAACATGAAATAAAATAATCTCTGTCTTTAAATAAGAAACTGCTGACAATATAAAAATACATGGCATTGTACTGTAGTTCATTAAATAAACCAACAATTCATATATAAAATATTATATTGACGTGTATAAAAATATGCCTTACAACTTTTTGAAAAGGGAACAGCCGTAAGCTTTTTGTCTGCCACTTCAGAACACACAGTCGACCACAAAATTCCAACATATGTACAAACAATCAACTAATAAGCAGTCAGAACGCCATTTTGACAAATAAAATGAACAGAAGCATCCAAGATCATATTCGTATGACTATTTTTTCTGACTTGACACCATATATAAGATACTGTAAGATTCAAGCAGTACTTTATGGAAATACAGACTCAAAAATAAATAAAAAAAAAAAAGAAATATTCTGTCAATTAGGTATTTTGATATCAGTGTATCTTTGGAGAGAGGGAGAGAGGACGGTGAGGGAGACACATTTTTTCAAACATTTGTGTCACGTCACCTGCGTAACAGTATTTCAGCCCACTGAGATCAGAACAAACACAGGCAGTGTCAGCTATCCTAAAGTAAAAAGTAAAATAAAAATCTACCAGAAAGCCAGGACAAGAGCCAGGGAATATAGAGATCATTCGGAGTAATACCGCTTGGATCACTGAGGCAGTTCACGGAGCATTAATGTGAGCATGCAGCTTGTCACCAGACGACGCAGAGAACGTTGCTGCAACTGTTGAACATTCAGGCAGATGTTATTGTTGCTGCTGCTGCTGGACTGTGAGAGTGTGTGTGTCTTGCTTAAAGCGGACAACGTTAACTGGTGTGTATTTTCCATAGGAAGTGGTTTATCCCTGCTACCTCCTGTCCAGGCAGTGTTTAGCACATGCTAAAGCCACCCCCCCTCTCCCTGTGCTCCTCCTCCTCCTCCTCCACCACCACCTCCTCCTCCTCCTCCTCCAACTTCTCCTCTTCCTCCAGGCTCAAAGCAATAGGACAGACTCATCCCTCACTCCCCATCGCATGGTAAAGTGCCATCTTCGCTGGCACTTGAGGGCACGGGCGTGCCGAGCTCATCCACGCACCAGCAGTGGCCACGCTGCATGCCCTTGGAGGAGCGGCACTGTGTGAGATTAAAAGACAGAGAGGGAGATTTTGAAAGGGAAGGAGGGCGGAGATTGAGTGGGAGAGTGGTGGAAAGGTAGTGAGAGAGAAAGAGAGAAAATGATATGTCATCATAGCGCAGTACTGATTCTCTGAGCTCACAGCTGAGAGGCTCAGAGAGAGGAGCCCCTGTGGTCACAGACAAATCTCTGGATGCACCGAACAGAAAGCTGCAGTGGAGTGCAGCTCTCACACTCTCAGAAATACATACAGGAACACCAAGTCAGTGCAGCAAAGACACATTTTCACATCACATAACAGCCAATAAAGTTCCAGTAATATGTTTCATATTGTTTCAGGAGACACTCTACCTGCTTTTTCCTGTAGAAACCACGAGTGTCACAGTTGGGTATATAGATATCGCGGTCAGACTGGAAGATTGTCAGCTCCAGACCCCTCAGGTAACTATTGAGCAGCTTGCGGCAGGGTGCCTGAAAACAGCAATGCAGAGTGTGACTTCAAACATCATTAGAGGCAAATAGACAGGACCTGTCTTCATTTAAAGAGTGACAGTGGCAAGCTGCTACCTCTCCTCAGGTGATTGTGTTGTACGAAATCTTCTTTGATCACAACACATATCAATGTGAATCACTAAGAATTAGCTACAGTGATACAGCATTAGAGCCAGAAGCAGAGATGATGTGTATTTATATATATATCAGATGTCACATATTGTAAAACATTATATAATCATATTGTTACACAATGCTTTGGCTTTTCAGGTCACTGAATGATTTGAAGTGACTGTGCGTTTTTGTGAAATTAAACTGTGTCATCTTGATCAGCTATGTGACTATTGTTGTAACCATGATAACATACATATTAGTTCAAATGCTGCAGATCACCCGGCTCGCAAAGTGAAAAATCTCTGGCGGCAGCGGCCGACTTGAAACTTTCCTGATTCACATCATGCTCAATTAGTTCTGCCGCATAGCAGCACACACATCATGCACCATAATGCATGGCTTCAGGGCACTGTGTGTACATGCCACTGCAACACCCCAAACAGCAGAGGATCTATGGTAATAACTCTCTATAATATAGTGCAGCTCGATATACGACCCTGTCCACGACATATGATGTGTATTAACAATATCTTATATAAAATGCTTTATACATCTCAGAATGTTGATAATTTAGATGATGATCCATTAGCTTCAATCAACTGTAAATTCAATTCAACTGTAAAATACGAGCATGAACTTACTCTTTCAATGTCACCACTGTGTGAGGGATGAGGACCTGAGAGGAAATGACACACTAGCATGAGAATGTGACATTAAACCATCGTAGCCATTAACATCAAACCACATCCAATGTCACATTTTACAGTATATGCTGCATTTATAATATTTCAACTTTGGTATCTATGTTTCTATATTTTTGCACAAGACATTATTAAGCAGTCTGTCAGATGAGATCTATCTGGGTTGGTCATTCAATGAGAGACCTAATTTCCATCAGTATATTTCCTTTCCATATACTTAATCGCAGTATCTCAGTTTGAACAGTAGATGGAGATCACTGCAATAAAAAGCAGCTTGATCAGAATCTAGGTGACACTGTGACAGTTTCACATGCATTCGAAATTCTCTACAGAGAGGCTGACTTGTAGGACAGATCATTGTCATGCACCTGTCATTGAAATTAAAGAAATACACAACACTGTACAAGTTATATAAATGCAGGGATATGCATCTTTACTTATACACTGTTGCAACACCCCAGGACTAAATAAAAGGTCCCTGTTTTTTGTGAATTGCCATCATTTCTGATTAACAAATCAAAGTCCTTTACAATAATGTTTGACAAATTACATTTTTATCAGTGACTCCAGAGGCACTGCTGAGCAGCACTGGATGCCAGAGGTTTGCAAATTCATCTATGGTGCACAAAATGCATCCAGGCTTAAATGTCACACACTAATTGGCCTTTCTTTATGCTGGCGAGTGACACAGCATCACATGCTATTCACAGCAATACAGGAGATACACTGTAAGTACAATTATGTGTGGTGGCTGATGGCCAGCCTACCTGCAGTGTCCACGCATGTGTCTGTGTGCATTTGTAGAAGCATGCATGCATGTGTGCATATGTGATTTCATGCACGTGTGTGTGTGTATATACATTATCTTACCTGTGGGGTGGGGCCTCTCAGTGGGACTAGTCCTGCTGTGCTTGGCGCAAATGCCCCTTCCCTGCAACAGAGCCTGGAGGGGGCTGTGCTCCCTTGCTGGGGGAACACAGCGGAGCCCCTTGGCACAGCTCAGGGTGTACACACCACAGGGCTCTCCCTGGGCCAACACTGATGTGCTGCCAGCAACATTATGGTCCCTGGGGGGCCGACCTGCCCCCAGTGGATCCCTGCAGGAGGGACAGACCTTGAAGGGGCCCAAACGGTTTGCCCCGGTCCATGATCCGCACTGTGCAATCAGCAATAAAACAACGGTTGTTAAGTTAGAAAGAATAGGCATTTTCTGTCCAGGTCTCAAGTTGTCCTCTCTGTCACTTTCTGTCAGTTAAATGTGGCTGATGCTATTTCTGGATGTATATTTTCCCTTCTCTCTCCCTTTCTCTCCCCTTTCCTCAGTCTTCTTCCCGTTTCTATACAGTAGCTTTCCTTGGTGTTTTGCCGGGTGAGTCCCCTGCAGTGCCAGAGGAGACAAATGGAGATCGAGAGAGACACAGCAAAGCACCAGCTTTTAAAGATCTGAAAGGCGGTGATAGAGAGTGAGTGAGTGAGTGAGGGAGAGGGAGAGAGAGAGCGAGAGGGAGAGAGCACAGTTATGACACCTTCAGGGGCTGGGACTCAGAGAGAGAGAGAGGGAGGGAGAGAGGGAGGTGGCAGGGAGGGAGAGAGAAAGTGGGGGGTGGATTATGTTCCTTTCAGAAATTATCAAAATCTCCCCACCCTTTCCTGTTATATACCAACACATGCATCTAGCCCTTCTTCTTACACTTGTGCTCAACATTACAAATGCATAAAGTGTAGTACTCATGTTCAGATATTTGCACTTTCTGGTACATTTGCCATGGTAACAAATACATATGTATATGTGCAGCCATCAGCCTCGCCACTGCAATTCCATTTGCAACAATAAATGCACAGTTATATGATTTCTCCTGCTTGGATTCTGTTTGAGTTTATGACAGATAGAATATCCTGTACAAAAATGAGTTCTACCCCCAAAATACTCTCTCTTTTTGTCAAATTTTGGAAACGTGTAGCACACATCAACATTTAGAGAATGTTTAATGAATTGGAGTTATATGCAAAATAAATCAAACATTGAAGAAATGGTTAACATAGTGATGTGAGATTTCTAGCACACACTAACTAAAACTGGGCATCAGCATAATCAAATCACTGCTGAGTCAGATATGTAATGCATTCCCTCTACAAGGTTAACCTAGTCTTTAATAAGAAACTTCTTAATCACTTTAATAAAGTGACTTCATGGGCCAAATACATGTTGAAGTATGAGGGCAGTGATGGCAGTTGTTCACCAGTTGTCTGAATTGGAAGTGTAATCATCTGGATAATTAGGAGGAGGAGGGGGGGGGGGGCTCACTTTTGGAGGAATGCACATCGACCAGCCCGAGCCAAACTGCTAATAATGTAATCCATTGCTCCACTCAGCCAGTTAGGATTTTCCATCTTCAAAAGATCACCAACACTTGTTCCTGCCATTCCTGCCACGATAAAACGTTCACGGTCACGTCTGAAAGGTATTCTGGTTAATGAATACAGGTTATTTCGTGTATATAAATTATGTTGTTATACTAAAAAATACAAAGCATAATTCTTTCACCTTTCTATTTGCAACTCCTGCACTTAAAATAATTCAGTGGCCTTTGAAGTATTCTCCAACCTCTGATTATGAGTAGTTTATAAAGTCTGCACTTTTGTGTAAGCCTTTTTGTGATTAGATAAAAAGGTACTTTTACTTTTACCTGAATAATTTGTCTTATATTGTAACCACAGTAAAAATTTAAGGGATCAGCAAATCTATTTGAGCAAAGTATTCAGTTATTATTCTATTTTTGCAACAGAGTAACGATGCTCTACTATCACACGCAGCACATTATGGTACTGCAAGAATATGTATGCACATACAGGATGTATAAACAGAGAAATTGAAAGCAATGTCAAGATATGCACATGAAGATCGTCGGTAGAGGTTGGTGATAGTGCAGAGTGTTGAGGAATTCCTCTCTTATCTAGAGTACCACTGTCTCCTGCGTTATCTGACATTGCCTTGCTGCCTTGGCTGCTCTGTGGACAGACGCAACATGAACATGATACCAAAAAAAATAAAATAAACGAGAATTTCACATAGCCGAAACAGAATTTGGATATTAATTCAACAATGCTGACTCTTTAACACAAGCTTGTGTGCAGGACATTTACGCACACACTAAATGTGCCGTGTGCAGTTTACCTGGCACTGGGTAATTTGCTCTTGCAGGAGTAGTACAGACATGACAGAGCACATCGACATACCCACTGGCCTGTACTGTTGGAATTCAGCGCAACATGACGCTAAAAACTACTTTGCCATCAGCAGCCAGTTGTTCTGATTAATCTTGGCACATAGGGCAGAAATCACCTGCCGTCTTGTGTTCCCATCAGCTCACGAGCTACAGCGTCAGTCTGTTTCCACATATCAGGAGAATGTTCCAAGACACACGCCAGATGACGGGAGCTCTCTTTTCCACATTGCCCTCGGTAGCTCATTTTTCCTCCTGCAGCCACAGCTTTTTCCTCCTCTCTGCCTCCCCAGCTCAGGTCTATCCCAGCTGGCTCAGACATAGCAAACCAGAGTCCACACACACCCTGTGGTGGGACGCTGCTCAGCCCTGTTGAGTAGTGTGCCCCTGACCTTCTGTTAAGCTTCACACCTAACTTCTTCCAAGATTTTGGTAGTGATACTTCAGTTTAGGGTCACACTATCAACAGAAGGCAGACTGTGCTGCTACTCACCAGACCTAGTGAAACAAGATGGGTCCATAAAGTGGCTTGTGGTTTCTCTTCATAGTGAGATCCAGCTAATATTTTCCTCATTTTATTAAATGTGGGTAAATGTGGCATATTGGGCCCAAAATCAAAGTAGGACACAAACACATAAGCACGCGCACAAAATCCAAGAGATGGGATTGGCTGCATGCTTGTCACCATTTCTCAAAACGCGATACGATTGGCTGCTTCAGTAACGAGGGTGTGATGTCACTGGAAAGCGCCGAACTCTACTTTCCAAAGTTTTAATTGGAGCTATGGACAGCTGATGGACAAAAGTGAGTTTCTGTCTTAGTGGCCACATAGATAACAGGTAAGCGATTGACTAATCGATCATGACACCTATAACGCATCGTTGTTCTGCCCTCCACTGTCGGGAACAGCCTCTCTTCATCCTCTTGCTAAGCACCGAACCTCACCTTCAAGCGAAGAAGCTATCGCATTAGCCGCTAATGAAGCTAGCCCCTGTTTAGCTTTGCGACTATACATTAACCCCTCGTCGCCAACTGACTACTATTTTAAAGTCTTATTTGTTGAGAACCACCGCTACTATTTTCAGTTTATATGGCAGCAGTTACCTGCCTGCACGTTCAATCTATCTTAGCTTAAATTAGCTCTGTCGTTAGCTCTGTGGCTGGTTGTGGCGGACCTTGACGGCGTTACATGTAAACACTGGCACGCCCACTTTCCTTTCGCTGCGGCAGCTTCACATTTTCTCTTTTAATGTTATTAAACGTTGGACCGCTTTATTAGTTACAGCCATTTGGGTGAAAAATATCTAATTGGGGTTTGAAGGAGGGGGGGAAAAAAATGGGACACGATGTGGAAGTTTGACGTGTTTGCTGCGTTATTATTATTATAACGTCACTGAACGTCACTGAACGACACCCCAAGCTAAAAAATCAGTGCGTCTATTGATTATGGCAGATCTGTGTGTGTGTGTGTGTGTGAGAGAGAGAACTGAGAACAACCAGTGGAAACTCAGGAGAATATGTTACTGCATGTCAAAAAGCCAGACATTTTCAGTGTAAGATATATTTTGTTTTTTATTGTTTATATGTGACTTTCTTTCATCCCCTCATCACAACATGGGTGCTGATCAGTTCATTATCAAACCATGTATGAATGACAAATGAGAGTAGTGGTAATGTACAAAAGCTCAGATAACCTTTCAAGATAGAAATTGTTAAAGCTCATAATGCACTGTATACATTAAGATAGAGGGAAAGTGTGAAAATGAGGGTCCAAGTTACACGGTACAAGCTTATAGCCTGTAAGTGGGTTATGGCTTATGTATATTGTGTTTCTTAATAACAACAAATGGCTCAGGAACATGCATTGTAAAAATTGAATTAACCTCCTACAGGTAATAATATGAACAGCATATGTTTGTCAGTTTTGTACTAGATTCATTCAGATATGAACTTGCATATAATTATTCAAACTGGTTATTTATGCCTTTTTAAATAATGTATCTAGAGCATAAATAATAAGTTGATTAATCGATTAGTCAAGCAAAATGCCAAATGTTCCCTAGTTTTAGCTTCTTAATTGTGAGGATATGCTTCATTTCTTTGCCATATGTGATTGTAAACGGAATATAATAAGGGTTTGGACTGTTTGATGAACAAAGTATGCATTTGATGATGTCACCTCGGGCTTTAGGATACAGTGATGGACATTTTCAACTTCAAGCAATTAATCCCTTTAATTGAAAAAGTAATAGGCTAGTTAGTTGCACTCCTAAATGTATTAGTTATTTGCTTTACCAAAAGCCCATTTTGTAAATTTAGTAAACAAATATATTTATATTAGAAGTTTCAACAGACTACAAATGCTCACTGGCCACTTTATAAATATGCCTTGCTAGTACCAGGTTGGACCCCCTTTTGCCTTCAGATCTGCCTTAATTCTTCGTGACATACTTTCAACAAGGTGTTGGAAACATTCCTCAGAGACTTTGGTCCATGTTGACATGGTTGTAACGAGTGGTTATTTGAGTTACTGTTGCCTTTCTATAATCTCAAACCAGTCTGTCCATTTTCGTTTGACCTCTGACATCAACGAGGAATTTTTCGTCCACACAAGTGCCGCTCACTAGATATTTCCTCTTTTTCGGACCATTCTCTGTAAACCCTTGAGATGGTTGTGCGTGAAAATCTCAGTAGATCAGCAGTTTCTGAAATACTCAGACCAGCCTGTTTGGCACCAAGAACCATGCCACGTTCAAAGTCACTTAAATCTCCTTTCTTCCCTATTCTGATGCTCTGTTTGAACTTCATCAAGTTGACCATGTCTACTTGTCTAAATGCATTGAGTTGCTGCCATGTGAATGGCTGATTAGCTATTTGTGTTAACAAGCAATTGAACAGGTGTACCTAATAAAGTGGCCGGTGAGTGTAGATGGCATTACAGATATTTGTTTTACACTAATCACTTCTGGAGCTGACTGTTGTACCACATGTTGTGTCACTGCAGTATTACGCTGAATGTATCAGTTGAAATGGTTTTCCTGTTGTTGAAATCTTCTGTCCTTGGTTTTTATTTATCTAAAACCATATTTCCCAAACTTGGGTTGCAGGCCCATTTTTATTGGGTCGCCAAAAACAATTTTACAATATGTAAATATGTGAATGAATGTTATTTTTTTGCTACTCGTCCATTCAGCTCAGATGCCGTGTGCGTTTTTCTCTCTATATTCTTCCCAACTTGATCTTCTGTCCACATTCTGTAATGTGTAATGTGGGGAAGTGCTCAGTAATTAGCGTTTTAAAATGAATAAATTGGACAGGTATCTTCAAATGAAAAATTTGTTCTATGTGCAAAAGTCCAACTTTTTCTGTCTTTGCAAAGAAGAATTAATATAGCACAACATACTTCCAATCTGGGTTTTCAACTCTATCATACCTGAAAAACTGGTTGAAAACTTCAACGAGCCACATATTTGTCATTAAATTCAGGTCATGTCGACATGTTGGTGATGATGGGAGAGGATACAAAAGTGAGAGTAGAGAAAGGGGTGAGACATGAGAATAGACCATTTGTTTACTTTATACATGGTTTATTTTGCCCTTTATCTGCAGTTTGTAAATGTAGATGTGTTTTTGTAAATTTGGGTCCCAGGGAGACACCAGATTTCTCTTTTGGGTCTTGAGCTGAAAAAGTTTGGGAACCAGTGATCTAAAATATGATTTTATGTTGCCATAGTCTGCATGTCTCTTGCGCTTAAAGGCACCGTTACCATGAAGCCAGCACCTTCAAATGAAGTGAGCTGGGAACTTGACTACAAGAGTAGATGGTATCCTACTGTCTATGATAAACCGCTAATCTTCTGTAGTCTTACTTTGTGTGAAAAACCGCAGGATTAAAACATCAAAAATATTTTTTCAGTGCGGAAAAAATAAAATTACAATGCTTCCTGCTAATGATATTTTGAATGTGCCTCAGTCCCCTCTTTATGGCCACATCTTGATATTACAAGATAAACAAAAGCCCTTGTGCAGAGAATGTATGAGAGTATGTGCTTATCAGAAATGATCAAGCAACTATTGTATAGAAGAATGAGGAGCACACAGAGGAGTTGGTACCAGGGTTGTACCATATTGCAGTATTCTTCTTTTCTGTGATATATACATTGTGCTATGAAAAAACACAGGAATTTTCAGCAGATGACTCAATTTGAAAACAATTAAGCATCCTAGATATATTGGGGTGATTTTGTAAGGGAAAAGCATATAAGATGAAATTCAGATTTGTATTCTGAAGGCTTTTTTTGAGTGCAAACTATTCTTTCTTCAGCTTTAACGCAGTTAACATATTTTAAACAGAATGGTAAAGTTTACAAAAGTTGCTTTTCTTTTTGTCCACTGTTTCGGTGTTTTTATCCTGTTCCTCACTTATTTAGTTTTTGTTGACAACTAAAAAGGGCAGGGCCTGCTTTGGTTGATTGATGAACTGATAAAGAAGAATATTATGATCGCAGGCCTGCTTGTCACTCAGAAGCAGCAAACCCAGTCTATCCAAGAACCCTTAAATCGGAGTAAATTATATAAAATCAGACTTCTTTTGGAGATTAGCCATAATAAGAACCGAGTTCTTGCTCGAGACTTGCTTGACATTGCATGTCCTGCGATGTGACTGTTGCGCACGGGCACATTGCGATGACAATGCTGAAGCAATATTTTGTGCAGCCTCAGTTGGTACATAGTATTGGTGCCAGCACAGCTAACATTGCACAGCCTGCTGAACTTATGGTACTGTGGAGATTTTTAACACTGTTCCATTTTCTCCTTTCAGATGGATGACATCAACGTACTACAGCACAGATGTCTCCTGAATTTGAGGCGTCGAATCAGAGATATTGGGGATGGGCGCCCAGCTCAGGAACGATATATGAGATTGCAGAAGGATGGAGACAGACTCAGGTCAGCCTGTTCTTCACTTTTCCCAAATGGGAATTGAACTGAAGTGATTGTGTTGCTTTGTGCAATTTTGTCGGGGGACACTTTTTATAATGACACTATAGCAAACTTTGTGTGCTATAGTGGGTTTATTACACATTTTAAGATATTTTCTCTGTTGTGTTGGTTTCTTTTGTTATCATTCTTATGTAGATACTGATCAGCCAGATACTGACTAAATAACTAGATCAGGTATCGTGACAAGGAGGCTGATTGATTCAATTCAGTTACGTGCATACTACTTAATGTGTTAGCAGTGCGCCGGTAGACCCGAACATTTTGCTAGGAGAGCTAACATACATTTTGTTTTACAAAGTTAGGAAGCCTGATGTTGCCTTACAAATAAAATAATGACTCCCAATCTTTTCCTCACAGTGAAGAAAAGCTTATTAATTTTACACTGCCGTCAGATCGATACTCTGCGTTGGCCGACACCCAAAGCCCTGGTATTGGTATCCGTATCGGGACTGAGAAGTCAGATTGGTGCATCCCTATTTTTATGGCGCACATGTCTTTATTCTAAGAATACAGGTGCCCTCTTTTGTTCCTAAATTAAACAAGGTCAGTACACAGATACAATATGAGGTATTGGATCGGTACATTCCTAGCTAGGAGTTCTGGCCTATTAAAATAACATATTGTATTCTGTCATCTGTTTTCTAAAAAAAATGTAATGTTTGTATTCAGGGAAAGGTTTGGGGGCGGTATGTCACTGACTCACAACAGCGGTAGAAAGCTTGAGGAGCATAGCATGTAGTGTCTGTATTTGTTTTGCCTTCCACATTAATAAACCCAAACAGATCTATTTCTTACCTAGTAAAAATAATTTTTCAATGGTGGCTTGTTTATAGGTCAGCATATCATGAAAGGCACAGTAGTTTCTCAAAAATATACGCTATCAATACTGGAAAAGAAGCTTTGGTAATTAGTTTAGTTTAGATAACAGTTTTTGTTCTGCTGTAAAACTCAGAAGCCCAAACCTGGCATGTTGTTTTGTTCTATATTAATAACTGGAGAAAGTGATTCCTTCTTATTCAGAAGATGTTGGCATTTGATTCACCTGCTTAGTGCTATGTGAAACATTCAACACACTTCCAATGCAAAACTTCAGAAACTCCAGTGATTCTTCAGATTCTCTGTGTCTAACATCTTTTCCCTTGTTATATAAAGCTGGTGGACGTCATGTCGTATTAAACAGTAACACCCAATAATCATGTGCATGTAATTAGATATATGTTGCTCTAATCATCTGGCTAAACAGCTGTTCTAAATCAGCTTTCATTGTCTCATAATTGTTAATAATTGGTAACATATTTATGTCTCATTTCTGTTGCACATGTCGGTGCATGTGATTCTACTGCTGGTGTCCTGGCAGCCTTTAGATCAAAAGATGAGGTTGTGTGTCTGATTGTGCATACAGCAGTCTGACCTATTAGAAGTCACCTATTGTTAACCTGTAATTTCTTCTCTTTAGTTACCAAGGGAACTCTGAAGAGGTGGGTTGCTATGTGGCTGGCCATCCTTTATCAAAGGGAAATTGCTACTTTGAGGTAAGCAATTGATAGTGATACTGTAAGTCGGCATCTGATGTTGTTATTGCGACTGAGTTGCAAGAACTGAATGTAATCGCCACCAACTGCTACCTCTAACTGTGTTGCTGTCCCCCAATTTTTGTTTATCTACTTTTTTTAAAGATGTATGGTAATCATTAGAAAATAAGTAGGCTGTTGTTCCTTTGCACAATTATTCATTTTGAAATGTTAGGGGGTGTTATTCACAATATGATTTACCACATACCATCGTCCCTGTGTGTGCCCAAGATTGCTTTACCATCCAGCCAGCAATTTTATCCCCTGGAATCCCCTTGCTGACAATTTTCTCCACTTCATATTAAATTCTGAGTGCCCCCCTACAGTCCCAGTTCACCAGTGCAAAACCACTACCTCAAAAATGTCCTAGCTGCATTGGAATGAGTGGATAGGGTGTGGGTTAGGTGGTATCTTTGAGCACAGAGATTAGTCTAATACAGTGTTTTTCAGCAGGCAGACTGGCAGCAGGCTTTTTTTTTAACAAATCTGAGATGCCATGCTGTTATAATAGTTCTCATACATACAGAAAAGTATGAGGAAAAAGTATTTTGGAGATTTAGCGCAGGAAAGTTGCAGGAGTTCAGTAATAAATAAGGTGCAGAGGGCTGCAGTGTGTTATTTATGAGCTAGCTTGTTTGTAGACCTTGTGACGTGTGGTTTAGAGACAGCAGGTGAAGCAGCCATACCCCCCATGTCTGGGGTTTTAGGCTTCAGGAGGAAACATTAGGCTATACATTATCCTTTGAACTTGCGTCATTCTGCTGACCTACAAATAGAGCCAGACAGGACCATGCCGCATCAAGAGTCCTGTAGCCATAGCGAGCTCTCATGTCAATGATTTACGTCTTCCACTATTTCATTTCAATTTTATTTCTTTTTGAGATGAGACGCACCATTTTGGACATATGTTGAAACATTTCAGATCTGCTTCACTAAGATTTAAAACAGGCTGACAATGTGCGTTGACATTATTTATCATGGCTGTGAGGTGTCCCAGATTTGTGCCAGATGTGACATTTCTTTTAAATGTGATGTCCCATCTGACCTCTGTATCCCTCTCGTTCCTCCCCAGCAAGAAAGGCTTAAAGATAAAACTGTTTATATTTAAATTCCGAATAACATTTGGAGCCTGTTGGATCTCTCTGACAACAAATTAACAAGTGGATTTTAGTGCAGTCATTACCCAAAGTTATATGGTACATTATTCCCCACTCTGTGACGCACACGCTGTCAGTTTCCCAGATATCTTTTAAAACTTGGGAACGTTTATCCTCATAAAGGTCAGGCCTCTGTCGACGTATGCGTCACCGCTGTCCTCGTGTTTCTCCTCGTTCTGCTTTCACAAGGAATCCATTTCACCTCTGTCGTTGCTGCTGCTGCTGCACTTTCTCCAGTTTTCGTCATCTGTCTTCTTCAAGCCCAGCTGAACATCTGCAGCGTTCCTCTTGTTTTAATAGATTTATTCCAAAAATTCATATCAACATAACTTAACGGCACATCAGTGTGCACATTCTTGCTCTTTCCTAATCTCACATATCATCTTGCTTGTTTTTTTTTTACTTTTATTTCACACAGACACATAGACACAGATGCAGGGGTTTAGAGTAGTATCCGTAAATCGCCAGACAGGAGAGGAATCAGGCCTGGAATTTTTTGTAAGGGAAACCCAAGAAGTTTGATTTCATATGTGCTAATAGCCGTCATGCAGGAGCAGTGATTTGGGGGTCTGGGCTGAAGAGGGAGGTAGAGAATGAGCGAGGCAGATAAGTGGGGAAGTGGAAAAAAGACATGCAAGGAATGGGGAAGAGGAAGAAAGGGTGTGAGAAAGGTCACTGTCAAAGGTAGGCAACAAATACAGACTCACTCCGGATGGGGCTATTGTCCTGTGCTTTCCTGCATTACCTTTCGCCTAATTCTGCTTGGTAGTGTGTGTGTTATTTTGCTTTGATTGGGCTTAGCTAGCAGGCTGTTAGGCCGTTATGTCTGATCGGAGGATGGGGATAGGTATGTGCCGATGTAACATTTTCATACTACGATCATCACGGTAAACAGTATTATAATGATAATCGCCAAGCTTTTACTGCTATTAGTGCTAAATATAGTACAATTACTCCACACTGTGAGTGTGTGGTTTTTAATTAAAGTTAACAAACTGAACAGTGAACTTTATATTACTGCTTTTGTGGACATCAAATAAGATTTGGCAGTATATCGAGTTTGTAAGACATATTAATGTATTTTTTTTTTAAACGAAAAATGGGATGAGATGATATAATTTATACATTTATAGTTTGATGTTGGGTTAAATAATCTGTTTCTTCCATAAAGCTGTGCCATTGTTTCCTCCTGTCTCCTACTAGGGCTGGGTGACATGTCGAATATTTACAAATATTCAATAAAGTGCGACATAGCAGTTGACCATATCATCATATGCGAGGTGTCCGTGATTCTGCTGGTCGCTGTTGAGAGGTGAAAAACAGCAGAAACGGGTCACTTTAATTTAAAATTTAAAAATTTTTTTGTGTTAGGTAAACTGACTTTTTATTTAATTTCACACAGCCTTTCACTAACTTTTATACTGCAACCTGAGCTTATCTACACACTTCATGGCTGACTAAAGTAACGTAACTACCCTTAACACACCGGGAAAGACCAGCTTTCACAACAAAACCACTAGACTCTGTCATGCTCACACGTTACCAACAAGGCCGCCTTCCTTAAAGGGGAAGACTCAGCAGGTAACACACAGGTGCAGTTAGGCTGCGGTTTAAGAAGTATTCAGGTCACCATGTTTGCACTATTTGAGAATGTACGGTATGTTATTTTAGCCAAAATGTGTATATCAAGATATAGCCTAAAAATATTGCAATATTATTTATACGCCATGTTGCCCACCGTTAACATCAAATGCACTAAAATCAACAAAAACAGGTTGGTTGTTTCAAACTCTTAGGTTGTAGGCACCATTAATATTTTTCTTCATGTTAAGATTTCATGGCTGTGTTTTATAGTTAAAAGGTAAAATGTGAGAACATAAAAAACGATGGACTTGTGGCTCGGGTGTCTTGTGTGTTGGTCACGGTTCCCTCTGATAATGGTGTTAATCACGGTAATAGAAATTGTTAGTGGTATTTTTACTGTCAGAATGTAGTAATACCAGTCAGTTAGACTAGCTAACTGGTGCTGCAGTTGTTGTTACTGTGTGTGTGTGTGTGTTTGCAGGTGACAATAGTGGACACAGGAGTGAGGGGGACCATAGCTGTGGGCCTGGTGCCTAAATTCTACAGGCTGGACCACCAGCCTGGCTGGCTGCCATACTCTGTAGCTTACCACGCTGACAACGGCAAGTAAGTCAAACCACAGTCATCTATCCTGTACAGTCCAGCCCTGGTTTCTTGCATGGTTTGAGAAAATGGATTGTGGCCTGTTGATGCTGCGTCCACACATGATTGCAACAGTAGTCCCTGTACTTTACAACAACGCTCATCTGTGCTTTATGCTCACGTTGTGAACTTTGGCACATACTTGTCAGCATTGTATTATTGTAATTTTTGTATACTTGGACATTTTTTGACATCCTTACATTTTAGATATTTATGTTTCTATTTATGTTCATGTGTACTGTAAGCACCAATTTATACCAAGGCAAATTCCTTGTATGTGAAAATGTACCTGGCAATAAACCAGATTCTTTGCATAAACCTTGCTGGTCACACACAATTTATATTTTGCATAATGGCTTTGAAACTTTGATGCCTAATTATTGTTTGTAAGGTGTCAACTAGCAATAATTTTCATTAATATTTCATTTGTTTGTTTATTTTTGAATTTTGCATTATCATTTATTTTTATTTATTTTATTTATTATACATATATAGTAGTAAGAAAGAAATATAGTAGAAAATATAAAATAGTAAATCACAATTATCTCAGAGCTCAAGGTTACATCTTAAAATACCTTGTTTTGTCTGGCCAATAGTCCAGAACCCAAAGAAAGCAGCAAATCCTTATAATTGGGGAGCTGGAACCTGTGAGTGTTCAGCATTTTTGCTCCATAAATGATATATTACTGGTTCTGGAAAACTTTAGGGTTCATCAAATGTGCTTTTTGAGTTACTTATCTTTCAGCAGCAACTTACTAGCATTTATGTTCTAAATATTTTTATCTCTTCATTCTTCCTAGGTTATACAATGGCAACCCTGTGGGACAGCAGTTTGGACCAAAGTGTGCTCGTGGTGACCGCATTGGCTGTGGAATACACTCAGAAAATATTGAAGCAGGCTTTACAGCAGTCTTTTTTACCAAAAATGGCAAAGAGGTAGGTGTTTTTAATCTGAATGACACGCAGTGCTTTATTTTAACTGTCTGTGTGTAAACAGTTGTCTCTGGTTTTTTTTCACCCATTGTTTCCTTACATCCCTCTGTCTCCTATGCAGGTTGGTTCAGTGGAGGTTCCCGTCTCGGCAGAGGGGCTGTTCCCCGCCGTGGGAATGCACTCAATGGGGGAGGAGGTGAAGGTTGACCTGCAGGCTGAGTGGTTCCTGGAAGAAGATGATAGTATGATGATGGTGGACAGCCATGAAGATGACTGGGGACGGCTTTACGATGTCAGAGTAAGCGGCACGGTAAGTAGAAAAAGTCCCTATTTTTCTCGCTGTTGAAGAATACTCAAAATGTTCTGTGCAATGTTACTCTAGCTTAGCACAAAGATTGCTAGTATGTCAAGCAAGTATTCAGTCTGGCCATGTTGCTCACACACTAAACAGCTAAATTATCATACTAGTTTGTAATGGACAATGTGAGCAGGCTGATGGTTAGTTCCAAGTAGGATTTTGCAAGTAATTATTTTAATCATCTGTCCCATGAAAGTCAATGATTTGAATCATCAGTCAAGTAACCCCCGGGTTGAATCTCATTTTGTTGAATCTTTGTACTTTAAGCCGAGTGTTTGTACGCAGAGCAACTTTAGAAAATTAATGGCAATACAAGGCAGCCCAACACGTTTCTGTTTGCTACTCTGACGTTCTTAACTACGGTGCTGAATGTTTCAAACTAGACGCTACAATCTCCTCTACTGCCGTCTAGGGTGGGTGACTGTCAGCTTAAGGAGAGACTCTCTGTGCTGCCCTCTGTGCATAGTTTAGAACTGAGCTGTGACGATTACGCACAGTGAGTGTTACAGGTAAAACAGACTCTTAGGACCTTAGTGTGGGGCAGGTGTGCTGAGCTGTACTGTGACTGCGTGGAGGACGTGAATAATATATTTCTCATAACTGTAGGTGAGGTTTAGTGAAGAAAAGAGGTCGGCACACAACCAACACTGGTGACTCAGAGGCGATTTGGAAAATGGTGAATCATGCACAGCCCTAGAATCTGTTAACTTTTAAAAACAAATTGTTTAGACTATAAAATGGATGGAATTGGCATTAGCTTACCCAGTAGCCAAACATATTACAAACCATTAATTCACGTGAGACAGACATGTAAACAAATCTTACTAAATTTTGAGGCTGTACCACCTTACGAACAAACCTATATGTAATCTATATAATTTTTTCAATTGACTAAATGATAAGTCTGTTATTCACCTATGCACTGTTTTCAGAAATGTTTAACATAATAGTGTAGAATTGTAGTATATCATATACTTGTATTTTTTCTAGCATATGTTTTTTGAATGGGACAGATTATACTGTGGTTTTTGTGTTGCTTGTACTTGGTTGTTGCCAGTCCCCCGTGTTTGTTTTGTACTCTTACAAGATCCTTCAACTGCGTGTTCTTTAGCAAATCTCTCTTTGTTGACAACTGTACTTAATGCTCTCTAAAATTAAGGGAAAGCTCTGGACACAATCACTTTGAATTTGAGTTGTTTTGTTGTTATATGCTCTTGCTGTAAATGGATTTGGATCTGGAATGTTTTTGCAGATTGCTTCATGACATCAGCTCAGGGATTTTCCTCCACGTTCTGTAGAAAATGGGTTCAGTAACAAGATAAACAGCAGACTCACAGTGAAGACGTTGAGTTTGTTTCATTCTGTCTTTGCAACATCAGGTTCTTGGATTATGCAACAGTTTGGGAAATCTATCTATGAAGTTTAGGGTGGGTTGGGAGTCCCCCCTCAGGAAAATGGTATGTTTTCCAATAAGAAAATATTAAATTAAATAAAATTTTGGACCATTACTATAAATATATTGGTGTACAAAAGTTGGAAAAGCTAGATCAGATAGAAGCTTTCCACAATGATTTTATATTCATGGCACAGCACCTCAGCTGCTGAATGAATATAGGGGAAACATTGTCTTCTACTAAATAGCACCTTTTTAAAACCTTTTTTTTTTTTTTTGAGTGCTTTGACAGGAAAAGCAAAAGCAGAACCTGAAGGCAATATAACAGAAAGCCGGACAGTAGGACCAAACAAAAGCCAAAGACGCAAAAACATAGTATGGAGAAGACGAAAAGATGATGAAAGAAAAGAATGGTAACAGACATAAATACAATAAAAACATGTTTATAAAATAAATACAAATACAAAGAATTAAGGTAATAAAAACACGTCTATAAAAATGGGTTTTAAGCAGTGATTTGAAAGAGATCACAGGTTGTCACAGGTTTAGTCACTAACTTTGTCTGTCTAGGATTGGTAGTCTGGGCGGGAAGTGTTCGGTGGGTTTATCACAGCTGACTGCTGCAGCTAAACTTGGGGTTAATGTGGGTGCTTACACTGAACTGGGCAACGAGGTCTGGTTGTCACCTGTGACAGCACCACCTGTCATGAATGCGGAAATTTGCTATAGAGACAAAAATGTTTTTTTTTTTTTGTACCAGGCTATAAACATGTTTATTTCTGCTGTGAAGTTGGGCACTTAAACATCAGGGTCTATGGTGATTAACTCGCTTTGGAGCCAGCTTCAAGTTGCCATTCGAGGAACTTCATTTTTCAGCTCAGAAGTTGCCACTTTGTTTAAACTTCTACGCAAGAAACCAAGCCTTAAGTCTGGGCCTTTTTCAAGTCCTGTCACTCCACTATGGAAACATAAATTTGCTTCACAAGTCTTTATGATCAGCGACACCTCCTATCCTCAGACCCACAATTTGGACAAATTGATAATGATATGACAAAATACTAAAAAATAGTCATACGACGATCCAAATCAAAACTATCCGAAATAGGTTTTATTCTATTGCCCCCTTGTTTTTACAGTCTTCTTGCACTTCTTACATATTTGTTTTTCTGTTCATCTGATCTTTTGTAAACAAACCACTTCGAAGCTAATGAAGATGCTCCCCTTTTGGGAGCTAACACCACCACCATGGAGCCAGTAGCAGTGTTACTTTCGCTTTCAGCCATGCTTGTTAGTGCGGTGTTTATGTGTAACGGTATGACATCATTATGTCAACAAGAAGGATCTTGCCATTATCGCGGTATGAATTTTAAAAATCATATTTAAAAAAAGATAATATCATATGAACACAAAATATTCTTTTAGCCTTACATCACTTTCTACATTTCCAGATCAAAAGCACCTCAAACCCGATCAGGCTTGCAGAAGGTAATTACGCTCAATGAACAGAAAAACGAGACTAATGCAACGCAATACATTAGTCCTGTAATACTATCTGTATAAAACGTGTAATTTGAGAGGACTTTTGAAGCTTTTCTGTGGTGCTATTTTATTAATTATGAGCTGAAGTCGTCTGCGATGGACTGGCGATCTGTCCAGGGTGTACCCCGCCTTGCGCCCGATGTCAGCTGGGATCGGCAATCAAGGAATTAGTTTTGTATCTAATCTCATCTTTTTTTTTTTTTTGCAGAAAGAAATCTAAAATATTTATGAGCCGTAAAGGGTGAGCAGCTAACAGACAGTAAAATCAAGGATTGCATTTATTGTTACTGATTAAGCGAGAGACCACAAGCAATTGCTTGTGCAGTTAAAAATTGACGGACAAGTGTGGCTAATAGTAAATACATCAGCACCAACATTACAGGACAAGTGCAAGTGATCTGACCCCACAGATGTGACAGAAGAGACAGTCAGAGCAGAAACCTCACAATCATTAACGACTGTAGTGAATAGGTTCATGCACAAACTGATTGAAACCAAAGGTATCAAAAAGTGCCAGAAAGACTTTACTCAAAGGGTGGAAGGTCTCATCAGGCTTGGTAACAAGGTCTGAGATAAAATTCTTTTAAAATTAGAATTAGGGCCTATACATTAACACATGTGGAATGATGTCAGTCTGTTGCCCTGGACAAAGCAATTAATAGTTGATAGAGACAGTTTTAAAAGAGCCTCATTTTTATTTCATATCAAGTTTGGAGTTAAAATTGTTAATAGACTTCTAGTGGCTCAGCTCCACAATTCTCCCTATGTGATCCCACGTGATGTAGGTGTTGATTTGGCTGAATTTATGACCCTTAAAAGTCTTTCATGACTAACCATTGCCTGAACCATGAACCGCCACTGAAGGTACACCCTGACGCGGAGTCAGAAATCCACCTGAGCTCCACTAAATATCTTTGTTCTCGTAACACAAAATTTATCTCAAACATGCAAAGCACATGTTGTGGTTAAAATTTTATTATTGATTAACCTCTAAATGCTAATGCCAATATAACATATTTTTAGGTAGCTAGCCAACTCTTGGGATGGGAATGTCTGTCAGTCCACCACTGTGGTCAACACTGATGTATCTCAATTATGGGACAGATTACCAAGACATTTGGGATGAATTTGTAATAACTTTGGTGACCCTCTGACTTTCATCCAGCGCAATCATCTGGTCAGATTTTTACTTTTCCTGTATTTTTGATTTATGACAACTACAGGTGCTGGTCATATAATTAGAATATAATCAAAAAGTTGATTTATTTCAGTAATTCCATTCAAAAAGTGAAACTTCGATATTATATTCATTCATTACACACAGACTGATATATTTCAAATGTTTATTTCATTTAATTGTGATGATTAAAACTGACAACTAATGAAAATCCCAAATTCAGTATCTAAAATTAGAATATTACTTAAGACCAATACAAAAAAAGGATTTTTAGAAATGTTGGCCAACTGAAAAGTATGAACATGAAAAGTATGAGCCATGTACAGCACTCAATACTTAGTTGGGGCTCCTTTTGCCTGAATTACTGCAGCAGTGCGGCGTGGCATGGAGTCCATCAGTCTGTGGCACTGCTCAGGTGTTATGAGAGCCCAGGTTGCTCTGATAGTGGCCTTCAGCTCTTCTGCATTGTTGGGTCTGGCGTATCGCATCTTCCTCTTCACAATACCCCATAGATTTTCTATAGGGTTAAGGTCAGGCCAGTTTGCTGGCCAATTAAGAACAGGGATACCGTGGTCCTTAAACCAGGTACTGGTAGCTTTGGCACTGTGTACAGGTGCCAAGTCCTGTTGGAAAATGAAATCTGCATCTCCATAAAGCTGGTCAGCAGCAGGAAGCATGAAGTGCTCTAAAACTTCCTGGTAGACCGCTGCGTTGACCTTGGACCTCAGAAAACACAGTGGACCAACACCAGCAGATGGCATGGCACCCCAAACCACTGACTGTGGAAACTTTACACTGGACTTCAAGCAACGTGGATTCTGTGCCTCTCCTCTCTTCCTCCAGACTCTGGGACCTTGATTTCCAAAGGAAATGCAAAATTTACTTTCATCAGAGAACATAACTTTGGACCACTCAGCAGCAGTCCAGTCCTTTTTGTCTTTAGCCCAGGCGAGATGCTTCTGACGCTGTGTCTTGTTTGAGAGTGGCTTGACACAAGGAATGCGACAGCTGAAACCCATGTCTTGCATACGTCTGTACGTGGTGGTTCTTGAAGCACTGACTCCAGCTGCAGTCCACTCTTTGTGAATCTCCCCCACATTTTTGAATGGGTTTTGTTTCACAATCCTCTCCAGGGTGCAGTTATCCCTATTGCTTGTACACTTTTTCTACCACATCTTTTCCTTCCCTTCGCCTCTCTATTAATGTGCTTGGACACAGAGCTCTGTGAACAGCCAGCCTCTTTAGCAATGACCTTTTGTGTCTTGCCCTCCTTATGCAAGGTGTCAATGGTCGTCTTTTGGACAGCTGTCAAGTCAGCAGTCTTCCCCATGTTAGTGTAGCATACAGAACTAGACTGAGAGACCATTTAAAGGCCTTTGCAGGTGTTTTGAGTTAATTAGCTGATTAGAGTGTGGCACCAGGTGTCTTCAATATTGAACCTTTTCACAATATTCTAATTTTCTGAGATACTGATTTTGGGGTTTTCATTAGTTGTCAGTTATAATCATCCAAATTAAAAGGAATGAACACTTGAAATAGTATAGTATATAATACTTGAAAAGTTTCACTTTTTGAATGGAATTACTGAAATAAATTAACTTTTTGATGATATTCTAATTATATGACCAGCACCTGTAATGACATTGCCATCAGCTTCAGCTGCACATTGTGTTTACTGTGAATTAGCAAATGTTAGCATGATAAGACACTAAACTGAACATGGTAAACTATATACTCGCCTTACATTAGCACGATAGCATTTAGCTCAAAGCATTGATGTGCCTGAGTACAGAATCACAAAGCCGTTGGTGTGGTGGTAGATTCTTCGTCTTCTTTAATACTGACTAATATTTGGCCTCGTCCCCGCGACCCGACCCCGGATAAGCGGATGAAGATGGATGGATGGATGGATGGATTTGGCCTTGTTGGTGGTAGGGGAGATTTGGAGTTCAGATTCAGGGCTGTTTTCTCAGACACAGACTAAACTATGATTCAAGTAGTTAGTGTTAGCCACTCAAATGGAATTCATTGTTGACTGCAACTGTGTCATCAGTGGTATCACAATGCTGAATTCCCACCACTTGTAACTGTAACACCTTTGTTCTGTGTTAAGGTGTGCGCTCTCATTGCCCCCCCCCCCCCCCCCCCATCCCCAACTTCAAAAGTAACCACAAGTCAGGTCTGTCATTGACATGGGGAGAGATGGAGGCCAGGCTGTGTGGGCCCCGTATGTGGTTGTGTGATAAATATGTCTTTCTGCAGTGGTACAAAATCATCTGCCACACACACATACAGTAGAGAGCACAGACTGTATAAAAGAAGTGGCTGCGTCTGTGATGTCAACCATTGGTTTGTTGAAGCCCTGAGTTTGGCATCATGGCTTTTTGGTACCATATTTGAAACAGACTTAAGACAAAATGTACTGACCGAAAAATGTACAGCCAACTCCTTGGAGTGTCTTTAATACAACCAAACACTGAACAAGACATTTTTAGGCAACCAAAATGTTAGTTAACTTTCATGAACTCAAAACACCCTGTGAAAGAGTCAAATTTTTTTAGACTAAAACACAGACAGCACACAAAAACAGTTTACGACTCGTTAAATGTACACAGCGTGAGAGTTTCCTCTGTCCTGATTGACAGGTCACTGTGTTAGCAACTGTTTTATTGTCTATTTTCCTCTAAATGTGACCATAATTTAGTAAATGAAATGCTGTATTGAAGAATAATTGAAAACTACCAATTGAGACTAGGGATACAACGATTACAGATTTTGTTGGTACGATTATAGTATATGTATATATAGAGGAATAATCACGGTTTCACAAATATTATGCATTACTTAATTTCACAACACTAGTAATAAATTAAATTGATCTTTTAAAATATTTCATTACATTAATAATTATATTTCTATAATATGTAAGTATTATTAATATAAGAGGAATTTTAACTTCATATATCCCCCATGGGAAATTGTTATTAAGGAACTGTTATTGTCATCAACTCAATCCATACGTAAAAGTTTTAGTGAAAATGATCTCTCATGTAGTGTTATTAATAACTGAAATGCAGTTAATTGGTAGCCTATAGTTCTGGAAGTCTATAAGGTCCTGATGTTATGTTAGTGTTTCACACCTAGCAACTTTTTCTCAACACAGACAGGAGGAGGCAACAGGATGTAACGTTAAATGTTCAGTGACTGAAGGTCTTGAGAGGACTACGCTCTTCCATATAGGCCTTTTCAAAAAAGAAGTGATTGTGTGGAAGCTGGGTTCAGCACAAAAGTATAAATACTTTGACCATGTTCGTGTGCGCGAGCTCACCGTGCAGTGCACGTTGTTGGACGCAGCAACAAACCTCTGTGGCGTGGCGCAAGCCATTGAAAATAATGGGCCTCATAGTGCAGTGGTGCTGTTGTTGCGGTGGGTCTGAAAGGTTACATGTTGCTTTGTTTGTCTAGTTGTACTGAAATCTTCAGTAACGCCCTGGGGTTTCATTTATAATACTGTGCGTAGAAACTTCACTAAAAGTGTACGTACGCCCAAAAATATTCAGACTTATAAAACCGTGCGTACCCTTTATAAATCACAATCAACTTGAAATGTGGCACATGTGAGGGAGCTCCATGTCTGACCCTTCAAACACCTCTTTAATATTAATACATCATAATAATAATAATAATAATCTTTATTTGTGTAGCACCTTTCATACAAAAAGTGCAGCTCAAAGTGCTTCACATCACCAGCACTTAGTACAAGAAGTACATAAATAAATAAATGAATAAAATATACAATACAGCTGCATGTACATAATCCACAAGCGCAAAAACACAGGTATTAAAACTGGGAAAGGGTAACAGCCAGGGTTATAATATGAAATAAATACAAAATGTGTAATCAGTTAAAAGCAAAAGCATAAAAGTAGGCCTTGAGCTGGTTCTTAAAACTATCAAGAGAGGTTGCTTCTCTTATTTGTAATGGGAGTTTGTTCCAAGCCATTGGTGCATAATAACAGAAAGTTGCTTCATATAATAATATAATTAGGTAAAAGGTCAGATACATAAGAAGGTGCTAAACCATAAAGTGCTTTAGAAACAAGTAAAAGAATCAAAAATCAATTCTAAATGCTACAGGAAGCCAGTGGAGAGAAGCTAAAACTGGAGTGACGTGTTCTCTCATTCCGGTTTTACTCTAGCTGCCGCATTTTGAATTAGTTGTAGCCTATTAACATATTTTTTGGGCATACCAGTAAATAGTGCATTACAATAGTCCGATCATGAAAATCAACTTTTACGTACAGACTGCTTGAAAAAAAGGAGGCAAAATCTGGCGGAAAAGCTACAAAACGAAATTTAACTAAATGTGACACTGATGTTCCTTTCGGTGAAGCTGAAGCATGTTGTTTGGTGAGTAAAAAAAACACACTTTTACGCAACGCTTGTGCACTGGAGAAAAGGGGGCACCAGAGCTCCACCCCTTTATAACCGATCTGCAGGAAGGGGAATCCCTCTTGATTAGTGACGCCGCTGGCTGGAGGGGGTCACACGCAAGATGGGAAGACCCAGGTACTAATTTGGATTCACCCATTTGAAAAGAGATTAAACCAAATGCTTTCCACTTGTGTTTCAACATTTATTTAGGCTATACAAACAGTCCACTCACTTAACAAGGCTGCCGATGAGGTAAAAGAAATATGACTTGTTGTAAATGACAGAAGCGGCACACTGAAAGATTTGTGTTTGGCTTGATAAGGCAACGAACATGTGAATTTAAATGTAATTAGTCCGTTGTTCACCTTATTTAGTAGAATAAATTGCACTGCATGCAAGTAGCCTGTTAATTAATATGATTCCCAATTAAACTGTACAACATATTTGAGGCGTAAACAAGCAGAAACAGATATCTTTTTGTGTTTATTATCCTAAACCTGGTTCTTTTTGTGCTGCAATGATCTTAAATTATGTTGGGTTTTTTTTGGTCAGTCTTGGTGTACACACAATTCTCCCACACTGCCGACTCAGCCGTTTGTTTGGTGGAAATAAAGCTTCACAGTTTGGTCCCTCTGCCAGAGTTTAGCCAGTGTACAGTAGTAGCCTCCATGCCTCTGATATGCACGAAACCTTTAAGCTGGTGTCGGTGTAGCGGAGCCTTTACAGTTAATTAACCGTGACGTTTTAAAGCATGGTTAATAGTGAAATCCGGTAATTGCCGCATCATTTAGGAAAGTGTATACTTATTTAATAAATCAAGTGAGAAATTGAGTCATTTTGTCAGACTTCTATGCAATCCAATGCAATGGGACAACCAGTGGAGTTACCCCCTGCTGGCCGTTATATTTTATATTATATTGCAGGTTTTGGCTTCACTTTTCAGACCGCGAGGTTGCCCCTTGGTCATCCTCTGCCATCATCTTTTTTTGAAAACAGACAGAGGTCACAAAAGCTGAGAGCTGTGGATGATTGAAGCAGCAGTCTTGCTCCCTTTCTGTCTTTCTGTCTCTCCCTTCTGTTTTTCTGGACCTCGGATTGGCAATGACATGAAGTGTGTTGGTGGAGCCAAGGGCCTGGCGATCCACCAGGTTGTAAAAATTCAATAAGTAGAGTAACGGGACTCCCAGGAATCTTTTACTCTTTCTCATGTGGTTGGAGGTTTTTACACAGCTCAGCAGTGATTTCTCTTTCTTTAGTTTCATTTCTCTCTTTCTTTTTAGTTTTCTCTCCTACCATTAGCCTTTAGATCGATGGATGATATGGTCATCGCTGTGAGGGCTTAAGCGGGTGATAAAACTCCAGCTGATAAGGATGTCAAGTTCTGACAAGTACAAGGATTTAGTATAAACACTGAAGACACAGGGAAGGGTGTGGGACAAGGTGGCAACAGTAGTTGCTTCCTGCAATAACAGAACGTTTCGTTTATAGAGCAACAAGAGAAAAGGAAAGTGTGGCAGAGGAAATGAAAAGATGGGAGGAGAAGTAAAAGGAAAGAAGAGTTTTGTTTTGAAGCCTTGAAATCTTTGCGTAGCAGGATTAGTATGAGGTAAGGTAATACTTTTAGGGCAGAACATTATGTCAGCCAGAAGGTGGTCTCACTTAATCTTTTTGATGGTTTTAATTCATTTCATTGTGTGGTTTTTAACCAGATCTGTAACTGTCTCAGTTTGCCTAAACTGTTCCAAAGTGTCTACTCTTTGAACACAGAACTCCTCTCTTCTCCTTTATCCTTGTCTCCTCTATGCTTGTTTCTTCTCCTCTCTTCCATTTATCTCTCATCTTCTCCCATCTCCTTTCTACTTCTCCCCTCCACTTGTTTCTTCTCTCTCCTTGTCTCCTCCGTCCCTGACTCCTCTTTTCCGCTCTCCCCTTGTGTCCTCTCTGCTCTCCTCTCCTCTACCCATGTCTCCTCTCCTCTAGCCTTGACTCCTCTTCTCTCCTTTCCTCCCTGCTCTTTTCTATCCTTGTTTCCTCTCTTCTCATCTCCTCTCGCCTTGAGTCCTCTCCCCTACTCATGTCTCCTCTCCCCTCCCATCTCCTGCTCTCCTCTTCTGTTTTTACCTCTTCTTGTTTCTTCTCTTCTCCTCTCTCCTTTACTTCTTTCTTCCACTTACATCTCCTCTTCTCTCCTTCTCATCAATCTCTTTCCTCCCCCTTAATTATTTCCTCTCGCCTCCCCATGTCTCCTCTGCTCTATCCTTGACTCCTCTCCTCTCCTCTCCTCAACCCTTGACCTCTCTCTTTTATCCTCATATCTTCTTCTCTCCCCTTTTTCTCTCTCTTCTGTCCTTGTTTTCTCTCCTTTCCTACATCCTTATTTATTCTCCTCTCGTCTGCTCTCCCAACCCAACTCGTATCTCCTCTCCTCGATCGTTGACTTTTCTCCTCTATTCTTGTTTCTTCTTTTCTCCCCTTTTTCCCCTCTACTATGTCCTTATTTCCTCTCCTTTCCTACCTCCTTATTTATTCTTCTATCCCCCCTTTTCCTCTCCTTTGTTCTCGTTGTTTCTTCTCCTCTCCCCATGTCTCTCTTACTCTCCTCGCTTCTTGACTTCTCTCCTCTATCCTTGTTTCTTGTCCTCTCCCCGTATTTCCTCTCCTTGGTCCTTGACTTCTCTTCTCTATCCTTATTTCTTCTCCTCTCCCCTTTTTTTCCTCTCCTTCCTTCCATCCTTGCTTCTTCTCGTCTCTTCTCTTCTTGTTTCTCCTGTGAATTTCCGTAACATTTCAGTTGTCAAGCCCCATAGATGTGAGGTATATTTTAAGGGGCATGGAAATATTTCCCCTCGTTTCTCACACTAGCAGCTATGCAACAGATATTTCCAGCCTTGGTGGTTTCCGATGACTTACGAATCTATCGTTTCAGTTGCCATAGATGAATTAAACCTCTCTGGCTCCTCTGCGGTTTGTTTTGCCGAACAGCACCTCACGAACATTTGGTCCAAACAGCAAAATAGTTTTCATAAGGTGATATTTGGAAGTATGGATAATAACTGTTCCGGATGATAGCTGTCCTTACTGATTGTTAAGAGGGGGAGGTGCAGGAACGATGGAAAGATTTCTGCAAGATAAATTACTTTTCTGACTGGTATGCTTTTGATGAGGCAGTACTTAAAAGTGCAAAGCCACAGAATGCACAGAGTACAATGGTGATGGTAGTGACTTGTCTGCAGCTAAGACTTTGCCTTTGTGAACTGCTTACATTACAGACAGGGGCGGCACTCCTGTTTAGGCGGGTATCTATCTATCACACCCCCACCCCCTCCGTCTGCTCCATTTTAACTACTCGGGTGTTTGTTTTATAACTCTCTCGTTCTATTTCTTGTCATCAAATATTGCATCATTCATCTTTGTTGTCCTTGAGACAGCTCTGATAAAACATTGAAGATTCCTTTTCAGGGAGGTTACTGTTTTCCCTCGGGCCTCCTTCATTTTATTTTGATCATACTTTGTTCCTTTCAACTTTTTAATCTCTCATCTGAAGGCCATGTATTCGGGGTTATGAATACTCTGCCCTCATGGTTCTACTTGACTGGAAAACTGAAGTCAGTGGAGTGAATTTATTTATTTAATGGCCGTGGCCTTGTTGGCTCCCTTTTTCCTATAAAGACTTAAACTGACAGTTTGATATGTGATGAAAAAAGGTTTGCCATTATGCAAAATGTAAACGTTAAACGTGTGATGCCTCCAAAAGCAGCAGATATCCTCAACTTATAAACTCCCCTGAAGAGAAACACCAATTAAATTTAAGGTTTATCTCTGCAGAGTGATGACATTTCACTGTAATTTAGCCTTTATTTGGTAAACAGTATCTTTATCTACAGCCTCTGTTTGGTAACTAAATACCTTTTTATTTAACAATGAATTGATTGTAATTAAGAGAGCAGAGTGAGAATGTACAGCTAATACAGGGGAACCACTAATATGAAACATTAAATGTATACTTTTTTAAAAAAATTGTTTTTATTATATTTTCAGATTTGTGCTACATGTGCAGCTGTCATTTTGATATACACAAACTAGCAGCACTGCATACAATCTGACACCCTCAAACTCCTGTCTCGTTCCCAATTCTTCTTTTATGCTATATAGACATTACAAAGTTTCAACCACAAATGGTCTCATGCAAGTAAACTTTACCTCTTCCTTACAATAATAACCTGGTACAACTGCTTCTCCGATAGATGGAGAGCCTTGTTTTAGTCAATCTGAGAACAGAAAGTAGTCCAGTATGCGGAAGTGGCAGCACGCTGTCGGTTGTTTTTTGTGTGTGATGCAGTGAGCAGTGCACTTTTTTAAATTTGGTGGGATTAAAATAATCAATCATCCCAACCAACAGTTGAATGAGTCGCGACCAGTCACATCACCTTTGAAAAGCAGTACTTAAGTGATCAATGGAGTGTTCTACCTTCTGAGCCACAGCCGCCCCATTATAAAATGTAAAATCAATTAGTGATGTGGTGGCTCTATGAGTGAACAAATGTCACACTTATTGGTGAGGAAGAGAGTTTGACAAGACTAAGGCCCCATCCGCACTACTCCATTTTAGTTTACAAATGGAGAATTAAAACGAATACGATCACCAGCGTTTTATAGTTGATCTCCGCCTACATTAAAATGACTGAAAACGCACATCTATTGGCCGTTCAGGTACACTGGGCATGTGCGGGCCAGTGTAGACATGAAGCAGATGGTGTATTCCGTAGTTACAGAAGATTTAGCGAAAGAACAAATGACAGACGAAGAATCAGAGCAGTTTTTTTGCATGCGCCAGTAACGAGCTGGGACTGTTACTGAATGTAACATGGCACTGTGGCGGCGGAAAACAGACTGGAAGTCATTGCAAAGTAAACGCCGACATGCACAGTACAAGTGTAGGCAGATAAGTGTTATTTGCACCATACAGAATATTAATAAAGATACCTAGTCAAAAACGCGGTCAGTAGCATCGTGTTTCTGCGTCATCATTTCTAAAGTCCTGCCCGTCTTCACTAAAACGCCCTCCGGAGTTTTGAAACGCAAAACGGGGTCGGCAGCGTTTCCAAACTTCTGCGTTTTAGGTCTTCGTTTTTGCCGTTGTAGTCTGGATGGGGGGTGCAAACATAGCAAATGTCTTTTAATTTGAAAACGCAGTTGTGTGGATGGGGCCTAAAGATGCTAGTGTCTTCCATTGTGACCATTTGAACATCCACACTTTTTGGATTTCAGATTTGGTCAGATAATACGCATTATGAACAAGTTCTGTGCCCTCTGTTTACCCTCCACTCCTTAAAACATGTTACAAAGTGCTTTACAGCAACAAAACCGAAAAGAAATTAGAGCTTTAAACATTGCACCACAGTACAGCTGTACCCAAAGGCTGGGTGTGGTCACAAGTACAACAGACCTGACCATACCATGCCCAAAAGGTTCAGACAGACAGACTTTTACCCTATAACCAACAGAGGTCAGTGCAGCAGTGCTTTTTACTTTGTTTAGTTAGTCATTTATTATTTTAATAGAGGAAAGAAAATAATTTTGATCGCTTGACATTAAAAAAACTAAAAACAGCAGTTTGGATCCTGAGCTCTCTTGACAACTTAAGCCAGTAACACTATTCAGAAAGATTTGATTGATCTGTCGGATTTAGTTTTCAAGCGCTTTGTTTAACACCAATAAATGTAACCTGACTTCTAGATTTCTATAAGATTACTTAATTGCACATACTGTACATTGAGAGATTTATTTTCTCTACCTTTTGTCACGACTGTCAGCTGAAGGTGTTTAGGCAAACACACCGTGTTTGATAACAATCCACATGAATGATGTTGGGGTTTTTTTGCTTGCCACCATGCCCCTGCTCTGTTTTTCTTGAGAGGAGACATTTGGCTGGCTTTCCACTGCGTACGTGCGGCTCAGTGCGAACACGAGCCTCCAATCCTCTGCCTCCTGTTGTCACAGCAGTCGCTGTGCCCACCAACTTAATCCCCTCAGCTGCGGATGAGCGGGCCGACAAGTAAGTGGACAGCACCTGAGTCTGCAGCTATCAGTTTTCCAAAGTGTACCGACAATCCCTCACAGCCCATATCTCATGTTCACTCCTTACCCCTCGCTCTCCACCACTCCCCTCTACATGGAGATAAAAAACTATTCATGTATGTATCTTGCCCTCTGAAACATTTCTTTCTGCGGTGGAGGTGCCCAAAAGTTGTTGGTTTTTTTAAAAGATGGGTACATATTGCAGTATCCCCTTCAGAGCATCTCCTGTTTGAACCACATAAATCATTGTCTAGTAATACTCATAATTATTCCGTTCCTCGTTGTACTTTTTCCGGTTGCCAGAGCCAGCTGTAGTACCAACGCCCCTCTAAGGTTGCCTGCTTCCTTCCTTCCTTCCTCTGGGAACAATAGCCATGAATCCCAACATGACACTGCTCTGCGATGAAAGTTCACAACTTTCCCATAAAGTTGTTGCAACCTCCCAAGCCCAGCAGTGGCACCATCACGGTTGCCTCCAGGTTTCCGAACTGAGCAGCGTGGGAAATGTGGAAACTATGAATAGCTTCATCCGAGGAAAGTCAGTGGACTGGGTGGAGGCGGGCTGGTGGTGGCAGAGTGGACCTGCATCACACATGGTGACTAAATTAAAGCTGGATAGTCGACTTAAGGGGTTAACAGGAGTCCCGCTGTGATTTATAGTTTTAGGATTTCATCTGCTTTAATTATATTACCCACAGTAACGTTGTGAGTGAAGATGGGCTACACTCATACTACTACATACATACATTTCACCATGTCTCATCACTGAATAGGAGATTACTGCTGTACAACCGGTGTGGTTACTTTCATGCATTCATACAGAATGGCGATCACGGTGGACAGGTGGTCTAATGGTTTTGCTAGATGTGTATTTCAGAAAATGAGAAGACTACTGAGGGTCTTTTCTTCAACTTGATTAATTGTCCACGCTTAACTCTCTCTCCACTAGCATAAAAAAGTCTTTATCTACATCTGTATCGTAACTGTTGGTTAGTTGACACCAGAGCATGACTGCTCTCCAACTCAATGTATGTGTTTTTCTCTTCATTTCTCTTTAACTGGCTTAGTTTCACCTGTTCTCCAACTCCCAGATTCCCTTCAGTTTCACAAACTCTCCTGTTGAGGTTCTCTGATATTCTTACTGGGACATAGAGCACTGTAAGATGAACGATTTGTGTGCAAGTGCCTTTCCAAACCCACAGTATCATGCAGCTCATTTGTTTCCAGCTTTGTTACATACATCTGATGGCGTGCTGTGTTTCCCTGGGGTTTTGAAGAGATTAGCTGTGTGTGTCTTCAGGGGGAGAACTAAGCTTTTGCTGTAAGCAGTTGTGCTGTTAATATTCCAGAAAAATTATATCTAGGTCACTCATGGCCATAAAGGGAGATTTTAGAGAAGAAAAATACATTTAATTAAAGTATTTCTTTGTTCTTCAGCCTGCTAATTATTTGTATCTTTAAAAATAGTTGTTATAGTTTGTAATATTGTGTCAGGCTGAAATTGTTATGTAACATCTGCTTTTACATTTACTTTCAGCAGTGGCTCTGTGTTTAACTGTTGCCTCACAGCAACAAGATCCTTGGTTTGAACCTGGTGGCTGACTGAGATCTTTCTGTGAGGAGTTTGCATGTCCTTTTTGTCTGAATGCGTTGAGGGAAACAAATCAACACACTTATCTGAGTTGGGGCTGAACGATTAATCGTTTTCAAATCGAAATTGCGATTTGAAAGAACGCGATTAGCTAATCGTGAAGACGGCGATTAAAATGTAGGTTAATTATACAGTGCATCTGACTCGTTTTAAACAGTCATGCAGTCTCAAATTCATTCTGTTGTCATCCTTGTCCATCCAACGCCATGCGCCTCCTGCTACGGTCCTACTCATTTTACAACAACAAACAAAACTAGAGGATATGTGGGATAATGGCGCCAGCCGAACAGACAGGCAGCGGCTGTGCTGTCCGGCGACAACCGACACTGATGTGTTTCAGCAGCGGAGCATTTAGCCTACACATTAAGTTGTCATTTTGTCTGCTTCAACTACGGATAACAGCTCTCTGTGAGCCCATTCTCTTCCGCTCTCTGCAGGCTAACGTTACATATCCGCATGAAGAATTTTAGAATAAGAGCGTTTGCCTGTCGGATTTTGCCGACTTGTTCAGATTTTGCTTATTTGTTCAGTTGTCCTTGATTTTTATGCTTCTACTATGGTTAGGTAGGCTATGTAGTTAAATTGTATTTGTCCAGTGGTTTTACATCACACATAGCAAGCACAGCTTTGTGTCCAGATTTCTATGTTTTACAAAAATTTGGAATATCATGGTGATGATTTCACTCACTGCCATATTTAAGCCTTTAATTATTTTTTTCTGAAGGGTCCCATATACTCCAAAACTGACATGGAAGGCAGACACCCACATTATTCTTTTTTTTTTAACTCCCTTTGGTTCTGCATAGGCAGCCGTGTTCACACATGCATGGAAATCCATTTTGGTCGTATGCATCGAACCTCGATGAATAAATGTACATTATGGGGACCCTCAAGGCTATGTTGACAGGGAAATAATAATTAGAGTCAACCTGAATAACATGCACAACTCCAGGTGCAAAATGAGTCAAACACTGTGAAGGAATTTTCCTAAGGGGTTCTAATGTGGCTAGATGGTAGTAAGGGACCATCAAACACATGTCGCGCACTTGAAAGCCTAAGAACAGAACGACCTCGGCCTCTCTCAGGCAATAGTTAATTCTGCTGTTTCCTCCTTAAGTGCATGACAGCAGCTGAGTAGATGGGACGATCTGTAGCCTAGACAACCAAGGACAGATCATAAGTTTCTCTGTCCCAGTCTTAGAATAAGAGACAGACTGGCACCACTTTAAAATGTATTACGTGTGACCTGCTAATTACAACGTGACTAAGCATGGTGTCTCGTTTTGAACCAATATCCAATAGAATAGTCACACATGTATAGATGGGTGAAGAAAAGCCTTGTTTGGACACGTAGTGAATCTCAGGTCTAGTAAGGATAAATATCCCCTGTCAGGAGAATTTTGTTTTGGCACAACACTGTGTTATCACTTTGTATACTGCTGTTGCCATTCTCCCCAGCCGAGCTTCAATAAATACATGCTGCTTAAGACATCCTGAGTTTCCTAAAACCTTCCTCATCATTGGAGTCAACTAGCTCACAAGAATTTCCATCATAGACTTAACAAGGTACATGATTTTGAACCTCTTAATTTAAGTTTTTGTTTTTCTATTAACTCTTAACATTCCTGTAAAATTCATGCAAAACGCCCTTTGGATTCAAGGCACATCCAAAGTAAATTGAATGTAGTTCTTTTGGAGTATATGCCTGGTTTTGGGCTTCTCTGAAAGATATCGATTATTTTTCAAGTCGATTAATCTAACGATTATTCTTTCAATTAGTCGATTAATCTAATGACTAATTTTGTTTATTCTAAAGAAAGAAAAGTTGCCTATTACTCGATTAACATACCAATTTATCTAAAATAAATATCAAAAACATGTCTAATCAATAAATCTATATTTTATTCAATCATCCTGATGAAGCACATTAGAATACTGACAATAACAGCAAATCTTAAAATTAATCAAATTTCCACCTCGCTGATGTGTTGTTATAATAACAATAACAGGCGGTCAAAGGCGCTGTCTTGTACTTGGAGCTTGTCCGGGATAATCCCACACCAGATGCAGCGATGCGTCGACGTATTTACGTAATTGATTACGTCGATGAATCGCCCCAGCCCTAGTTTAAAGGTTTAAACACACTAAAACTAATATATTTTTAGTCTCCGCTTGAAAATGCTTGCTAACAAATGCATGCAGACAACTATAGCTGGGACTTATTAGCTGGAACTAAGGACCACAGGATAAAACCTTACCTAGTCCTAGTTTAAATTTCATACCAATACCATGAAAAATGACTTTTAATAAAATTTTACACAGGTGGATGTCTTAGCGTATTTTTTCTAAAACAGCACCGCCCCTTGGCGGCAGGCTGCTGCTGCTGCATTGCTCCGTATCAGCTGGTAGCTCGGCAATTGGCTCAGCCTACACACGAAATAATAGGGGCCGGCCCTTCCTTACAGCGCGGGCTCTCGTTGGCTATTGAAGGTGATATGTGAGCTCTTATTGGGTCGGATTAGCTGTCAGTCGAAAGGTTAGAGTTCAGCAGCTAATTTAAATACAAGCTATCGTAGTTGTTTACATTCAAACCGGCGTTACTACGGTTATAATTACAAAAGAATATGAAATTATGCGGCAGCAGTCCCTGGGGATTTACTGATGGAATGTGTTTTGGAATAAATGTTTTTTATTGGATTGGATCGTCTGGACCTTTGACAATGTAACAAGACCATTTTTGTTGTAATATAATTGATCGGTGGATTAAGTTACTATGAGGCTTCATAAATGAGTCGCGTCAATTTTGCTTGTACTGGCTGGTCTGACAGAGGCGCTGATTGTACCCGCTGTGGTGATTGTATCTTGAAATGCTTTGCATTGGTCGAATCACAAGGATTTTAGCTTTCAAACGGTGCGTCATATGAGTATGAAGTTAACATATCAGCTGTGTGCACATACCGAAAGCTGCCGCCAGGACCTGACGGCCCGTGGGCGAGCCTCTGGAATGTTAAGAGTTTAATAGGATCCAATTGTGACTATCGTACATGTGTACAAAGACGCACATGCATAATATCTGCCAGGGGTCTTCCATGGATCCACAGGTGGCTTAACGAGCCAAGATATGCTAGTACACATGAACGTGAAATGCATTTAAAGGAGACCTATTATACTTTTCCATATGTTATGACTTATGCACAATGTTACAATGTTGGATGTTCATGTTAAACATGGCCAAAGCTTCAAATAATGAGGTTAAAGTATTTAAAAGAAATCCCTGTGAGCAAAAACCTCAGATTTCCTCCTCTTCTGGACGCTCTGTTTTGAACTGCTTTTTCTACTGTCTGCTCCGTTCTACAACACATGGAGCTAGACGGAGCTGGTATTCCATATATATGGTCATTTGCCCCGCACAGCTGCGCTCAGTCTGTCTGTACTGCTCAGCAACAACAACAGCCCTGTAACATGTTTCAGGTCTTGGCCAATTAGCTGGTTTTGAGAGGGGGGGGGGGGCGTTAAAGAGACAGGAGCATCTACAGCTTGTTTCAGACAGAGGCTGAAATGAAGGCCTACACGAAGAGCCAGTACAAGATAGAAAGAATTATTCTTTTTGATTCATGCAAAGCTCCATACAGGAGTCACAGACACTACAATATAGGACTGGAAAAGCAGTATACAATAGGTCTCAAGGATACACACAATGCGTGTTGGTGAGTAACACTGAAAGTAAACATTACTTTTGTTTCTTTACAAGAAAAACCCAACAGGTTTTTTTTCTATTTCAGCATCACTAGCTTACACTTTTTTCTGACTTTGGCAATGTTTCACATATCCCACCACTAAACCCCTCTAAGACCTCTTCTTCACCTGCGCAGCTCACATGTGACTGGAGGGCTGTCCCAGGAACTGACTACATCATAGGAGCCGCTGCCTTAGTAAACCAAATGTAACCAGTGCCTTCATCAGAAATACTTTTTCTAAATCTGGATCTCAAAGACTTTGTTGGCAAACAACACTAGTTTGGCATTTTAAAGTATTAAAAACTGTGAACATATTATTGTATACTCGCCATCTTATTAAGATTCTTACCCCAGAGTAAATTTTTTTTCTGAAGATGTAACTTTTTTTGTCCAAATAAATCTGCCCTGGTGGCAAAACGTTCTGGCACTGGAGCAGCAAGTTAATTTGGGCACATCTTTGTAGCAGTGGTACTGGTGATAATAAATGGTGTATTAAAAGGTGATGAAAAGCTCCACTTGGCCACATGAGTGATGAGGTGTCAGCGATGGGCAACAGTGCAGGTCTTTGGGTTCTCCCTGGTTCCAGTTGTTTTACAGTGTTGATTCATGAAATAACCTGTGGCGGTTGCGTAGTGTTTAAGTGTTACGCATAACATAAAGGTAAGTCTCTTGCGGTCTTGCAGAATTTTAAACAGTGTTGCTGCAGGTGGGGATGTTGCCGTAAGACATGCTTCTTGCAAACAGGCCAATATCATCTAGCAGTAAATACTTGTTCACCTTACTCTACCTTATGTACTGTGTCAATGCTATGGTAATTACAGGTTGTGTTTTGATTTTTGCATATTGCTTTGGTGCTAAGTGCCTATTTGAACTTCCTAACCCAGTTAAACAAGGTCAATCCCACAGCAAGCAGTTGTGATATCACACATTTTACACGCTTGAACAAGAAAGTTGTTAAAGCAGTGAAATGAGTGAGTGATTTGTTTTGATTGTACTATCTTAACATTACACAAAATGTGTTCCCATAGAGAAATGTACTGCAAATAAGTGTTATCTAACAGCCTGCTGTTTGAGCAATTATGCTGTTTGAAAGAATAGGCAGTTGTGAGTTGTAGTGGTTCTGTTCAGATACTTTATAGCTCAAATAAATGAGCTAATGTTGTGTGTTTTGTGGTAATATAAACAAAGTCATGATATGGGATAGGTAGAATCATTTTAACACCGTGCAGCCATTGTGGATACATTTAGTACAAACATTACCTGTTAGCTGCTACCCCATTAAAAAAAGCAGCAGTGACGGAGTGGCATTAACCAACTGTGGCATTATTGTGGTGATTTTCAGTCCATGAGGATATTCATCTTGGCTGTCTTATGCACAAAAAAGTGACTGATGGACAAGTCAGATTTAGCTACTGGAGGGCATCCAACCCAAGTGTGAGACAAATTAAAGGGGAACAACAGCCTCTGGACAAGGACAAGGCCAGCTCGTATATTTTCCAAATTAAAATGGCACATTTGGCCTAGATCAGTCACATTTTAATGTCCGTATTTTAGCTTTTGAGCATATAAATTGTAAGTATTTATTTTGAGAGAACAACAGTGACGAAAGACATGTGCAGGACAAGGAGATGAAAGGAAAGGACACAAAAAAAAACACTTTTACAAGGACCACAAGTGAACAGACAATGGGAAAACAATTAGAAATACACAAAGAAGTAAAACCCATGAAAAAAACAAAATGTAATGAAAAGGATGAAAATATAAATGCAATAAAAACAAAAAGTAATTAGCTGAGTTATATGGACTCAAGGACTATTGCGTGATATCTAATCCGATCATAGTGTGGTTGACAGGTTGGTGAATCACATTAATAAAGAAGAGGTCTCTTAATTTTCACCTTTCTTTAAGTTCCCCCAGTAGGTGTGACAGGAAACTGGCAGGACCACTCTCTGGGCGTTACATCTGTTTCCCAGGCAGCAGCTCAACAAAACACGGCCTTGCACACCACCATCACCATTTCACCGCTCAGAATTGTAGGAGTGAGTGAGAGAGCAAGAGAGAAAGAAGGAGAGAGATTGTCAGCTATCTCAGTGAGGCATGCTTTGCTCAAGGCTACGTCTCTCTTTTTCTGCCCTCTTGTCTCCCCTCCTCCTTCCATTGCTCAGCAGCAAGAAGCAAAAAAAAAAAAAAAAGGACAAATAAAAGGTGCGACTGAGTGCTCATCTCACCGAAACTCTCCCAAAAGAACAGCAGCTGTCCAGGCATGAAAATGCAGCAGGTTGAGGAGACACAACAGTACACACGAAAGGGCAGTCTTCACCTCCAAGGAAAGCTGGAGGCTAATACTGTTCTCCATGTGAACTATCAATCAGCAGAATACTATAAAGAAAGTGTAAAGGAATACAGCTTTGTCTCCAGCGGTGAACGAGCAGCGCTTTGCGGTAGGACACTAGGGAGAAGTTAGCACTGACTTTAATTATGGTGTATAATCAACAGTTACAGAATGTAGTTCTTTTAATTACAAGCTGTAAGCAATACAAAAAGACATCAAGTTACTTTAGATTCAACTATTGCTGCTCATGTCTACAGGTCTCTTTTGAGAAATTGAGTTAAGTTGAAAGATGTCTGTGAAGGTTCTCAGTCATCCAGGTCATAGTTATCCGAGAGATGAAGGGCGAAACGTCTTTGAGTATCTTCAAACAAGCCCAGTTGCCCTTGATGTTAACCCTCCTTGAATAGTTTAGTTGAACGTTTTCAGTGAGTACTCCCTTTTTATTTATTTGCTTTAATTTATTGGTTTATTTAAGAGGGACAGTGCACACTAATAAATGTTGCTGTAAAGGGCCAGAGTTAGCCAAGAGGCTATTTTTCATCTGTAGTACCTTTTCTAAAAACCTTCAGTTTAGCTGCTGTTAGATGACTAGTAAAATGTTTTTCTTAAAGGTACCCTGTGGAGTTTTTGCTGTATGGAGCAATTTGTTTTGGCTGGGTCCCTGTTTTGTTTCTCATGCAGGCACACAAATGATGAATGCTTTGAAATGTTTTTGAAAATCATTTTTACAAATGTTTTATGAGGATTTATTTTAAGTGAATTCAACTTGTGTGTTCGGTGCAGAACAATAAATATAAACATAACGTAAATAAATATTAGGGATGGGGAAGAGGAGGGAACAGAATAACGGATGTCCTGAGGATTGTAAGGAAGGGTATGGGGGGAAATAAAGCTAATCAGAATCTGATCCCTCCTTTACTGAACAATGTGTTGTGTCCACATCAGCCTGCTGGCGTGAAAGCGCTGCTCTCCTTAATAGCAGCCGGGCTCTGTACCGTATGAGCGTTAGTTGCATATAAGAGAAAATCTGAGATTTATTTGGTTGCTCTAGTTGGAAAAATACACAGATTTCCTAAGCTTCTATTGCAACAAATCTGTTATCTGTCCTCTCTTATTAGCAAAGAGCAGTGTTAATTTGGATAGGGCTTGTTATTGTAATTATATTAAAGGACTGATCGGGGCAAAAAAAAACAACAACTACAAAAACAAACTTTAAAAGATGTTTTGTAAAAAAAAAATAAAAAGGGGGGGGGGCATGCAGAATGACATGCAACAAAAGTTTTTAATTATTATAATTATTTATTTTTAATTAATGTTTTTAAAGATTAAAACCTAGAAAATATGTTCAATAAAATTTTATATATAAAGCAAAAAATTAGCTCATTGTAATGTGTTTGTAATGTATTTATGTTTTGTGCCATTGATGCAGTGTTTCAGTTTTTCACATGGGTTACATAAATCTCTGGTGTTGGGACTATTTTTCCTTAGTGTGGTCATGGCTTGAATGCTGCCTGCATTTACCAACCACCTCTTTTGTTTTTAATCTCTTTAAATTAACAAAAATAGGCACTTAACTGAATCTTGTATAAATTATAGCTACACACGAACTATGTATTGCGTAAGAAACCAGTATAATCTGCCATCAAGCTGAGAGACTGAAATGAAACGTTTTGATTGCCTCAGCTTCATTTCTGAGTTATTTTCAGTTTGATGTATCGCTAAGCAACAGGGAATAACAAAAAGGGAAAATGGTAATAACTTAATTGAGACACTTGACTCTTTTTTTTTTAATGATGTAGATGTTGAATAACTGTTCCCTCCAGGTGTGTCCTTCAAGCGGCTAGCTAGTGAAACACACAGATGCAAACACAAAGGCTTAATACAGAAGCAATTTTGTCCACCCCCACCTTGTCTGTCATCCTCGCCTTTTAAACTGGGGGCGTTTTTCTTCATTGAGCACATGCTCACACATTCACACACATGCACTCAAAGCATGGAAACACTGCTCAGCCTAAAGGCTTTGTGGTTGCCTAGCTGCCCACCTACTCACCTGTACCCACCCATCTTCACCTGTTAAGATGCTTAATACTAAAATAGACCTAAAAGTAATTGCATTATTATCGGGTGCTGCACATGCAATCTCAAGTGGCTGTTGATACTTTTGGATTTGGAAGTGTCAGTCTGTCATGGTGCCCACTCACTTGGGATACACTTGCAAAATCTAGTTGTGTGGTTAAGTTCCCCGCCTCTGGAACAACACTGGGCCAAAGATCCTGCCCGTGCTTGATCTGCTGTCTTCCATCTTTTGTCTCCATCTCAACTTTCCAACTTACCGTTGTGATATTTGGGCCTCGTTGCCCAACTAACCAAATAAACTAAAACTGAAACTAAGACAGCTCAAAATTTAATAACATCTGATCTGTAAGATCCACATTCCCATTAAAACACCCACATATAAACACTAAGAGCTGAAATCTACGTAAGCATCTTTATTCAACACCCCTTTTCCATGCTTACCATCGCACGAGGGTGGAGGCCTTGGGGGTGACAGTTGTTAACGATAACAGGGTTATTGGTTGCATTTGAAGCAGTACATTTTACATCCACTCAAAGTTAGGACATTAACAAATAAATCAGACAATGCAAAAACAAATTATTGATATTCCCAAAGTTATGGTCTTGACTGGTCTTCAAATAAAGTCTTCAATGTCCGAGACCGAGACAAGACCGAGTACAAATGTGGTCAGGTCCGAGACGAGACCAAGACCGGTCTCGAGTACTACAACACTAGCAGTTCTTAATGGCTACCCTCAAAGGCGAAGTAAAAAACCTGCCATCATAGAAAGGGGTGAGACACTTTGGACAGTCTCCTCAAAGGCATTCATGGTGTTGCACTTACACAATCCGTAACAGTGGTTGTCTGCAGCCTTGCTAGCAGCTCTGTAAGACTGCACAATGGTGCTTTGAGCTACATGCTAACATGCTGATTATGCTGATAGCAGGTATAATGTTACCATGTTCACCATCTTAGTTAAAAGTGTTAGCATGCTTAAGGCTGATAGGAATGTCATTAGTGTTGCAGGTATTTGGACATAAACCAAAGTATTGGACAAACTGTTGGCACTGGATGAAAAGTTAAGGGTCATGTGTAATACATGAATTTCTGCACCAAATTTTATGCCAATACATCCAACAGTTGTTTTACTCAGAACTGCAAATGTCAGCATCATGGTGGCGCTAGACAAAAAGTATTGTATTGTTTAATTAATCGCTTTTTTTATGTTGTTTATTTCTTAACATTTTAACCCCTGCCTTCTTTCTCTCCCCTCTGTGTTCATCTCCTTCCTCAGCTATTGGAGTATGTTGGCAAAGGAAAGAGCATCATGGACGTGGGTTTGGCACAGGCCCGCCAGCCGCTCACCACCCGCTGCCACTACTATGAATTGGAGATCGTTGATTCAGGGGAAAAGTGCTACATTGCTCTGGGCTTGGCAAGAAGGGTGAGCTTTCTAGGAAAAGAACAAATTTTGACAATTTAACACACACACACACACCTACACTTCTGGCCTCTTCCTCAATTTTTCCACATTAATTTATTAGGCAGTACCGTTCAAAGAACTCAAGGGATGTAGGCTGCATTACTAAGCCTCCTATTGGCTGACTCTTATTCTGCTTTCTTATGCTCTCCCCCTCTGGTTCCCATAGTTCAACAAGTCGTTAAGCTAACATGCTAGTGATGGAAAACTAAGACAAAAACCTGAATTGGGAATAAGGTATTTAGCATGTGCAAAATATTCCTCTGGCCCTGTCTTGTGAATGTTGTAAACTTGTCCAAATGAAAGAGCAGCAGCACTCTTGTAATTTTAAAGGTAGGATTCCCAACATACATGTAAATCTAAAATGTATGGAGAAAATATGAATGGCTAAATCAATTTTTAGAGGACGAAGACTTGAAATAGACTGGACTAGTAGTTAACAATTATCAGCTTAATTTTCTTGCCCGTTATCCAGCAGCTTAGCTGTTCTCTTTGGAACTAATGGCCTACTTTGGGTAGTTGAAACACCTCCAAGAGGAAAATACAATTAGATAAATTTTACCTCTCATTTGAGCCTTTATTTCTTTTTCCAAAGAATGCACATGCGGTTCCAATTTCTGTATTAGCACTGCAACTCTGCAAGTGACAATTACTATGGTGAACTCATTTGAAGAATAAAACAGACAAACCTATAGATTTTTGGACATTGAGTGATACCGCTGCACATTAAGAGATGCAGAGAGTGAATAGAACAAGGGAATACACAGCTGCAAGGATGCAAAGTATTAGCAGTAATAGTTTATTATCTTGCAGCCGTTACCCTTGAATCTTCCTTACTAAACTTATAAAGGACATTGAAATCTAATAAATGTATGCTTTCTGATAGATGGATTCTCTCACAAAACCTATTTGAATTACATTTTTACCAAATTATTCTTCTGATCCAGGAACTGTTTCTTCGACAGTATGGGTTCATGTTCATTCTTTACACTGTGTAAGTAGCCTGTAGCCTGGAAAGTGTTAATGAATGTGGAATATTAGGGACTGCCAAAGCCAAGGTCTGTGGAGAGCTGCCAGCACTATCTCTCCCAGGGTCAAAACGCTGCTCCTTTTAATAACAAAAATAACATATTTCAAGGTCTCAGAGGCAATTTATATAAAACAGGAACAGAGGGATGCACAAACAACAGCGCTTTAGATGCATACACAGAGGGGAGGCTGAGTAGGAGACATACTTGCACAGTAACCAAACCACATTTTGGAATATTAAAAATAATTAAAATCTGAACCTTTTTTGGGGACAGTCTCGTTAGGTTTGTTGGCTTCCACCAGACATTGAAACAGTAAAAAACACAACAGTGAATCAAGTAGTAATAGTTATTGGTAATATTATCTTCTTCATAGATGTGTTGCCGGCCAAACCATCCCCCAGGTGAAAACCCGTGTTCCCCTTGTTTCACCCTTAAAGTAGAACTTTCTGTGTAAGGAAAAATGAACTATAATGCTGCAGCTTTTTTGCATATTTTTAAAAAGATTTTCACAGGAGGATAAAACAGTTTTTGGACGTATTTGTGGAAACAGCTTTTAAACTTCAGGCCTCTGATTGTTACCTTTGGTAGAAGTTGACTGACATCTGAGAGATGTCAATTTCTGTGGTGCACTACTGACTGGTCTTACTGTACATGCTACGAACGTCGATAAATTATTTTTCCTTTCTCAACAAACCCACATAGCGTTTGTTATGTACTGTTTGCATTTGAAAACATCTGGCCCTTTGTAACATTCAACATTTGGGAGACGCTTTGTGCTGTTGTGTTTGTATTCATGTGTAAAGTGGAAGCTAGGCAGAAAGGACAACTAAGTTGATGCTAGTTAGCCTAGCATGCTAAGGTTAACGTTGATTCCCACTAGATACTAGGGGTCTAGCTAGCATTAGCTGTCTGTCCTACATGGGTCCATTTGTGGCGACAGCAAATGAATAGACTGTTGAAACTCACAGCAATGGGTCAACCTTCGTCGTGGGTCAACCTTCGACGTCAGTCCTCCGTACATTACTCTGTGATTCAAATCATGACACCGAGAATCTAATGTCCTGAGTCACATAGAGAGTGCTCACAGATGGAATAAGCAATGGCTAACGACACCCATGTGGCCATTGAAACTGGTGAAATCGAGAGCGGTTACTTTTTTTTGTTTGTTTTTTTACACGCCAACACAGATATTGCACCAATTTTATTACAGTACCAACACTGACAGTCAGATTCGTGCCCCCTGGAGAACACTAATGTTGTGTCTGTTGTCTCTGCAGGAAAACTTGGCTTGGTGTTGCTATGAGTACACAATTCACAACAACAACACTGTTACTGATTTCTTAGCAAAAATGTATTTTACATTTATATATTTTTATTTAAAATTTATTTTTTATTTTATCAGTTTGACTTTAAAACCTAAATCACATTGTACTCCGAATCTACATGTATTTAAGTAATTATTTTCCGTGGATTTAGAGAAAAGAAAGCTAGAATATCATCTGATGGAGCTAAAAAAGTACACGTGCACAAACACATGCTCTCAGTTTAACACACACAGACGATGCTCCCTTGGGTGAGGAAGAAGTTGAGTGGTGATAACTCCAGTCCCATTACCTCCTCAGAGTTCTCCTCTCCTTTCTTTTTGCTCCACTACTTTTCTGTCTGCATCTGGGTTTCATTATAAAGACATTAAGCTTAAGTCCAGGAGAGGTGATAAAGCAGCAAATTGAAGGGCTTGGGTAATGACTGTTTACTCAACAGCTGTTGCAAGTTTGCATGCTGGTCTTTTGCACATAGCATCCCATTGTAAGAAAGTAAGCCTGAATATAAACACAAATGCACTCATTAATACCCGACAGACTGCCAGGTTCTACCCGTCTGTCTCTCTCTTTCTGTTTGTTGTGGTTGCTGATTCCAGATTCAACTTTGCACTCAGTTTTCTTCACTATAAAAATCTCTTTCTGCCCCTGTGCCAACTTGCTCTCTCTTTCGTTTTGTCCCTAGCATCTGCAGTAGCCGGTCAAAATTAACAGATTTCAATTTGCAGCAGGGGTTGTTTGATGAAATTATTGGTTGGTCACCACCTTCTTTTTTTTATTTCTATTTGTCTAGGCACTTCGTTTATGGCGAAAGACCTGCAAAACTAAATGGCATTCCTATCAGTCTCAGTTGCACTCTGTGTTTAGTGCTAATTTTAGCATGCTAACAGTAAGATGGTGTACACAGTAAACTTTATACCTGCTAAACATCAGCAAGTTGACATTGTCATTGCTAGAATGTTAGCATGGTGACATTTAGCCATAAAGGACTCACAGACCAGACCTTAAAAGCACTCACATTTGCTACGTTTACGCCTGCCGTCCACACTAAAACGGCAAATCCGAACACTTTTATTTTACACTCTGGGGTAGCGTATTAGTACTGACAGGTGAAAACTTTGAAACGATGAGGCAAACACTCACATTTGGCTTCCTGATTGGGTCCTACAAGTCATGGTGTATCCTTCCATGATTCGTCAGGCTCCTATGCCATGACCCCGCTCCAGAAGAAAACATACAACAGCAGCCTGAACTACCAGTAGTAGTCGTAGTAGTAATTCAACATGGATAACAAATAACAAGCGTTACTGACCTTGATGTCTTTGCTAGCAGCATCGTCGAATCTTCTGCAACTGCGGACAATCTGCTTCCTGTTTACACCGGTATCCCACATGCCACCAGTACGTGAATTGTCACGTGACGTGTGTCTCCAGTCCTTTTACAGATGGAGATTGGTTCTGATACGCAGCTAAAGCGCTGGTAGCTAGGAGATCGTAGTAATGTGGATGCAGCCTTAGCCTTAATTGCATGACCAAACATTTTCCCATTTTGAAGCACATTGTTTTAATTCTGGTCAAACTCTCAATGCAAAGATGCCATATAAAGTGAAAGTCTAGGTTCAGCAAGTTAAAATAAAATTGATAGCTGTTTTAAGAAAAGTGGAAGTAAATTCTTTAATCCCCTAAGCCACTGTTGCAAGTTTCCTGTCTAACAAGGAAGTTGAAGGAATTTGTGTTATGTGATAAGTTTGAATGCTTTATACGCAAGGTAAATGTGTTGTTTTGTTGTGTTGTTTTGTCTAAGATCTGTTTTGACCCCACTGCCATTCCTAGACCTGTCATGACCTCTCGCTTTCTCTCTCATTCCTCTGAAGATAAGAGTCTCCATGAATGTACAGCATGCATATGCTTGGTAGCACGGTTGTTTTTCATCCGGTACACACCGGTTGCTAGGCTGTGGGACAAAGAGAGATCTAGGCTTAGTTATGGGGTGGAAGAGTGTAGCTGGTAGATGGGAGTGTGGGGGGTTGAGGAGGTGGGGTAGCAAGGTAGAACGTTGGGAGGTAGAAATATCAAGGGAAGCTATTCAGAATATGAAAAACACAGGAAAAAAAGCAGGAAAACCCTCATGTCCTGAAAAACAAACAAACCCCTAAAATCCTACAAAAAAGAAAAAGAGCATAACCCTGTGGGAGGATAGGGAAGTGAAGAAGCAAGTGGGGGGTATATAAACATGGATGGATATGTGTCATAGTCGTGACGGAGGACTAAAAGTGGTTCAGCAGCGATCCGTGTCTGAATAAAAGTGATTTCGGAGTTCAAGTCTCTCTGATGACCATATTGACTTACTCACTGGACATGTACATAAACACAGGTTTGTGTGTGTGTGGCTTTATGACTAACAGTATGCACTCTAACACACAAACAAGAAATAAAACTGCTCAGGAGGCTGGAATGGCAGTGTTTCCTCTGTCCTGGTATGCCCTGGGACCAGTTCTTGGGAACAGCTCTTATCCCCTTCCTTCCGTAACGCTGTAGTCCTACTAACCATTTTTCAGTGCAGCTCCTGTTGACCTGTTTATTCTAACGGGGTCAATTTAGGACAAAACAAAGGATCAGTCAATGTGCCAAGGCCTCTGATCTGGAAGTTGAGGAACACATAGAACCTCCAGCACAACAACAATGTGTGAGGTGCTCCTAGGCATAACTTTTTTTCAGCCGCTACAAGAGGCTGTTTTCGGTGAAAAAGCTACTCCCTCAGCAGCAAACAGCCACAGTTAGAGAGTAGCTGGTACCAACACTAAGTAAAGCATTAACCAGGCGAAGGGCCACACATGTCCTTCAGGAGTTGGTGATATGCTGTGTTCACAACTTGTTTCCACTGCAGGTTTAAATGTCAATAACATTCAATGAGATTCAGGTCCTCATATTGATAGTACTAACAAGTGCTTCATTGCGTTCTGAAATCTGTACTCTTGTAGGCGTGTCAAAGCTTGTGTTTGACCAGTCCTGCAAACTCCATCCCCAATAGCTTTAAGGCCACTGGACAATATCAGCTCTGAAACCGGGACTTCTGGGGGTGCAGGAACTTAAGCTGTCGTCTTTGAATCAAAATTGGACCTAGGTTTCTGCAGTTGAAATGCAGATTGTACATTGTGAGTGACTACCCTAAAAGGTTCCCGATCCAAAAACTAAAAACTTGTTGTTTTTCCGAGTAGAACGCTGCTAAGCTCCGTCTTATCATCTTTTCTGCCGCTCATTTAATAACAGAACAAACTTCATAATTTATCTGTGTTATGTGTTTGTATCAAGAAAGCACTTGCATCCATGATGAACATGCCCAAACACATGCACACAGATAGGCTGTTGTTCTCCTCACTCCAGTCAGATCATCAGCTAATGATGGTTGCTGTTATCGTGTGCGGAGCTCGCGGTTTTAGCCTGATGACACAAGGTTAAACAAACAGACCTGCATTAGTTCACTACACAGTATCTGCCCAACCCCTATAAGTGAGGTTGTGTGGGCAGGTACAAACAGCAACGCATTACTTTTCCCTCCCTGCACACTGTATCTTCAACACTTACCCACGCACTCACATCCGTTGTAATTCACGGTTTAAGTCATATTTTTAGACAGCTCTGTGATATGCCAGTTTGATAGCTGCTGTAGATGATGGCTATCTGCTTCCACACGGTTCCCTGCTCGGGCCCGCACCTTTCCGCTCTTCCTCTTTCAGACTTGTTTACTCTGCTACCGTGTGGAAATGCAGGCTGCAGGCCTTTGCTCCACCATGCTGTGGACACAACGCCACTGTTTGTTGTTCTTAGAAGCAGCTTGCATTTCACTGTCTTCTTCAGGCCAACGTGGGTAGTGACCATGTTTCGTAAGTTTATAGTACCTGAGAGTGGACCTGCTGGTTAACATGGTGTTTTCTCTCTAAAAAGCTTTACATTAGGGCTGCAGCCATCGATTATTTTAGTAAGATTATTCCAACAATAACAACAAATGTTGTACACATTACAACTCAGAATTGTGCCTTACCTTTGCTAGCCTTCATCTCATCTTCATCTTAAATTCTAACGTTAACGTTGCCTTGTTTTGGGTCCACTCCGGTGACTCGATGCGTAGACTGGATGCGTTCTGCTCAGATTCTGAAGCATTGCCATTGTGCTGTTGTGGTAGGTTACTTCCGTTTTACAGTAGACAGAGTTTCTGTTTTCTTTTAGCCTGAAATGATCCCATACTTTGTACAATTTCTGTCTTTATCTCTGGTCTTTCTCTTCTTGGTCCATCCCTATTGGCTCTCTCTTCCTCCATTTTGCAAACCACGCCATCAAGTCACGTCATCCACAGCGTAAGCACGTTGTGTGACCTTAATAATTGTCCGTGTGAAAAGGTACGCTATAAATTGTTATATTGATTAAACGAAGCGTTTTTAGTAATCAGTTAACTCAAGTTTCTTGATGAATCGCTTCAACATAGTTTCAATACATTATATGTTGATAGAGTAGTAGGCTTGTGCGGTATCAAGGTATTCCACTATACCAGGGTATTTAGAAATCCTGAAGGTATGACTTTAAATACCAGTATAAATAAATACATCCTCTTATTATTAAACTGGAAAGGAGATGCTGTATTGAGGATGTGTATTCTAGACTAGTGGATAGCACGCACCACCAGAGGTCAGTCTCTACTGGTGGAACAGAGAAAAGTTGTATTTCCACTGCACGGTACTGCTTGACTAAACTCTACTCTGCTCGCTTTTAGTAACAGGTACTTTTCTCTACTTCATTCTTCTGCAGATATAACTTTTGGATAGGTCGCCCTTAACATGAAACTGCCATACAACGCAATAAACCCGTTCACTTTTCGAGCAGTTGGTAAACAACACACACACCTGCAGCCTTTATTCACTGACAAACTCTAACCTTCACTGTACATTTACTGCTAAACATCACTGCTCACCTTTTCCTCTGCTCCGCTGCATTATGCTCTTGCTCAACCACCCTCTCACTACACGCACAAAAAGTAGCTATGCAACTTATATGACTGAAGATATCGCAGGGTTGGTGTTGCTGATACGTCTGCACCTTGACAATTGACCATGGCACGGTTTTGCATGCTACCATTAAAAAAAAAAAAATCTGGGTCAGTGAATTAAAAAATTGCGGTCGTTTCCCAGGTGAAATGTCAGGAACATTTGAAAAATAGATACCGCCCAAGTCTAGTGAAGGTATGATTTCAGTGGCGCCACCACTGATTGAAAACTTGTAATTTCCAAACCACAATAGGTTGGAATGTTTCTTTTGTCTGAAGGAAAGCTGTTTCAAGTCCATCAAAACAATATGATCTGTGCTTTACAGAATTTGTGGCTAAAACGGATTCTAACTGGTTGAAGAGTCAGAAGATAAAAATCTTATTTTTACACTGTCAAATAGTGTTTTCAGGTACTTAGACATCCTGTTTAGACATGCTCTACCCCCATGTACCACAATGAATGTTAAATACTAAAAAGAAGCCTACGCAAAAAAAGAAAAGATATCATGCATGACTATGATGGTATTTCTGTTCTCCAGGGGCTACTGTAAAATTGCACAGTGAATTGTCCCACCTGATTTTCAGGTATCATGTACATTATAGCAGCTGCAGTATGTTATATTCATTTGAAGACAAAAATGTGTTGCTTGTTGCCAGTTTACTGTTCACGCAGCCCCATCCCCCTTAACACCTGTCAAGCTTTGGGTCCTTGAATAAACAAAAGCAGCTCTTGCTCATTTCTAGTCGGGGACTATCGTGGGCAGAAATGAAAACTGTCATTACCATTTTGTCAGCTCTAGCTAGCTTGCTAATGAAGCTAACGTTCACACCACGATTTGGTTAAAAATGCCCTTTTTGGTAGGTTTTCATCTGACTCGTGTTTTGTAAGAGGTCTCAAATATTCAGTTGACGGCTACATTCATGTTACCGGGACTGGAACAGCAATGTAGTTGCAGCTTGTTAGTACTCGTATTGTAAGTATGAGAAGGAATATAATAAAATTATTTATTAGTTATTTGGTTCTAACATAATTTGTTTTGGCTGCTTAGATTATATACATGTTCATAATTTTGTATGTGTTTAAATTTAACACAATTAAGAGAAAAGGCTGTAACTAATGTGTTTAGCAGATATAATGTGGCCTTGGGTAACATTGGTGAGTAAACTTCCCCAAATTTAATATTGTATTTGATAAATTGAAATTTTGACCTGATAATAAAACTATATCACAATGACAATCCATCCAAGAGTTGTCAAGACATTTCACTCTGAAACACAAATGTGCTAGAGGAAAAGTTAGGGGATCACCAAAGTCAATAGGCTTCATCCTCTCGGGAACATGAATGTCTGTATGAAAATTTATTACGATTTTTCCGATAGCTGTTGAGGTATTTCAGTCTGGATCAGTGGGTCATCCTGCTCTCATGTCCTGTGTAGAAAAGGGAGTGTTTCAGTTTTTCTCATTAATCCACCATACTTATTTGACAAATAGAGCACATTGAATATATGTTTTGAATTCAAGAAGATGGACACAACGATTACCAAGAAGACAGCAATGAAAACAGGCATTTAATAGTTGATCCATTTATCAGACAGAAGTCTGCGGTTTACATTAAATCACTATTAATCCTCCCGTTATTTGTTTAGCCATCCTTAATGTTGTCTTATTTCAGAGTGTTCCTCAAAATCTGCTCACATCAGTGTCTGTGGATCATCAATCAGGGAGCAAACACCCAGCCGTCGCTCTCCTCCTCATGGAGATGCAGCCCACATGCCAGTCAGCCAGAGGAATCCTCCGGTTTGTGGTCGAGACGAGGGGGAAGAGGAGCAGACTTGGCGGATCAAGGGGTTTCAGGCTTGGAGCAGTAGCTGCATTCCTCTCTCTCTCTCTCTCTCTCTCTCTCTCTCTCTCTCTCTCTCTCTCTCCCCCTCCCTCTCTCTCTCTCTCTCCATTTCCTGTTCCTCAAGCCCCAATAGGGATCTCAGGAAGCATCATTGATGTTTCCCTGATGTCCTGTCCTCAAATGCTGCACTCTGTCTGCCTGGCCCGACCAAGCTTGTCTGTCAGCAGTGTCCCTATTTCTCATGTCTCTTCTCCACACAGGTGCTAATAGTAATAATTTAATTGGCCCTTTTTGTTATTGAGCAATATATTGCCTCTTCAGTCTCTACCTCAAGACATCAATGGCTGTGTTTTTGTTTGGATAAAAAGCACTCTTCTCTTAACTGTGACTCGCCAAAAGCTGACTCTTTCTTTGGACATCATCCTGCTCATATTTTGAATTTCTTTAACTTGAGATGAAAATGCGAGGTCTTTTACGGGCGGCTGTGGCTCAGGCGGGTTGCCCGTTAATCGGAAGGTTGGCGGTTCATTCCACCAGGCTTCATGTCGAAGTGTCCTTGGGCAAGATACTGAATTCCGAATTATGTATGAATGTGTGTGAATGTTAGTTTCTGCTCAGTGTATGAATGTGAGTGAATGCGATGTAGTGTAAAAGCGCTTTGAGTGGTCGCAAAGACTAGAAAGGCGCTATACAAATACGGAGCATTTACAATACTGGCTAAAAAGAAAAGCAGTAGAGAAAGTTTACTAGACTACTGAGAGACAAAAGATTAGCATAATGTCATTGCCGTCCTCCTCCCTCTCTTGTTCAGTAGTGTGTTTCTACAGTTAATGGAGGTGCATCCTAGAAGACAGATAAAAATCTCTGCTAATTACCTCTAATCTTAATCAAAAGTTGGCCCACTAGTTATTTCTGTTGGAATAGTGAAACATGGAGAGAAAGGGATACATATACTATACATGCAGACAGATGGAGACCCATACAAACAAATCCTCAGCTCTGAGATAAGTAGCTGACACTGACAGGTTTGCAAAGCAGAAGGGGCAAACGGAAAGGTTAGCATGTTAACATTATTAAAGGAATTCAACAACCTAATTTAAAACTGCACTGGTCACAATACAGCGCGCTGGGAAACACTGTAAACCTGTAATTTATAGTTGATTGACAGTCAAGCCTGTCAAGCTTTGGGTTTCTCATCATATTGAAGTAGTGTGCATGGAGCAATACTCTGCGTTTAAAGAGTTTGGAGTGTGATTTCTTTTTTTTTAGTAACGTTTCAAAACCAAAAATGAGCAAAAGTGTAAGGAATGAGTAACTGCTCTAACGAAAGCTGCAAAGACTAACTAGCGTACTATTACTTTAGTAGTAACTTAGCATAACTAACAAAGCTAACCAGCATATTATTAACAAACTGCATTATTTTCTGTGGTAACCGGTAATGTTAGAAATGACATCGGTAACATCCAGTGTATAGTGGTGTAGTGATTTTAGGCTAATAATAGCAGCTCTATCCACTCTTTATTGGATTTAGGGAAGTTTACAAAGCTACCCCAGCCAAACTGGTTACCTGATACAGCATTATGTTTCCCAAACTCATCAGTTAGTCGTCATCCTCTTTTCTCTTGAAATAGTGAAGCATACCACAAAATTTAAAGCTTAAACTCTGTGTTGCTTGTCCACGTTTGTGTGTTTTATAATAGCTAAGCATTCAGCGACAGCATTTTAATTATTGTAATTCCTGTTCATGGGGCAACTCTGGGGCCATCTACACATTTAAAATCCTTTCCAGATTGTATCTGGATATGATTTTAACCGGATTTAATTTACACCTGATATTAATGTGTCTCTAGTGTCCACATTGAGATCCAATCAAGCTCAAACCGAACGTCACATCCTCTTCTTGTTTGCGCGGGTCCAAAATGTGCTCTATATAACTACAGACTTTATCATTCATTTCTGAACTGTCTCTTTCCACAGTGATTTCTTTACCTCCATGGATTATACACTATGTTTGTCTCTCTTCAGCAGGACGCTGATGTAATAGCTCTGCCAGAAAGTGGAACTTAAGTTCCACCTGGTTTCCTTGCACTACCTTTCTTCATCAAGTGGGCTCCTTTCTGTTATTTTAGTAGTTTATATTGAATTTAGCACAACACTGTTGGTACAAATTGCCTGTCTGCACAGTCAAACTTTTGATTTTATTTGCAGAAGACTGTGATTGGTACATACTTCCAACCACATAGTTGTTGAATGCGGATTGACAACGCATTTTGCATTACAACTTGTGTTCAATGCGTCCCTGACCGATTGGATCACCTCCTCAAAAGTGTTTTGGATGCATTTACACCTGTACTTTCATTTGGTCAAGCACTCTTCAAATGCAATCCGATCAACCAAAATGCATTGTAATGCCATGAGTAAATGGGCCATATTAGTTACCTGTCTGTCCTGGGAGAGGCATTTGTTCTGTTGTTTTGTTGTTCCTGAGGTTTCTTCCACTTTTTCCCCCGACGTTCCCCAAGTCGATGGTCTAGGGAGAGAGACGGAGTCGATGCGGGACAGATTGTAAAGCCCCTTAAGACAAATGTTGTTCATTGTGGTTCATTTTATATGGAACCCTTTTTGTAAGTGGTTATTTATTTTAAAGAGTACTTTTCTGGTAGTCAGTGAAATTACCTGGTGTAGTTTTTATTTGAACAATACCTGCAGATTCCTGACTCTCCATGGTGCATAATGTTAAAATCGATCAAATACATGACTGTGAAAAATGTATGTCTGACCTGTGTAACTGTTTGTGTCTGTGCAGGACTACCCTAGGAACAGACACCCGGGATGGAGCCGAGGGTCAGTGGCGTATCATGCAGGTAAAAGTCTCTCTTTCTCTTCCTTTCAGTCTGTGTTGTCAGATTTATCAGAAAGAAGGTTGTGCGTTATTTCCTTTTTTGTGAGTGTGGAATTCCCCCTGTAGGGTTGTTTTGAACGAAATTAAAAAAAAAATCTGATAGTCTTCCTCTAAAGCATCTATCTGCTGCCTTTTTTTAGATGCAAACATCACAGGGCACCGTCTCAGCTGGATGTTAAGGTGCCGAGCACAAACAGAGATCAAGGACGATTGCAGGCAGATAAAAGGGACAGAAAGCAGATAAAGCAGATGGTGACAGCATCAGAAAGAGATGAAGGATCATATCTCCAATCGCTCTCCCTCTGTTTCTGTGGAAGTTTGGTCATCTAAAATATCTCTCTAAGCAGTGAACCGAAAAAAACAACAAACACAAAAAACCTGAGTTTAGTTATCTTTATCTTCTTATGCTTCCACAGACACACACAACACACACAACACACAGTCTTGGTTGTTTGTGACGACAGCCTTGTGAACATTATCTGTACAGGCATCTGCACAAAAACCCCCACAGCTGCCATTCCAGGCACCCCTCGCTATCAGTGCTAAGAGATTAGCTATCAAACGCTGCTGCCATGATATGAGAATTTGTGGTTGTTACTACAAAGTACAAGCTACAGTAGGTAGCCCGCTCTTTATCTGACGGTCCACTGTCACAGTCAAGATCTTGTTAGTCCTTATCAGACCGAAGCAGTTAGGAGCTAGCTGGCTTTTATCGGCGTTATTTTCGTCTGCAGCATCCCCTTGTTAATCTTTCTCACAGGGGATTTCAGCCGCTCTCCCTCTGAATGATTCACACAACACAAATGTCACTCTCTGTCATATGTTTTTCCACCAGAAAATGTGTATGGTTTTATTTTTAGAGGATGGTTTATATACTTTCTTCCAGTTGACCTCCAAATCAGCTATCAAAACACATTTTCTTGTTCACTCTGCACATTCCATTCATGTTTTGAGTCGATGTTTATAGTCCTAAATCCCCATATATCCCTTGCAGATTCCATTTATACTTAGGATATATTAATAATAATAACAGTTTATGCTGTGCGTCCTGCCGGAGTCTGTGGATGGTACCTCATTGCTGAGTGACAGACGAGGCTGGTCATTCACAGGGCCTCACCATGCCAGTCCCAGAGGTCTAGCGCTGCGGTGTGCCTGGTTTGGCTGCCGTGTGTTGGACACCACAGAAATGTGCACGCCCCAGCACAGCTCCCATTAATCTTATTTGTTAGAGACTAAAATGATGTATGTGGTTTTCCACGCTGTGCATATGAGGTTTGCCTTCCCATGCTTGGGTTAATGTGCAGGCTCTAATCCAGCTACTTAAAATCAACAGCCGGGGCCTCTTCTTCATGTCTCCCCTCGCCCCACCACGCATCCGGGATTGATAAAAAAGTAATGTATTGTCAATGTATATAGTCATATACCCACAGCAGGATTGTTTAAAGAAGGAATGACTTTAGCTTTGTAACCAAGAATGCTGTGAAGAGGTGTTTCTGTGACACGTGGTACTTATGTTTATTAACCTTTATGGTTGGTTTTCTTATATTTGGACCTCAGAATCTAAAGGGGCAAATGTCTGCCATGATGTTCTTGTCAGGTTTTAGCTTTGTATGGACTGTTGAAACTCATTATTATATTTTTATCGTAACTCATGTTGTTCTTAATAGCAGCGTGATCCTAATGTTTCTATCATTAGATTTTAAGAAAAAGTTGCTGCAAATAGTATTTTGAGTGATATTAAGCAGCCTGAAGGCAAATACATAAATTACTTAATGATTTAATGCAGTATTCCTCCTTTTCAAATTTATACCTTGCATGTACAGTTTGATTACCCTGATTTATGATGCGTTGTACTGGGCACGTGACCAGTGTTGACCTGGATCACATGTAATGTGTATTATTGACTTTTAAAGTTGTTATTTTACTCAAGGTATATATTCCAGTTATGTACACGAATGCCGGCCAACCATATTACTGCTCTATTGTATAGCTTGTATAGTTTGAGAGTTCTTTGGCCTGCGCTGGTGTTACCACGAGTGTTTGTGTTGGGATCTGGCCCAGTGTGGACCTCCATCCCGCGTGTTGGCTCGGGCTGGCTCCGCAAGTTAATGGGCCGTGGGGCACTGCGGGCCCCTGTGGGCCCTATCACGAGCAACCAGCCATCCAACCAGTGAGTGCTCCTCAGCAAGCCTCATTAACCCTGTCACCCCCTCCAAACCCCCATCAGTGACTCACACGTGCTATGACTCAACACCCGCAGATGAAGGATGTGCCCCACCGCCACCGTCCATCCCTCACCACCAAGCCAACCTGAAATAATAGGGCTCAGTCTAACTTCAGTGACGGGGTCTTATCTGATTCTAGCTCAGGTTCTGCAAAAACAAATATTTAATACCAACATGTTGTTTTGGGGGATTATATTACCTTCTTACCTAACGGGTAAGATTTGGCAAAAACGACCAATCTATTATCACAATCCTTGACGGTAAATTTTCCCTCACTGTACCTGCCGTGATGTCTGAATAAGTATGTATAAAATCTACTTTTGTAAACAAACCAACCAAGGCTGCAGCTAACTGTTATTTTACATATTTTATCTGGCAGTTCTCAAACATTTTGTCTATAAAATGTCATAGTGATGAAATCCAATTGCTTGTTTGTCCAACTGTCCAAAACCCAGAGATAAAGAGTTCATTATCAAGAAAAGCAGCACATCCTGAAATTGAAGAAGCTGGAACTAGAAAAATTTAATGACTATCAAAACCGTTGCAAATAATTTTCTGCCTATCCACAAATCCTTTCAGCTCTAAAACCAACACAAAGTTGTTTGTCAGAGAGCTAAAACCTGTCTCCAGCAAATCTTGCATACCCACTGAACCCATCAGCCTAATGATTTTTTTGCACATTTATGACTGTATGCTCAGGGACCTCTCGTGGTTGCGGTGATTCACAATTTTGAACAACAATGTCATTGACTGATCCTTTTGTAAAGCTTAGACTTTTGTCTTTTGAGCAGTATTCACCATTTTACGATATACGTTACAACAAAACAAAAGGCATTTCTAGCAATCGACTAGACGAAATAAAGTCTTACCTAGTCTGTTGCAGGCCACATTTTGGCCTTTGTCGTAGCTCAAAAACTGCCATCCAGAGAAAATTTAGTTTTGTGTTACAACAAAATGTTCTAAATAATGTTTCTCCTCTTCATTCTACTACTGTCATTCATACACGCTGGACATTCAGCCTGCCCTGCACACCCTGTTACCTTCCCAAATGGCCCCAGACTCTTTTTCATGTTTTAGGAGTCTGTGAAGTCATTGTTCCCTGGGCAGGGAAGCCCAGTCTTTTCCAGACAAACTCTCATGTTACTAAAGAGCCTGTTTTCTTGTTCCCAGCTGGTCTCAGTCCTCGGTCAGGTTCTGTCAGCCATAGAGCCTGCGCTCCCCTCCCCGTGGGAGCGTCTCCAAACCCACCTCCGGTATTCACCATGTTGTTGCTGCTTGGATCACCCTTAGATCCAGCACCTGGTGGCGGTCACAGTAGCTACCTCTGTTAGCTTCACAGACAACTGCCTCAGTTTATGATCTTGACTCTTGCATTAACACCATCACCAGTATTCTGCTGCTCCGTACACTCCACCATCCTCAGAGCCAAACCTTGGTCAACACCTCTATGCTAATTTTAAACTCTCTAGTCTCATAAACATGAATTTAAAAATTTTCCGCCACAGTTCAGCTCTGATTCCTGTGTCTCAATTTCCATCCTTTTTAGCACCAAAGCACACTTGAGAAAAGCAGCAGAACATTTTATTGTGTGCTAAAACATAGCTCCAGTTACTGTCTCAAACATCCGCCCAGCCCCATCAGGATTTTCTCACCTTTCCTGCCCCAGTGAATTAGCTCCATCCTTAGGCCCAAACCTGGACGTCCACACCCCACCTCACCTCCAGCACCAGCCCATGTCGCTCTCTAAAGCCCTGCTCTGCTATTTTTAGCCGTGCTGCGACTCTGCCGGCGTGGCTGCACCGTTTGCCCGGTGTGTGGTGTTGTGACAAGGCCCCGCATGGGAGCCGTAATGATACAGTGTCTCCGTCTCCCTCCCGGTGCTAAGATAGAGATTGTTTAAACAGTATCCTGGGCCGGGGACGGGTCCCATGACAACTTCATAAATATTTACCAGCAGCAGCCACGCTGCTTCGCTTGAGGAGAGCTCGTCTGCTGGCTGCCTCTGCAATGTTTTTCTTTAGCCCTTTTTTTCCCCATTGTTGTCTCTTGCAACTGTAGTATGTGTTGTTTTGCTGATTTCCTTTGGATGTTGTCTTTTTTTTGGGGGGGGGGGGAGAAGTGTTTTTACTAGAGCTGCTTTCGTCTTTACACATCATCATCTCACTGGAATGTCAGGATGTCCTGAATGAGGCACTACATTGTATGTACACATGTTGCACACTGTGGTAAACACATTAAAACGTCTTGTAAGTCAAGTTCAGCAAAGGGCCACCTGTGTGGGACATAAATGACCCCACACAGGGCATCTGAATTCAAAGCTTTCTTCAAGACTTCTGCAAAAATCTGTTTCCTCAAAGGAAAGGCGTGTTTGGTTTTAAGAAGTCTGAAATTTGGTGTTAATTATTATATAATCAGGTATTACATTTCATTCTGTGTGGTGTTTAGAAGTTCTTATTAGTCTTATTAGACACATATGCTTTGTTGAGTAATAAATAAGTTTCTTTCTTGCTACTCCTATCTGACAGATGATGGCAAGATCTTTCACGGCAGCGGCGTTGGAGACGCTTTTGGTCCTCGCTGCTTCAAAGGTGACATCATGGGCTGTGGCATCATGTTTCCACGAGACTACATCCTGGATGGAGACGGTGAGGGCAGAGGGTGCAGGTGCTGCAATTACACTGTCACTCATTAGAGTGTTTGATTTGTCCGTGGGAGGTTTCGCTCTTAAACCTGCTTATGGTGGTTTAGCTAGCTTTGTTGGGAAATAAACTGAATGCAAACCAAGACACCCCCACAAGGAAAGCAGAACAGTTACTGAAAGGGCCCACTCCCTTTCCCTGAGAGACAAATATAGGCTTTCCTGCTCTCAGGTGGTTTCCGTACATCCGTTTCAAATGATTAAACCTATGATAATTTGTAAGAACTGTAGTATTCAAACTAACAAAACATCTCAGGTTGAGGCATTAATTAACATTTTTTGCTGTCTTACTGCTCTGCACTGTTTTTCCTGGCCTGGTATTTTTTCAGTGTGTAAAACGTGTGGCACAGCTGCAACTCAGCTTGCACATGAAAGCCTCTACCTCTACTCGAACGCGCTGTGCTCTGTTTGGTCCCCAGGTGACACGGACGAGTGGGATCGGCTGGAGGTCCGCTCTAGTAACGCAGGCGTTCAGAACGTTCTGTACCTCAACGACGAAGAGGAGGAAGAGGAAGATGGGGAACAGGTAGAGCAGGGACAGGAGGGCAGGAAGGTCACGGTGAGGAACACTCATAAACACGACACAGCTGTGTTAACCATTGCTACTAGGGGTGTGACGAGACACTTAACTGACGAGACGAGATGCGAGATGAGATTTTAACACAATTTTTAATAAATCTTTAATGCTAAATTATATGAATTTTTGTTTAGTATTAAACACTTTATTTCCTGCATTCTGATGAATTTTTCTGCATCAATTTATGGTGATTTTTTTTTTATGTATGTAGAGAAACTCAGGTGGCAGGTGACAAAATCTATAGCCTAACTGTAATAGAATATAATGCAGTGCAGCTCTCAGTCATTCTGTGCTGCTTTTCAGATCTATTTCCCCTGTAGATTTTCTTTTCTCATGTAAAATCATCCCTGCTGAGGCTTGATTTAGTCTTCACTCCTCTTCTGTGTCTTTGTTTGGGGAAGTAACCTCTTTAAATGTGCCTGTGGCAGCTTTTCACCTCAATTAGAAATGATTTAATTTTTATTCAGTTATAAACTCCTGGACTTTAATAGCTCCTGTGTTTCAGCAGGTTTTCTGCTCGTGTTCAAAACTTTCAGCACATTCAGAATCTCTCACATATCTCTGTTCTCTGACATGTCAAGAAAAAAGTCCTAATATTAAGAGACTATTGTCATCATTTGATGAGAAGTCTACCTGCTCTTTACTCTGCTGTGCATTACGTTATTGATCCCTTCAGACCATTTGATCAACGCAGTTTGGGAGTGCATGTGAAACCGGAAGTAACTGAAACACTGATCAGGCAAAATCTCACCACAGATCCACACACACACGTTAACTTCAGCAGCTCTGATAAAGTGCAGCTCACAGTCCCAAACAGAGCAAAGTTGCACTTAGGTTTTTAGATGTGTATGTTGCAAAACTCTACCAGCGACGTTACCACTCGTCACAGCTGTCTGGACTCACAGCGCGAGCAGTGCGGTTGATTACTATCAGGGAGTTCGCCGGTGTGGCATCAGCAGGCGCTCCGCGAGTCTGTCTTATCCGTTATACAATTGTATTTCACTGCGAGAGAAAATTAATGTGTGGCTTGACAGCATGTAAAATACATCACACCCCTTTTTGCTAAACACATGTAAACTACGCAGGTTTTAGATTCATGAGCATTTTATGATCAAGAGAAATATTTGCCTGTTTAGCTGCCAGATTGATGATGCATTCACAGGCTAGCTGCTAAATGTGTCTGTCCGTGAGCTGGTGGTGTACAGGTGGCTTTTAGAGCTTTTTTGGTGCGGCCAAAAATAACGCTATGAAAGCAATGAGAGCAAACCAAAACAGTAAAATTGTGGCCTGACAGCTTATCAACAAGCTGAAACTGTCTAGAGCCTAGAGGAACTGCAGATTCAGGTCACATCACCACAAGCTAACCCCTTAAACATTGTTTTAACACCGTCCTTTGATACTGTGTTATAATAAAACTATTGATTTATAGTCGCTTTAAATAAAGACTGATCAATCATTAATATTCGCACAAACATTTTTAGAACCACATTTAGGGACCTCTTCAATATGAGTATTAGAGTTCTACTATGACAGCATTTTCCCTTAAATTCTTTAACATGTGTGTCTGTCGCCAAGCCAGAAACCTTCCAGATAATGAAGAAGGAACAGTTCAATGCAACTGTAGTGAAAGGACAACAAGCACTGTTATCGATAACCAATTCCTAGTGAAATGTTGTGACATTTTTTTAATGAAAACTCCAAACAAACCCCAAACCCACAGCCAGTATGATCTAAAATCGTTATAGCTTGCGCAACTGGTAGTGGTGAGCCAGCAGTAAACATGATTATCTTACCAGGAGCTAAAAGCGGACCCTTGACTTTTGTCTGGTATTGGACAGGTTTTGTAATCAGAACTTTTTCGGGGTTAATTAGCACTGTGGGAATGAACCAGACTTTCAACCAAAACAGTGAGCTGAAAGACACTAAAGCTGAGTTTAGTCTGTTCTACAATACATCCCAAATCACAATAGGGAAAGCATTACCAAAAACAAAATACTGTATATAAACAAAATCAAAACTTCAGAAGTAGGTATCGACTTTTTTGAAGTGGGGAAAAAAAAGTTTCTGATATGATTAGACTGTATATAAAACCTCATTTTTTTTCTTTTTAAAGGGACAATGCACATTGATCAACACGAGGACTTCAGTCCATTATGTAAATGTACCAGATTTACATAAGTTCACTTTCTGGATGCGAAAGTAAACTTGAACTAATTTAATTAAAAACCATACTGTGCATCCATACAGTATGGAGGTGTACATAATGTAAACAAAGGAAGGAGGACAGAAATGCGTCACGATTGATCTACCGATTATTTTCTTGGTTAATTATTTGATCTTTTAAAATGCAAGAAAATTGCACAAAACCTCCCAGAGCCCACAGCGACATCTTCAGATGTCTTGTTTCGTTCGACCAATGGTCCAAATCTCAAACATATTCAGTTTACTATCATAGCAAAGTTAAACAAACCAGACAATATTCTCATTTGAGAAGCTGGAACCGATTGATTAATTAATCAATCATATCCGTCAGTGCAGGATTAAGCCTGTCAGCCATACATTGACACCCACTATGCTCTGTGTTGGTATATTCTGAATATTAAATCCATTATTTCTTTTGGCAACTCTTCATCGAACACACTTCACAGCAGTTATTTCATATTACTTAACTTGCATCACAGCAATTACTTTCGTATTGTGGTGTAACTTTGCTTCTGTGGGACGCGTCACTGTGACCTGTTTATATTTCACCACGCCTTGCTGTAACATCACTCCTGCAACTGTGGTTTTCACTTTGTCTGGACTCGTAGCCTCTGGGCTAACTTGCCCCCACACAGTTGCGCAAGTAGAGGCCAGCTGGGGGGGGGGGGGGTCACTGAGCGGGTGTGAGTGCATGCAGGGCAGAAACCCAAGTGGGTGAGAACAGAACAGGCCGGGTTGTAATCCAGGGGTTTGTCAATATTTATTCAGCAGGACACATTACCCTCAATGCACTGCTCCTTGACATCACAGAGGTCTCTGTGGGCATGGCTGCACGTGTGCGCGGGTGACGGGGGGAGGGGGTTGTTGGTGTTCAAACCAATGAAGCCTGTTGCAGATTTACTCACCCTTCATTTGTAATTGAATAGCGGTTAAGCCTTTCTTTTTTCGAGTGGGTGGTACAGTAAATGTTTGATATGTGACTCAGCCTGATTTATCGTAGACACACACTCCACAGTACTTCACTTGTTGTTTTAGTGTGTCGGTATTTGCCCTCAGACTTGGGAAGAAGCCCTCGGTATTAGCATTGAAAGGCTTGTTGATGTTCTTTTGAGAACAGCTGGATAATGTTTGATCACTCGCTGATTTAGTAGAGACATGTACTGTAAACACTGACTTTTTTTTTTTTCTCTCCAAGAACACAGACGTTACTCTGTCACCTGTTTGTTTAACGATATTTCCTAACTGCACATAATTCCTGTTTACAACTGGCACACTGAGTGCTCTCAAATGAAGTCTGTATTGGTATCATTATGAAAAGACTTTTCTTTCATGACTAATTGTTCCAATGCTTCATCAGTGGATTTACAGTGAAAAGCGTGTGTGTGTGTGTGTGTGTGTGTGTGTTTAAACTCACTCTCGCCCCCCTGTGGTCCTGCAGGTGTTCTTCACAAGGAATGGGAAGCTGATGGGCCGGAGGGAGGTGGTGGTTCCTCCTGGGGGCCTCTACCCCACCGTGGGGATGCTGAGCAGCGGAGAGAAGGTCAAGGTGGATTTGCATCCCCTCAGCGGATGAGCTGAGAGCGTGAGCTGGACAAATGACGCCCTGCAAACAGCTGGCTGCACTGTAGAGCTCACCCACAGTAGCCTAGCATGCTGCTAACACTCGCCAGAACACGCTCAGTTCAGCCGCACACATGCACGTCACCTGTCGTCTTCCTCGACACTGCCTCGGCTTTAATTTATAAGACTTGTAAATTTCACAGTCCTCACAGAAACACAACCAGATTGTGGCTGTGAAGTAGCAGAGTGAGAAGGTCCTACCTGGGCTGTGTAGGGTTACAGCATGCAAAGCACAGGAGTAGACAGCTGCACCTCGAGGCTAAACGCTCCTGGAAGATATTTAACTGGTAATTCTATGCAATCTGTACTGCTACCACCATCTCACACCTAAACTCCCTCTCCATGCAGTGTGTTTCTGAAACACTGGGCTGTAAAATCCCTCTCATGAGGTCTGGCACAGTTGGTTTATTTCATTTGTCACAACCCCAAGCAAAGCAGAGCAAGGCCAACAGTTGTGCCAAGTCAGAGCTCGTTGGCCGCTTATGTTTCACGGAATACACCATCTCTCTCTCTCTCTCTCTCTTCTAGTCTTTCACACACTCTTTCCCAACCTCCCTCTGCTGCTCCTCTCTCTCTCTCTGGGTGAGGCTGCCCTCCTGTGAGTGATCAGGGACCTGCTGTTGACCCACCTCGCTCGCTGCACTCCCGGAGCTGGCTGGAAGTGAACAGTGGATCTGTTTCCACACTCATTTTGTGTGAGGTTATTGTTGAGGGTTGTTATGTGTTTTGGTCATCACAACCTCACATAAGATGCTGTTACTGAGCAGCGTCTTTCCTAAGAGTGGATGAATCGATTTCTGAGTGTTTGATAGTTTCATGTTGGAGCCAGAGTACAAATAAAAACGCGTCAGGTATATTTTCTACAATCGATGTGGTAAATACACATTTAAATTCATCTTCTACATCAAAAGTTCAGGGAATGTGTTTTGTTTTTGCACTTTGAGAAACTGAGACCTTTGGGGCAGACATGCATACAGTAGGTGGTCAAAATAAAAGAAACACCTTCCAGGATAGTGTGATGCAACACCACAATCCACAGCCATAAGAATAACCATAGAGTTAAATAAAAACCACTCAAATGTAACTTTGCAAACCTCACACAGAAGTACAATATGCAGGTATATTGTATTCATAGTTATCAGCCACGTGACGTACGCGGAGACCTGGAGGCCAAAACAACAGACCAAGATAGGAGCTCACACTGGACTCCCTCGTAGAGATACCGCAAAGGCAGTTTTATTAAAGCAAATTTTATTTAGATCACCTCTCAACTCAAGAAAAAGATAAATATGGACACAAACTGCAAGTGTTGGGCACTTGCAATCCATATACACCACCCGCTGCCGTATTTCCGCCATTAAAAACCGCCAGGCCCCCTGCCAGCGCTCGACTGTGGTAATGTTTTACGTTTACCTTGTAGGGATTCCCTCACCTAACGCAGCTCAGGCTTGTCTCCTCGTCAACGTTTTTTTGCCCTCCAAGGGAGCGTTTTCCGTGGAATGTGACGTCACGTGAAAACCTAACCCATCATGCTGTTATGTGTTACTCTGTGTTTTAACATTTTGTTCTGCTTTTGTACAGGTTTCACTCACTGTGCATGTTTGCCCTCAATACGAAAGATTATTTCCCATCTTCATTTCCTTTTAAACCAGAAAGTTCAAATGATGATGTGACATTTTGCAAGTAATTTAAAAGAGAATGGAAACAATTCTGCTCGAATAAATTTCTTGCTGTTGTACTGATAACTTGATAGGTGAGAATTTAGGATTAGAATTTGCTGCTGGGTGTTTTTTTAAGATAAAGACAATGATGTTTTGGTTGCTGCATGTTTAAAAAAAAGTCCAAGAAAAATACTTGGATCACAAAGCCGGATTAGTCTGTTGGCTGTCTATCGTTGGGCTCGACTCATCACAAAGCCGACTTTTAACCAGGCTAGATCACCGTTGGTAACCTGTGCCGAAATGGAGCATAACCAGATCAAAACTACTGGCCAATCAAATCACTGAAGTTAGTGAGTCGTCATTCCTACGGTGTACAAAAGTGCTGTAGTTTACAAGTAACAGAGAAATCTTTTTAAAATTAACAAAAATTGCGTTGCCTTGATAACTTTACCTTGGGCTGCAACTAACTATTATTTTCATATTAAACATTAATCCGCTGGTTATTTTCTTAATTGATTAAGCATTCGGTCTGTAACATGTCAGAAGATTTGGAACATTATGTTACAATTTCCTAAAACCCAAGTTGATGTCTTCAAATTGCTTGTTTTATCCGATCAATAGGCTATAGGTTAACACAATAATGAACAATTTACTGTAACATAAGACAAAGAAACTGGAAAACTGGAACCTGGGAATATTTTGTCCTTATGCTTTTAAGATGACTGAAACGATAAATCAATTATAAAATAGCTGACCAAACATTTCTTTCTTTCCATGAACCAATCAATTAATCCACTAAGCATTTCAGCTCTCTATAATGAATGGTAATTATATCTGCATTTTAATTGCACACCCTGTTAATTAACTCAGTAAATTATAATCCTATCATTATCATAGTCGGAGTCGGCTGCTGATCACAGAGTTGGCGGTTTGATCCCCAATTTCCTTGAGTTCGCTGCCATTGATGTGAGAGTATGTGTGAATCAGATTGAAATTGTTAAGCGCCTTGGAGAAAACCATTATATAAATTACCTTTTTTTTAATGGTATTTCTCATCTCTGCTTTGGCAGCAGTCTACTTTTAACTCTTTATATGGACCAAAAAATGTCACTAATAAAAAAAAAAAAATTATACTCGCTTTTTAATTTACAGGCTCTGTACTTTAACAAACTCCTGCTAGAGAATTAATCCGATCAACTCCAAATTTGTGCAGTGCAATCTGAAGACCTTTGCGATTCTAAATTGCGAAGTGTTTTCGGATTCGTCAAACGGTGTTGCCGTAGCGAAGCAGTGAATTTCGACGTTCCAAAATAAGCAAGCATGCAAACAGATTCAATGTTACAAGTATCAAGCTACTGTTTCACCTTCCGCATTTCATTTTTACAAACCTAACCATCAATCGAGTAATGGAGAAAATAATCAGCAGGTGAATCATTAATTAAAATAATAGTTGCACTCAAAATATTTCAAAATGAGCTCCACCAATACCAACAGTAAAATCCTGCTTTTACATTAATGCCTGAAGAATAATCTAATGATATATAATACTAACAGTCACAGGGACATTTACAGCTTGTAATACTTTAAATACATTTCCTGGTTATACTTACAAACTTACTTTTAATGGTATATTTTTACAGTGTGGTATTAGTACTTTTACTTCAGTAAAGTATCTAAATACTTGCTTCACCATTGTTAAATACCATTTATACAGAACTCAGTGAAGACCGTTAAGACAGACAGACTAAGTTGAGCTTTCTTTGTGATACAGACCCCAGAACTAAAACAATCTGCACAGGTGAATGAGAAATACTGTTTGTCATGTCGCGTCATAGTGGGAGCTGGTTTCCACACAAATAATTCAGAATGATGATTTTGTTTTCCGTCTGTTTGATTAAAGGGAATGACGATATCAATGCTATTATACTGTATCAGCTAAATGGTTAACCAGCCTCTTCATCTCATCAAATTGCAACTTTCCACATGTATATTTGTCCATTACAACATCAGCGGCCCTGTAACGTAATCTATACATTCATCTGCACCTTCCCGTGAGGTGCACACGGCAGGCTCATCATTCGCACACTAGGATGCTGCAGACAGTAATGCTAGAAATATAAAGTGATGTAAAATTACTACCCAGGGTTAAATATTAAATCACATCTGCTGGAGATTGTATGTTTGTTTTTAGCTGTTGTCATGCATTTGTTTTTAGAGCCATTGGTGTAAAAAAAAAAAAAAAACATTCGGTCTTGTATTTCCTGTCCTGCAGGGCTGGATAGAGACTTTAAGTTCAGGTTGTCACAGACTGAACTGTAAAAACTTATATGCTAGATGGTGCAAAGATATTAATGAGACACTGATGTGGACATTTCAGGCCGCATCTAAGTTCAGGGTATTAAAATCACTTGTATTAAAGTTTACAGAAAGTTTCACGGTTCAACCAAATTAGAGCTAAATCTGATTTCAAATGTTTTGTAGTGTCTCCAACTTTACTCACTAAAGGACTCCTGTGATAATTCCTCGCCTTGATGATTTGCACTATAATGGCCTTGTTCAGTACATGTATGATCATCAATAAAGGTTTCAGTAATGTAAAAAAAGTAATGGCTTCATTTTCTTTGAAATGCTTTAAAAATGAAGTGTCTGATTTACTGATACGTGGTCTCACCTTGTATAAAAGGGTTTATAAATTCTGCTTTAATATTTTACAAAAGTTTTAAACCTCTGGTTTAAAGGGTAATTTGGGTATTTTAAAATCCACAGAAAGTGCTTTTAGCCTCCGACAGGCAGATTGTTTTACAAGGCGTTTGACAGCATCATGGAAAGAATCCCTATGAGTGACTCCTGGTGACGCCCTTTGTTATTAACCAGAGAAAGAAGTCAATCAAGGACAGTTCTCGCTCAGAAGGAAGACGATGGTGGAAACAGTTTGTTGTGTTGGAGTACCATCGGAAATAAAGTCTTGCTAGGAGTGTGTACACCCCCCTCCCGCCTTGTTTCCACATATACTGTCACAACTGGGGCACAACTGTAGACAAGAGACTTTGTCAAAGCTGTGATATCTGATTTAAATGTAATTAAACCCAAATGTAAACACTATGGTGCATGTACAGTATTTTAATACAGCCTCAGAGCAGCTAGCATGGCCATAGACTTGTTTTTGCACATTAACATACTGCAGTGTTCGACACAGGATAAGCAACCCAAACAAAACATTTTGTATATAACAATTTATTTAAACAGTAGCAATCTAGGATATTTGGTCACTTGGTTTAAACACAATACAACATGATCCAGTTCCAGTAGCTCTTGTAATTGGAAAACACAAAAAAGGTGTATGTTTTTTTAAGTACATACAGAATGGCAACTGAAAAACTAACCAAACCCATTATTTAGAAAAATGGAAACAGATCAAAGTGCTGGACTTTCTTTTGAAAAACAGCGAGGCCTTAAGCTCGTCTTCTTTTAGCTTTCCTCTTAAAACATGACTCCATTAAGAGGCCATTTAGTGACAAAGGCTACATTATCTGTAATAATCCCATATCTTGGTATAATAGGACCATGAAACCCGGTGCTCATCAATCCAGATTAGGAGGCATTCAATGAAAATAGAAAATTACAATTAAAATAGTATATTTAAAAACACACAATGTCAGAGCGACACATTCTTCAAACAGTCTTGTAAAAACTATCTTGTAGGAATGGCTTTGAAGGTTTCAGAAAGTGTTCAAAGAGGCACAAAATAACGTTCAGTAGAGTTCACACTAGACACCGCAGCAACTCTTTTAAGAAGAGGAGATGAAAACATCTAAAAAACAAAACAAAATAAGGAATGGCAAGAAGTTTTCTAAGTGTCTATGGCTGCCGTCTTGTTGGCCAAGAGCAGATCATTCAGTTTACGCGTCCTCTTCCTCCTCTTCATCCTCGTAGTATCGGTTTCGTTTGATCATTTCCTCCACAGACAGCACCTCCTGTGGCTCCACCTCCTCCTTGTCATCCACCTCCTCGCTGTCCCAGAAGCCCACGTCCTGAGACGACCGGCTGGCCGCCACCTCACCTTCAGGAGATGAGATGTCTGTTGGAGTCTCCTGCCGTTTCAGGGGCAGCATCTCCTCCTCCGACACGCCTCCATCTTCCATCTCCTCCTCCTCTGGTTGTTCATCTAGATTGTCGTCCTCCTCTTTGGTGAGATGATGGTCCGGCATACTTTTGCTCTTCATCTCCCCTTTCTGTTCCTCCCCTCCTGAGCTGGTGTGAACATCCACACAGCCGTCTTCAACGGGGGTCAGGCTGTCTGACAACTGACCGTCGTGCTGCACCTCCATGCAGGAGGGTTCAGGACTCTGCTGCCGGTTATCCACATGAGGAGGTGGACACTGTTTCCTGCCTTCAGCAGGAGGAGTGTTGCCGGCTTGTCCTGCCAGTGTGAAGGGCAAGCTGCGCTCCTTCAGGGATGAGCTCCGGCGCAGACAGGGTGTCTCTCTGGCCTGTTCAGGGGCTGAGGAGGGGGAGTCCTCCTCTGGGGGCCACTTGGCTCGGATGGACTTACTGGCTGAGCCCCCGTCTGTGGTTGTTGTGGCTCCACTGCGGCTGGACGAGTCCTCCAGCTCTGTTCGTGGTGGCCAGGAGATTTTCAGCCTGCGGGTCTCAGTGGGTCTGTCAGCCTTCTCTGGTGACCCCTGTCCCAGAGCCTCCATAGTGGCTGTCAGCACGTTGACTTTAGCCAGCGGGGAGTCCTCCACACTGGGGCTGTCCAAGTCTGAGGACGGGGCTGGGCTCGGGATCTTCGGCTTATCCTGAGGCGAGGTCTCACCACTCTCCCCTTTGCCCTCCCACAGCTCCTTATGGGGCCGGTGGCCGAAGCCCTCGTCGTAGTTGCCTTTGGCCTTGAAGAGCTGGGAGAAGTGCGGCTTGCAGTACACGTTGTTGTGCAGGGAGGCGTAGTTCACCAAACTAGCCCGGAGAGGAATAAACACAAAAGAGACGTGATTAGAAATATGAACAATCTGCTATGACAAGGTGAGAAATTATTTTATCATTCCTGCCATCAAACTGCTCAGAACGAATCAGCTGATGATCAGCTTTCCGTAAATATTGATGGGTGATCTTGTTTTAACCACTGATTGGATGGGATGGCAACAGCTGGATGTACTTCAGTTTTTACATTCTGTCACTGATAATATACTATACTGTATATTAAGTAATACTATATGACAACATTCACCTTTTACTAGACCTCATATCCCAAACTATATTATATTGTTTTATTATATTACAAACTTTCATAATTTCATTATAATTTGATATTTATGCAGACAAACACCAACTATCATGAATTAAAATCGTTCATGAAGATACAGTGAATATACACGTATTTGTTTTACATTAAATTACTTAAAACCTCTTGAAGCCCCTGACAGAATTTCTGATTAATTTGTGTAACATACCATAAGGTAGCATAATACATTTAAGTGCCCTTCTTTTTATTGCAATGGGATCTATAAATATAAAATATTTTTTGTGTTCTGAGTGACAATTTTTCTTGTTGGGAGACAAAGTCAGAGTTCTGGTACAGGAGTTGGTCCTGAGATTTTGGTGAAAACGAAAGAGTTTTGAAAAAGAGATATTAGAGACGTGTGTGTAATCAAATTACCTAAAAATGGCAGCAGATCCTCATTAAATACCCTCGTAAGTCTGCTGCCACCTGCTCTTTTAAGAAGTAATTATTATGCCTGTGTCTTCCTCACCTGAGTTTGGTGTTGCAGTGTGAGCAGCGGAAGCAGGAGCTGTGGTAGACGTGCTGGTTGGCCACCAGCCTCTCCAGAGGATAAACAGTCTTCAGACACGACACGCAGGTCTCCCTCACTGGCAGGCGGAAGCCCTGCACAATTATTACAGAAAGCAAATTCATTAATTCACACAAAACGTAAATGTGTATTTCTCTGCATCCAAGTGTTTCTGTGAGGACTCACTTTGGAAGTCTTGGGCTGAGAAGAGTCTTTCTGATTGGAGGATGCAGGCGTGCCAGTAGCAGAGCCTGCTGGGTCACAAAATCACCAGCATGAGAAAAGGTAGTGCCATGTTCTGAACACAAGATGGAGCCACTTCCATGTTTAATACAATAAACTGACATGTTCAGGAATAAAAAATGAAGCAGTGGATGTTTGGTAATTAATGTGACTCCTGTTTTTTAATCACATGATTAACAGCACTAAATGTACTGGATTAATTACAAATAAAATAAATTTACCTTTCTGTATAATTCAACTCTTATAGACTGGATAAAAGTGCAAAAAATGTTTTTCACCCCCATAAACTACACCCAGACATCCACTGTAATGATGGTCCACCGGCCAAGTTCTCATTAGGAAGAGGAAATTCCTATCATCTAGAGTCATTTGAGGACATGGAAAGTAAATTACCGTTGCTCTCGGAGGTAAAACCTTTCCTGCTGTTCACTTCTGGCTCTGGACTCTGGAAGAAAAAGAGCTGATGTAAAGACAAACTAACCAATCTAAATCTAAATTTTTCAATGTGGCAGGCTTTATAAATGAACCATACAGCAAAACATCTACCATGTCTGAAATATATAGGTTATTATTTAAGTCATGTAACAGAGACTGAAGGCAATGTGACAACGTGCAGCATGCAGAAGCAGACTCACCAGGTCCAGAGTGCACGGAGGAACGTTCTCCTTCTGCTTCCCACAGAAACTATCCAGCTGATCGCTCTGTTAGATGGACAAGCAGCAAGAGAGGAAGTTCAGTAATAGAATACAAAACACTAAAAGCTCCTTTAAACATGACAAACTTTCATCCTTGATCATGTGCCTGTCTAAGCTGCCGGTGAATTTGCGTGCGACACTGAGATGCATCTTGGCCGCCTGCGGTCCAGAGCTAGTTTGGGTGATTGGATTTGACTACAAGGCAAAGCAGTGACCTTAGAAGCTTTAGTAATTTCAGGTGTATGGGCGTAGTGTTTTGGAAGTTAAAGCAGCACTGAAGTGTAGCATCTGCATTAAGTTCAGAGACTCACAAGAGACAGATTTTAAAAAGATTAGTCGAAATCAAATCAGCCAAGACAATCGAGAGGCTATCCTGACTTTTAGTAGAAACACTGGATCCTATGATTCCTATAATGAAACTCGACAGTGTCATTTGTTAAACTCTCCCTGCTTGGTTATATAGTTTAAAACTCCACACGGCCAGTTTGTAATGCAGGCTTGCTGTTAAGAATCTGACGTCTTGGGGCATCTTCTCTCTACTGGCTACTTGAAAAAGCATAAAAAGCTTCCAAGTTTCCAAGGCCAAGCTGAGATGAAAATTAAATTATGGAGGGGTTAACAGCAGTCCTGCCGTAGATATTTAAGGCACAGGTTTTGAATTGTAGTTTAATGTCACCACCACAACACTTGACAGTATGTGATCATGCTTTAATTACATTTCCCACACAAACTATTCACATTCTGTCATTTACTTTGTGATATATAGCGACTGAGCACTACAAGACTTATATTACTGGAGTTACGTCAAGGCAATGGAAGACTACGCCCGAGCAGTCGCCGTGTTTACTTTATTTCATCCACTGCGATAGAGAGCGATGATCACAGTGAGCAGTGGAGACGTCTTTGTAAGATGTGTGTTCGTGAAAAGCAGCAGATAACTGAGCTTTTCCATAAATTTCCTTAACAATGTCCTCACTCAACGATCTCCACTGGCATAAAAAAAAAAAACAACACAAAACTTGGAGAAAATACAAGCAGCCCGTGCTGATCAATAACAGTTCTTGCGGTCTCCACATGACTACAGCGGTTACATGTGTAGGCTTTGTAGCTGCACATGTTCACCAATCAAGGTTATTATTTTCAGACCTTAGTAAGCTCCTCCAGGGCCACAGAAGACTTTATACAACAGTATTCACAGCGTCATACTAACCAGTAAACTGATCTGAGAGTTTAAAGTATCACTTTAATATCTTAGTAGGTTAAAAACTGGGAGGCAACATGTCTAAAACAAACAAGAGCTTTAGCACAACTGGAATGAATCCGTTGTTTTGGAGGATTACTGACAGGAGTACTCACACTGACTGAGGTGGGAAGGACTTCCTGTTTGGAGATGGCAGCTTGGTAGAGGGCCATCCGGTCCCGGAGAGGAGTGGACTCTGAAAGGCTTCCATCTGGTATCACAACACACAATATTGAAAATATTATAATTAAACCTTAACCACAGGTCATCACACCTAGCGACTTGTACTCGTTTAGGATTCTACTACTTTTGCTATTTCTACTATTTTAAACTATTACTAGTTTCTTGATGTTGTTGGGCAGTTAACCTTGTTTAGAAGCACAAAAACCACAAACGCAGAGTGTCTTTTGTTTTTTTTTTTGTTTTTTTTAAACATTACATTGATTGTGGGAAACATTTGTTGAATTCTGCATCACACGACAACCGTTCCTGTTTAGGATTTTTTTTTTTTTCCCCACCCATCCCAGTTCAGATTGAGTGCATAATGTGCTGGTTAGTCATGCAGGCTGTGGACGGGAACAAGAGGTCAGGAGTCGTCTGCAGTGTGGAGGGGAAAACAGGGCTTTGTCTCTTCCCGTCTGCTGATCACAGTGGTTCTATGGCCGCCTGTGTCGTCACTTCTGAGGAGGATGTAATCCATCCAGAGGAAGGCAGGATGATGTTTGGAGGACATTGTTTGTGGCAGACTGAATGTTCAGATAAAGTGACTTGAACAAAGGCTCTGGGTTTTTAAAAGCAGCTTACTAGTTTGTTAGAAAGGGGATGTTCGTAGTCACAAAGCCACAGAGAGTTATTGCCAGACTCTGCAGCTTTAGAAAACTAAAACACTAAAATGCTCTTTAAATACGAGGGGAACTCCTTAGTCATTTGTTAATAATAAGTAATAAAATAAATAAAAAGATTAGAGCAGCTATAAAGAGACTAAACAGAAAAAAGAAGGCCAGGTATTTGCATAGGTCAAAGTGGCACTAGTGTTGTTTCAGAAGGTTTCCTGTTCTGCCAAAAATAAAAATCTGTTGGAAAAACTGTATACTTTAATATTTCTATTACATTCAAATTGTTGAATTTAATGATACAGAAATATGGGGAACCCTTGTGGCTTATTAACAATAAACGTTATAGTAATACAACTTTTATTTTTTATTCAGTACTGTAAGTATCTAGGAACCAGGGACTTCTATGCATGTTATCCTCCATCTTTTCTCCCCTCATTTCCTTGTATCTCTCTAATAAAAAAAAAAATAGGCTTAAAATTGCAAAGACATATTTGAATTTTGTACCTCCTAGTAGCTGGTCCATGTTGGCAGTATTATTACCGTTTCCTGTGCTTGTTTGCTCTCTGGAAACCTGCAAAAAGCAGACAAACTGTCAGAGGTGTAGAAAAAACACACAGCAAACAAACAAACAGACAAAAAAAAACAGCTTCTTTGTGTCCTGCAGGACCTCTGCAAACACGCTACAGCACATATACACACAGCCATCTGATGCTCACATGTTTCGGCCAGTAGAGCAAACAGGCTGGAAGCAACAGGAAGATCAAGGCGTAGAAGAAAATGCAAAGACAAGAGCACATCGCAGGAGGTAACAAGTGGTGTGTGTTTGTCCAGTCCAAACCACTTTAATCCCCTTATGAGCTCAGAGAGACGGAGCCTCAGACAGACACCCCCCCGTCTCTGATCAGCCGCCAGCCAAAACAAAAAAAATGATAATTTCTCTGCTGTGGTTTAACAATGAAGTTCGGACCTTCCGGTTTGAAATATTATATTGTCACAGTTTTCAGGTTTATAAACGGGATATATTCCTAAAACTCTACTTCTGGACCCAATGTGTGTGTATGTGTGTGTACCCAGTCAGTCTCAAATGAAACTGATAATCAAATTTTAAATGCAAAGCTTGTGAGGTCACATTAGCAGACAAGTCTCAACTCCTGCAGCAGGCAGGCCACTCCCACTGACAGTCATGCCAGTGCCTCCTTCCAACTTGAGGGCACACATCGTCCTCCTCCAGTCAATTAAAAGTACAGCTTACACAATAGGTCAGATTATGACGCTTCTACACATTTAGCATTCAGTCTGTGAGAACCACAAGTGACTCGCCTGCATCTTAGATCCAACACCTGCTCGGTAGATTTAGGTGCAGTTTCCCTTCTGTGTCTACTACAGATTCAGTGCCAGGTTGTTTTCTGCTGCGTCAAACACCTGATGAAGCTTCAGGCTTCGCACTGAGTGGCCCACTGTGTGCTGACAGGCTTCAGCAAGTAAAAAATTGGGAAAGATTTCACAAGAGCAAACAAAGCAGAGGTAGAGGTGGATACTGAAAAAAACACAAGTACGGTTCTGACAAGTTGATGCTCACCAGTTATCAGTGAAACGTGATCATGTTTGGCTTCTTCACTGTCGCTCAGTGTGTTTAAACTACAGCCAGTACTCTACAGATGTAATCAAAAAAAAAACGGATAAGTCTGGTGATGTGTTTTTCTTAGTGCCACATATTTAAAATATATAATAAACATACAAACAACAAAAGTGATGTTTTCATCCTCTGTGCTCCGTTGTTAAAATCAAATCTGATACACTGGGTAACGCGTTTCCTTGTTACCATTAACATGGGCACTGTAGTTTATTTTTAAGACATGTAGATTAGTCCGCCGCTCAATAATAGTTCCCAACAAAAAGTTCCAGCTGTTTTAAGAAATTATAAAAGCCTTTTTTAAATGTATGTGTGACACAAGATTTATGTTGTCAGTAGGAACCAATGGGCTTGGTGCTGAGAGCAACAAACAGGGGAAGTAGAAAAATATGGAGAGACGGACTAACGCATTGTTGGTTTTCATGGGATTTGTTGACAATATGAATAATATCGAATATGTCCAGCTTTATCCTTTAAATTACACCAAGCACTATTTCTTTGTGCAGATGTAAAATGACACCTATATCTAATTGACCAGAGTCACAACCTTTGAGGAAATAACTTAAGGACAGAACCAAAATCTTAAACCTGCAATTGTGATTACTGGCCGCTTGGGGGCTCCAATAACATTACCTTTTAAGATGATATAGTGATATGGTAACAGTTGCTCACACCCACCCACCCACCCACCCCCCGATCTGGAGCAACATTATCGTTAATCTGAAGTCTGATAAATGTCCAACATCCACTCCTCTTAGCTCAGTTTTTGGTCTCCACCCAACTCCTGAGAAAAACATCTGCTTCTTTTGTTGCCAAATTCCCAACCAAGTTCACCAGAAACTGTGACTGTGCTCTTGTTTAATGCATTTTTTTTTCTTCCTGAAAATAAACTGACTTTCTGTGTCCAAAAAATACTTTAAGAGCGGCAGGAGTGAACCAAAACAGTAAACATGTAGCCGTCGTGAGATAATTCGCAGTGGATTCACCTATGAGTGACACCTTTCACAGAAATTTAGTTATTTGATACATTGTTAATATACAAATATTGATTATAGCAGTGTTAAGCAGTATGATATCTAAATCTTAAAGCCCTGCACTAAACTTTTAACTTAAATGGAGGTGGAGAATGATGAGCCAGACTGTAACACATGATGTCATCTGTGTTTGCTTGCTAAATCTGAGAGTCTGAGTCAGTTAATCATAAATAATTCACATGTATGACACACACACACACTCTTTGGATCATAACTGTGTTATGGGCTTGTCTCTGGCATTGGAGAACAGAGACAAATCCCAACAAAAGAAACCACCACCATCATCATCATAATAGATCTATCCCCAAGGGTGGATTATCTTCCAGAGACAGGAGGTGCAGCTTTGAAGGAAAGGGGGTGTCTGAGACTGGTTTGCATGCGTGTGTCCGTCTCTGCATGGGGAGGAAGTGTAAACATGTGGGAGTCAGTGGGATGTAAACAAGCAGCCGGGCCATACGAGGCCAGACCGGGTCTCAGGAGGCTGGATCAGCAGGCTAGACAAAGAATCTTCTGCTAATCCTGATACTATTAAAGCACTCATTCAGACTGACTTGCAGTTCCCCTCATGACTCCACCCTGTCCTTGAACACACCTCACACACACAAAGACCAGTACCCTGTTCTTAGACAAAGCAAAACAAAGACAGAACAGGAAGGTACCTCCAGCTTGACTTAACAGCCTTTAAACAAGGTAATATACTCAACCCACACAATAATACTGTGAGCGGACACTGAAAGGAGCCACTGATAAAGTTCGCTCATGAAGTGGTCTTTGAGAAGCTGTTTTCATTACAGGCACTTCGCAGCTGAAAGAGGCCTTTAGGGCGACATGGCTGCAGTGAATATAACATAGGAGTCAACAAAAAACAGCCAGAAAAAGTAGACAGTGTGTCTCAGAGCAATGAAGCCAGCGCCTGTTCAGAGACCAAACAAAGAAAGCAAGAACGCCTGAATGAAACACCATAGCTACCTCTCGTGAAGGCGAACGGAGAGAAGGGCCACAAGGGAAAAAAAAAAGACTCAGCAGAGAGACCGAGGTGGACTGATGTACGACTGAATCCAGCAGGGATACTTTTAGACCAGCACCGAGGCTCCAGAGGAGAGAGAGGCACTGACTGAGCAGAGCAGCCCAATCTGGCTTATGACAGGGGAGAGATGTGGGGTAGGGCCTCTGGAGATGGTTTAGGGGAGGAGGAGGAGGGAACACAGACTGGGAATAGGAAAGGCGACAGGGAGCAGGTGTTGCAAGGGGAGCGGGGGGGGGCTGTTCAGAGGGGGTGCGGCCGGATGAAGGTGGGGATGCAGACAGAAGGGGAGACAAAGTGTGCCACGGTGTTACAGATGGTTAAGGCGGTGTGTATGTGCTGGTTTGGATTGTTTTTTCAGTGTCACGGACCCCCTGCCTCAGAATAAAGCGGTGGGTGAACAGGGTGGAGTCAACTGGGACAGGACGGTGGTGGGGGAGCATCTGGTGCGGTGGTTGGGGGGGGAGCTAAGGAGGGAGGGAGGTATAGGGGCTGAACTGGGCTAGGGCTGTGAGAGTGCGTGGGAGGGAGGGAGGGGTTGATTTGCTAGGCAAGCAGGGTGAGGGTCAATTAATTTCATAGCATTTCATGACGCCATGCTTCACCCAGCCTGCATAGGGGAGAGGAGTTATTTAGATATGGGCTGGGGTGAGATATGTAATAACACTAAGAGTCTACAGACACGCTGGCAGCTCTGTGAGGCTTTTCTTTGAGCTAAATGCTAACGTTCTCACAATGACAACGCTTACACATGAATTTCTTGCAGCTAAATTTGTACCATGTTCTAGTTCAGCATACTAGCATTTGCTAATTAGCACTAAATTCAGTACCAGTACACAGTACAGCTAAGGAGGATGGGATTATTATTAGTTTCAAAAGGTATTAAGTCATAAACTAAAGAAAAATGAAGGCAGAGGTGGACAAACCTTTTCATTGTGGGCCATATAATAAGTCAGGGGCCAAATTCTGAAATTTTCTGCATTCACTCGCCATCTTCCGCCGCTTCAGTTCCACCATGTTTAATCAACTGAGGTAAAAGTTTTCATCTACAAGTAAACCATCTTTGTAGGTCAAGTAGTAGTTCAAAATGGCAGCAACTCATAGGTGCGTTCGAGAGGACTACGACCGACTTTCGCAGACTTGATAGTCAAACATAAGCTGCGGTGACTGCAGGGGTCGGACACATTCTACCTCCCGTAGAGTGCCTGAGCTTAGAGCAATGACCGATCTCGAGACATCGGGCAAAAAGGTGTTTCCAACTTGGTGCAGCTGGAGAAAAGCAACTACTGTCGCTGGAATCAGAAAACTGCAGCCACTTTGCTCCCAACGTTTTTGCAGCACCAGTGAAAGATGGACAAAATTTCTAACCAGCACACTTTATATTAAGTCCAGCACGCATCATGTTAAGTCAAACACACCTAATGACAGGGCTCGCTAGTAGAAGTTCAAGATGACAGCGACATCTAGTGAATGTTCTACCAAATGCCATGGTAATCAATCCAATAGTTGTTGAGACATTTCACTCAGAACCACAGATGTGAACCTCTTAGTGGTGCTAGAGGGAAAGTCAAGGGATCAAGTAATTAGGATTTATTCTCTGGGGACCATGAATGTCCGTACAAAATTGTGTGCCAGTATATATTGAGATATTTCAGTCTGGACCAAAGTTGTGGACCAACACCAGCTAAAACAAAAATGGAGAGCGAGGAGATCGAGGTCTCTGATGATGTGTAGGAGGAAGAGGAGGATAGGGTTGAGAGAGAAAACAGAAGAGATGTATGGCAGGCTGAGGAGCAGGGAAGTGGACAACAGGGATGATTGATGAGGGGAGGAGGGGAGCTTTGATGGCCTTAGGGGAGACGGTCTGAAGAGGCGCAGATCAGCTGTCTGCAGTCATGAGCCTGCCAGCCTGCACCATTACATCATCTGCCCTGTGAAGGGGAGCTCAACAAAGAGAAGCAGAAGGCCCGGCCTCAGCTATACAGTGGACGCCATTGTAAAGCTCCCTCGACTGTGTCTACAGAACTGTATAGATCTTGTATTTCTGCTCGAGGATTTCCCTAAACAATTCCTCCTTTGGTAAGACAACCGTGCAACATGCAATAAAAAAAAAAAGCCACTTTCCAAATCACTCCCAACTCCCCATGGTGCTCACTTTTTAACAGCCCACATATGAGGTCAGTGTTGAGTTGAAAGTGGTGGAAAAACAAAATCTTTGTTAGAACAGCACATTTTTTTTTATGTTTTCTGACTACGGGTCTCTTTTTTTTTGCAAAGGGTCGCTCCCTTTGTTGGTTCTGGTTCCCATGAAATCTCAGAAACTAGATCAGGTTTTGAGGATAAGTCTGGTGAGGTTCCATATTTTTCCTTTTTCTCCACAAATCCCATGAAAAGAAAGTGATTTTTTTTGTGGGTTCTTCTTTATAAGTGAGCCCTTTCAGATACAAGTAGTCATGTGATCCATTAATATAAAAACATCGACTACAGCGGTTTAAATGACTATGCAGCTATTTGTTCTCATCGATCATGTACAGTATAGTGCAGAGAAAACATCTATCATATGAAATAAATTGATCAGGAAGACTACTAAATCCAGCTGACTCAACTTGCAGAACACCACTGACCCAAACACTAAAACATCAGTATGCTTCTCAACACCTCTTCCTGTCATAAAAGGCTGCTCTGTGTTGAGGAAACACAGCATGGCCGTTGTTAACATGTCACACCTCAAGTATGAGCGCTTTACATTTTACACGCCCTGAGGAAACGCATGACTGGGCATTAAATGCCTCCGACTTTTATGCTCCACGAAACACGCAGTTAACTACCCGAGGCGCATGAAGCAGAGCTCCGGTCAATGATGCTTGTCCAGAGGATGTACAAGTCAGCTGAGTATGGGTGTGTGTGTGTTGAGATGAAAGACGGTGAAGCGAGGCTGCACCATGTGACTAGTAGCATGACAGCACTGGAGGGATCTGTCTACTTGTTGTTTTCACACACACACACACACACACACACACACACACACACACACACAAACCAAAACTAATTATAATCCTGTTCTGTTTCAGATGAAACTAAAGAAAGTGTCGGACTCTTCAGACTTTCAAACTTACACCTCATTAACCTCTGACTCCATGTTATGAAACATGATCAGTTCTAATCAAAGTGTTTGATCCTGTTTACTCACGAGAGTAAGATACAAGGACCGAACCTGCAGGTCACCATCACTGAAAAGAGAATACTTGCCTTGTCCGTCAGGTTCTCTCCCTTCTCAAACATCATCTTGAGGCTGTTGAGAGGAACACTGGGCTTCTCACAGTCAGGTACTTCAGCTGCTGCTGCTCCATCTCTTCTGGGCTTCGCCTCCATGTCGGTCAGATCCTCAGCTTGAGCTGAGATCAGCTGGTTGTAGCTGGTCTGAGAGTGGATCTGCGTCTCCGGCTCTGTATCCTGGTCTTGTGAGTGTGTGGTGGTTTTCAAGGTGTTGGGCTGGTTCTCAATCTGTAATGTAGGTCTTAGTTTGGGGCTCGTTGATTGACTGATGTGGGTCAGAGGGTCAACAGGGCTGCAGGGCGTGGCTTGAGGTTGGGTTCTGTGGCTGGACGGCTGCTGCTGTTCCCAGCGTTTCTTTAAAACACTCAGATTCCCGCTGCGCAGTGTTGAGGGTAGAGGTTCTGCAACCTGCAGAGAAACAAAAGCACTCAGCTGTTATTTACACTAAGGGATCCGATTCAGTCGGAGACCATAAATGCATTTTAATCCTGGGTTAAAAGATAAGGCTGGAATCTGTTTTCTTTAAATCACCAAAGCTCACAAAAAACACCAAAACCAACAATCTGCCTCAAGCAAACAACTGGTTCCCGCTGAAGACCTAAATCTTTTTTTAAAAAGCCTCACGAGTTTATAGTGGCATTTTTGAATAAGGCTCTGTAATAAAACAGATGGGCACTGTAGTTATAAATGCAGAAAATCTTAAGAAGCTACACCAGCAAATGTTTGGCAAAACTGTTTGTAATATGACTGATTTACTGATTATCATGAAAGCTGCCCATTAATTTTCTATCCATCATGATTAACTGACTAATCGGTTCAGCTCTACACTCATGTTGTAAATCCACAAATAAAAAAAAAGGCATCTGATTTTATGTCGGCGTCGCTTTTTCAAACATGGATTTAAGACAAAATAAAATGTCACATATTTGTTCAAACTGAACTAAACTGTATTTTCAAACAAAACCCGACCCAGGTCAGATGTAGAACTAACAATTATTTTCATTATCCATTAATCTGCTGATTTATCGATTGTTTGTAAAATGTCATAAAACATGTGCAAAGATATTTAGTTAACTAATCCCATGAGGCAAAGAAAAGCATCAAGTTATTACATTTGAGAAGCTGGAATTTGTTTGAAAAATTACTTAAGAGTAGTTCCCAAAAAAAAAAAAAAAAAAACACTAATAAAATCAGCTAGTCATTTCAGCTCAAACTCAGCAGGTTGTAGATCTACAAGACAAAGAGACCTATAGCTGATTTTGTGGCAGTGTCCATCTTTTGGATTTAGGACAGAATAAAAGATAATTGATTAATTGACTTATGCTTAAACTAATTTGTCTATAATGTGTGTGTGTGTGTGTGTGTGTGTGTGTGTGTGTGTGGGGGGGGGGGGGGGGGGGGGGGGGGAGTGTAACTCAAGGTGACGTCTTCAAGTTACATGTTTTGTTTGACCAACAGTCCAAAACCAAGAGACACAGTTAACTTTTCACACAAGTTACAATAAAAAAGTCCGTCGATCAACTAGTCACTTAAATTGACCAAATAGCTTTAGTTTGATGTCTATCATGCAGACACAGGTACAGCATATGAGCACTTACGACTGTGGATGCACGAGATTTAAACAAAGGAGTAAGAAGATGAACTGCCAGCTACACAAACAGTCACACATCAACACTTTAAATATGATGACTCACTGTTTGGACTATAAAGACTCACACTGAGGGATGCTAGCTGCTCTCTAAATCTGTTTTTGGTTTGCTCAGTGAATTCCCTCAATGTTGGACTGATGCCACCTGATCCTCCAACTGCTGAATGAAGCTAAAAAACACTAAATATAATGCTGTCCACACACACACACACACACACACACTAAACTACAAGCAAGCAAGCAATTTCAGCTTCATGAAGAGGAGAAAAGACAGTAACAGAAACAACTGCACAGAAAGACAAAGAGCTGTGAGCAGCTCAGCATGCACGTCTATAAACACGGTTCTTCTGGATGCAGAACAGGAAGCGACCGAGCTGGAAAAACTGCCAAAGTAGAGAGTAAAAACCTGAAAGGCTGACGACCCGGCTGTCCAGTTGGCGTTGTGTGTTCGTGTGAGTGTGTCGAGTGTGTCTGCTGGCCGGCTGGAAAGGCTACAAGCTGTCCCAGATGTGAGAGTCTTGAGAAGTGATCAGAGCAGCATTAAGTAACTAGCCCACCCCCCTACAACACAGAGGGAAGGAAACAGAGAGGGAGTGAAGTGGGCGAGGGGCAGGGAGGGAGAGAAAATCAGAAACAGAGACAGTCAGTGAGGGAAAGCGAGAGAGGGAAAATAAGTCCAGGAAATGAGAAAAAGGTAAAAGGGAGAGACTGCTGGAAACCTCAGAGGACAAAACACCTTTCCACCAAGACTTAGCCAACCTGTTGTTATCTTTATCTAATGTTTATTTTAGGGATTGGTCTTACCAGTAACACATTTGACCAGACTCCCTTTAGTTTCTGTTTTGCGCCCCCTCACAGAAAACAGATAATGGGATGCCAAAAAAATGCTGCAGAACACTCATTGAATTTCCAGCAAAAACAAGAACAAAAATATATATATAAAAAAAGAATACCCTATCCAGTACAAAAAAAAAGAGAACACAATATCTTCAAAAATAAAATAAAAAATTACTTTGAAGTAACCAGACACACAACAAAAAGCTACACTCGACAGCCACGCCCTCGGATCTGTGAGGCTCTACCCAGTGGTGCTTTAGGCTAAATCCTAACAAGCGTATGTTTAGCAGGTAAGATGTTTACCATGTTCTCTCATTTTAGTTTAGCATGTTAGCAAACGGTGACCTCTAAATACAATGGCATCCTCAAATTTTGCAAAACATTCCGCAAACGAGATGAAGAAATGTTAAACAAAATGTGAGCTAATTTATCATTTAATAATTCGCATCATGTTTTATGTATGCCATGCAACACTTTTAATTATTAAAATAGTTGTATTGTAGAAAAAATTACATTTTATATTAACTGGGATGGCCGGCATTTACTAAGGGACCATTTAAATTGTTTTTTCCAGTACGGAGGTGAAAAAAGAAATGTTAGAGCCCTAGCTGGGGCTGATGGGAATGTTATTAGAGTCACAGGTTATACACCAAAGTATTTTACAATTTTTTAAGATTTTAACCTCATGAAGGTGCAAGAGGAAAAGTCAGGGGACCATGTAATACATTAAGATTCATCCTCTGGGAATCATGAACGTCTGCACAAACTTATAAGACATTATATCCAATCGTTGTTGAGATTTCAGTCTGGACCAAAGCGGTAGACTTTCATAACAATCAACCAAAAGAACTCAATATCTTTAAAAAGAACATTTCTGCATAAAAGGGCTGCAACAAAAATAACAGGGAAGTAAGGTAAAACAAAAAGGCAGGAAAATAGTAAACTTTCATTACAAAAAAAAAAAAAAAGGGTGTGTTTTAATCTTAGTAAAACATAAATGGAACAAAAAGAAAATTACAGAATCCCGAACACTGCATGCACCAAAAGGCTGAAAAGCTCTTATCCCCTATTAATTTCCTTGAATTAAAACTACACCAATAATCAAGAAGGAGATTAAAATCTGGCTGTGCACAAGAAAAGCAACACACCTACCTGAGACTGTAATGAAGCTTTCTGACCCTGCACCCTCCCTGCTGTGCTCTCTCCCCACAGTGAGAGTCTTCTAGGTACTAACAAGCCCACACAGATCAGGTGGGGCGGAGGCGTCTTGTTACCACTGCTGCATGGAAGGAGGAGCTGACATAGCTCGCCTACTTTTGCTGCTGGAATGTGTGCAGAAGCTTTTTTTTAAGCCTTAAATTGCAGCATGTGGATCAACAGGTGTGTTAGCAACTCTATATAGTATGTGTGTACCAGTATAACAGGAACATGAGGTAGATTTGCTCAAGAACTGTACACAAGTACAATTTTGAAGTACTTTCCTAGATAATTTAAATTTTATGTTACTTGTTCTCCAAAACAATTCTTTAAATTATAATACAATAGTTTTACACATGATCAACTTATAAAAAGAGATGCATTAGAATGAAACTACAGGCCCATGTATTAATAAGAATGATAACATAACTTGTCTCAACAGGAAAGTAAGTGATGATAAAGTCAATAAAGCCTTGTCTGTGCATGCCCACACAGTCCTGAGGAAAGAAAACCCTTATCAGATAGAAATCAGAGCAAATACCAGCGGGGGTGGACGATGGGTGTGCAGGGTCTTTGAACTATCCAACAGTTTATAAAGAAGCTCAAAGTCTTGGGGGGCTGTTCTTTAATCTTACAACCTTAAAAAACACATTTTACCGAAGTAAAATCAATGCAGGACGTTAGTTGATACTTTTACTTGAGCAAAGGATCTAAATACCTTTTCCACCACTGAAGGAGTGAATCTGCGCGTGCATACCAGACATGTTTCATACTTAATATGGTACCTACCATTTTCTTCTTCTCTGCATTGCCTTCCTCTGCTGCCATCTGGTACCTTAGGAGGAAAAAGACAAGATGCAGGACAGACTGAGAATAGAGAATATTTTATGGTCACAAACTGCTGGTCCTGCCTTATCCTGCTGTACACACCCAGGAAATGAATGAAATTATCCTGCTCCTCTCCAAAAACATTAGATGATTTCATGCGTTACAGTTGATCTGGATGGAAAATCTTTTAGCCCACGCTACGTCACACCGAGGAGGCACAGGAAGTGACAAGTGGATTTGTCCGCCTCTGCTTCAAAAAAGACTAAAAAGTTTCAAGTTTTACCTCAAGAAAATCTGACTTGAGGTTCAATGACGTCCTGTATTATCCTGAGAAACAGTCTAAACTGTTTAATAGGGTTAAACTACCTAAAAAGGTAGACTTATTTCTTGTCTTCATTTCATAATGTCTTCTTTATTTATTTAATATTGAACACTTTGGAGCTCCGTATCTGCACAGATGTTCATATGGTTTTATATGGGATAACAAAAGACCTATTCAAGCTGGCAAAATTGCAATTGCGTCTACAATACAGGGGTCTCTCTGTTGCTACTGTAACTTTGTACACTGGAGCTCCCAAACAAAGGGCACCTGACACATTGGATGGACGAGGACACCAAGGCCACATTTTATCAGTTTGGAGTTTTAACCGTCTGATTTACCTTATAAAGAGAGGCAGCATTTTTACAGTATGGTAAAAAGACAAAGTTTGTTCACAGACAAAAATTTTTCCTGTACTCTGACAGAAGAAGTACAAGAGGCTCTTCAGGTGGAAAACCAATCCATTTCTCCCAACGACTGAAAGGTTTTGTCACATTTAGTCACCTTTTGCACCTGGACTAAATCTATAGTATTTTTAAGCCTGGACTCAGGAACACAAACCCTTTCACATTGTCTGACAAAACATGCAAAACACTGAGATGATCTTTTTCCTTCCTTGCATTGTGGTATATAATCCTCACTTCCCTCCAAACCTGAATGGACTCATTCATGGATTTCAGATCTGGCGGGAAGTGGAAGGTCTATTTGAGTAATAAAATCAATCTCTCGGTTGATGATGGATTCGATATTTACAAATATGCCGTTAAATATCAACTTAGCTCATGTCTATAAAGACAAGGTGGAACTTGGTTTTCTAGAAGAATTATTACTTAAATCAGTCTTCATTTATAAAAAACACCTTATAAAAGTTACTTTTTCATAAAATGAAATCATCAATTGCGATAAATCTTCCCACTAATGCCACACATGCTCATGGGAATTAGACATGCATTAGACAAAAAGCATATGACTGGAAACTCAAAATTACTGAATCCTACAAAGAAAAGTTGTTTAACTAAATTTCATTAAAGTGAAATACAAAGATCATTTATAAATTACATGTGACTCCAGATATCAGATTCAGTTATGACACCGAGTTTAATACAGTCTGTACCAAATGTGACACAAAAAAAGCAGCATGTTTTCATGTTTTTGCTGCTTAAATTGTTTCAAGAGACCTAAAGACAGATAACTATTCAGTATTTCAAATATATTAAAAATGTTAAGTTTAAAAGCACCATTAGCTCAACAACTAATCCTCTTCAGGCTGCCTGCCCTCCTTCTTTCCTGGCATCTTTATTACATTCTGACCTTATGAACCTAATGTATATTGTTTTTATATTGTTGTTGGTTTTATTGAAAATCTTTTTGCTTTTGGATATTGTTTAAAGTTATTTTTTCCTTGATCCTTTTTTTTGCCATATCCACATATTTATGATATAATTTTCCATTGTAATATGACAGTCTTGTTTTGTCATTAAAATACAGGAATTAACTGCATATTACTCTCAATATAGGGTGTCAGCAACAGTTTTTTGGGGGGTTTGATTATCATTTATCTGAAAACAAAAATGGACCACTTACATATAAAAAGGAGGAAAACATACTGTAAACTGTATCCCTTACCAAAAAACAGAGCAGTACTAACTCCTAGTGGTCAGACTGAGTAAGTGCAGAGAGGAAACATCCAACTGTGCAACCACATTCTCAATTCACACATTTGTAACTTGATATTGTCGTGTTTAATGGAAATGGGGGTTGAAGTGGGGGTCTATTCACCTCAGTTTCACTTAGTTAAGTCTCTGAACCAGACCTGATACATGCACCACTGGAGTAACAGATGTTGCTAATGTTGCGAAAAGTTTTATTTTTACAAAAAAAAGAGGAAACTAAATCAGCTGAGTGGCGAGAAAAAGTTGTGCAGAGACCCATGACCTCATTTCTGATCAGAAGCTGAGGCAACAGCAGGATGAGTAGTGTGTATATCTGCTTGAGTGGTTGCTGGTAAATTATTAAACTCATGGTGGAAGCCAGAGACAGAGAGAGCCAATCGTGAGCATTGACTTACTTGGAGAAGCGCTCTGCGATGGCGTTGTTTTTACCCCGGGTAGAGACGATGGACAGCTCCTTGGCGGTGACCCTCAGTGACTGGGACGCCCACTGTCTGCGGCTGAACGGAGCGATGGAGGCCATCTTTGCTGCACGTCTGAGCGATCAATCTGTCTTGTCAGCTTGCCAGGAACACACGTCGTAACTCTTGAGAGAGAGGAGAGGGCACAAAAAGAAAGAGCACAAGTTGAGCACAAGCAAAACCAATGCAAATAAGCACATGTAGTGCTGGTAAACTGTTGATTTAACCTACTTCTTCTCTAGTTTTGCAGCTTTTTAACTGGAGAGATTAAGCACAATATAAAAGCACCCTTCCTGTGCATTTAAATGTTTAAAAACACCCTTCTCATACTGCTAAATAAATGCCATGCTTTATAGTTAAAGCACAGGCTATAGATCAGACATGCCACTTTTATACATCAGTACAAAAACTCACCCAGAAATCAATACATTTTGCCAGACAACACATTTGACTGTCACCACCGCAGCATGGACTGGCTGCAGTGTCTGAGTCAGAAAGTCAATAGAGCGCGTCACACAGCCATTGACCATCTGTTCCCTGTGTGACACAGCTCCATCTGAGCCTCCGGGGCGACTACCAGCAGACAAGACAACTGATACACCAGCATCACGCACACACACAAAAAAAAAAAAAAAAACTCCTGTGTACACACACTTTCAAATAACACACGTCTCTACATGCTTGCCTCTGCTGCAACTCCACAGCCTCAAGGCCAAGGGCAAGCAGGCACACGCAGCAGCACCGTCACATTACAACTAATAACTCATCTCTGAGTTATAAACGCTGCCGATGACTTAAACAATGAGGTCGATGAGCGGGCTGGTGACGGCAGAGCCTCGACTCATAGGCCTGACGTCACTCAGCAGGTGCACTGTTGTGGGATAGGTAGGACTGGCTCGTTCATTTCTACAACACCGTCTCCTTTGTGTTAAATATTCCCCCTGCAACTGAATTAAAATGACAGCACGAGAACATTTACAGACGATAATGTAACGTAGTATTTTCCATTGTCATTATAGATTAATCTGCTGATTTCTTTTCGATTCGAACAGATTCATCTTTTGGTCTATAAAAACATCAGGATAGTGAAAAATGCCCATTACAAATTATTAGAGTGCTATCTCAATTTGTCTTGGCTTCGTTAGAACAGGCAGAAACCCAAAGTCAATAATTATGATCACACACTGTGGGATGTTGCCTAATTAAGATTGACTCATTCAATTCTACAACCACGAGAATTTGGGATGTGTTGCTCTCCAATAAAGTCTCTTATCTGATGATTAGTAAAAACTAAGGTATTTTCATGATACCTTGTTTAAAATGTCAGAATAGTGATAGAGCCCATCACAATTTCCCCTGAGCCCAGTGTGCCCAAAACCCAAAAGATATTCAGTTTCAGCAATGACAGAAAACAGAGAAAAGCAGCAAACGCTCACATCTGAGAGGCTGGAAACTATAACTTTAATTAAAGCTAAATGTCCACGCACTACAGGATCACACTTATCTCCTACAAGGTCATACACAAATGAAGGATGATAACAACTCTGTCTAGGTCTCCTCTGTCACAAGGGTTAGACTGCAAACAAAGCAGCATGTAAAACTGATGCAGGTCATGCAAATTTAAGTTTCAAAAAGTCCTGAGTCAAATGAAACAACAAAAAAAGTCCAGGAACAAAGCATCACTAACCTAATCTCAGGTAAAAACAAAAGGAGGTGCCTTGGATGCCCGATTTCAAATTGAAAAGATTAAAAGAACACATGAATGTTTGATTTCAAACTTCAAAGAAACATGTGGTAAAGAAGTTTAACCTGCCATATTTCCACACCATCAAGTCAAAAAGGAGAACAGAACATGTTAAAACAACACCGCCTACCTGTGACTGTCACAGCTGTTTTACTCCCTGACGCTCGTGTGTGAATCAGACGTCCACTACTTGTGCACTTCCTTCTCTTTTCCCTCCTCAGCTGCTGCTCCCTGTGCTTTTGAATGGAGACAGGGAAGTAGGAAGGTCCAACCCCTCCCATTTACCGCCGCTCACTCAATAATGAAGCAGCATTCACCTCCACCTGTTTCCCTCCCGTCCAATCAGCAGGGTTCAGTGCGAGTGCAGCGCAAAACCTGAAGGTATGTGAGACGAGCCGCCTGTGGGTCCCGTGTTGAACAACATGGCAGACAAGCAGCAGGGAGGAGTAATGACTGAGAGGGGGAGGGGGGAATCCCACGCTGGATTCCTGGAAGCTGTGTGAAATGCAGACTACTTTCCTACAAGGTCAAGACCGTAGAGGATGTGACTCATTCACAATCCTGGCTGACTTCACTAAAAAGAAGGAGGAAGAGTGGGAGGAGGAGGAGGAGGAGGAGGAGGTTTGAGAGAGAAAATTAGATGCTGCTGAGTTTTGTTTGTAAAAAGGCACAAAGAGAAGTAACCATCTAACCCGTTCACATAAATTCCCCCCAAAGTCAGGCGGCCATATATACATTGAAACAGGAGAAAAATCTCTGTTCTTGTTCTGTACAAAAATGTATTTTAAAAATTATCAGAAGCTAGTATGAGACAGCTCGACAAATGAAGCTAGTATCAACTAGGGCTGCACTGTAAGTAAAATAAAATATATATAGGATTATTTTGACAGACTTGCGTTATAATTCCCAGTTAGTGAATATGATCATTTTTGGAAAACAATTTTAATTCTCTCTACAAAAATTAAAATCATAAAGATGGGACATTTGTTGGGGGTCTGTACCAAACAAACATGTTTTCTTACATTTGGAGAGGCCGGGGCATCTCTGCAGCTCTACAGTACATCATTATAATGCTGTTTTATCACACATAGGACCTTCATCAAAAAAAAAAAAAAAGTGCACTTCATGTGGTGCACTTTTGCCATATTGCAATTTCGATATTTTGCCTAATTGTGCAGCCCTAGTATCGGCCAAAGTTCGTGTTATTTGTACCATATTTCAAAGTTTCTACAGAACGCAACACAAAGAGAGAAGTTTTTACTGAAGACTAACTTTGGAAGAAACTTGATTTGACCAACTCAGACTGCTGAAGCTTCACAAAGACTGGATTTTCTCCCCTACCACTTACACAGGAAACTTTTGAGGAAGGGATGTTTTTAATCGTCCTGTAATAACAGGAGGAATAATACAGCAAGCAAAACCTGTTTTAATGTACATATGGGTATTTACCTCATTTACACGATATGTGCCATTAGCGCTTACTAGTATTTATTGCTACTTTTATTAATATGCATCGTCGGTTGTAGATCTCGTGCTGTATTTGATTCTCCGTTAATGATTGTATGTTGTTCCTAAAATGTAAGTCGCTTTGGATAAAAGCGTCTGCCAAATAAGTAGATGTAATGTATTTACTTGTTTATTTTAAGTATTTTAGTTTAAATTTTGACATGTTCTCCTAAAACTATTTACTTCATATTTGGTAAGTAATTATATTGTCCTTCAGAAACATTAACGTTAAAGGATTTGTTTTTATTCAAGATGTCTATGAAGATTCTCAGTCATCCAGGTCATAGTTATCCAATGAAGGTTAAAATCAAGGGCAACTGGACTTGGTTGAAGATACTGGAAGACGTTTCGTCCCTCATCCAAAGGACTTCTTCAGTTCTGACTGACTGGCAGGGAAACTCAGCTATTTAACCTCAGTGGGGTCGTTATCCCGGGTCATCGATACCGCTGGTTCGTTAGTGTTCCTTGTTGCTGTGACGACAGTCGTTACAGTCGTTAAGACTACCTGTGGCCAAGACTGAACGACCATCGTTGGTATCTTCACCTGAGGCCAATAGGTTACGTTTGTTGAGTTTCCTGGGAAGTGATGAAAGGACAGCATTGTAAGTGGGGGATAAGTGGTGGCGTAGACCCCCTCCCCTGTTCAATGACGGCTTCTCCACCCTGGTGTAGATGCTTCCTTGACACCTCTTTCAAACCATCCATCTTCTCTGTCTAAAATGTGCACCTGGTGGTCCTCAAACGAGTGTCCTCTGTCCTTCAGATGTAAGTAGACTGCAGAGTCTTGACCTGAGGAGTTGGCCCTTCTGTGTTGAGCCATGCGTTTGTGTAGTGGTTGTTTAGTCTCCCCAATATACAGGTCTGTGCATTCCTCACTGCATTGGACCACATACACTAGATTGCTTTTCTTGTGTTTGGGTGTGCGGTCTTTGGGTTGTACCAGCATCTGTCTTAGTGTGTTCTTGGGTTTAAAAACAAAACAAAAAATCAGTCAGAACTGAAGAAGTCCTTTGGATGAGGGACGAAACGTCTTCCAGTATCTTCAACCAAGTCCAGTTGCCCTTGATTTTAACCTTTGTTGGATGTTTTTATTCAAGGTTATAAACACATTCTCCGTTTTGATATGAGACTTCTCAATCTGCACCACATTTCCTCCATTTAAATTTCTCTAACATTTGACTAGTTGTTGCAGTCTGTGGCTTTAGTATAATATGTTGTTTCATAGTGAATATAGTATCTAGCCAAATAGTCCAACACCACCACGTTGCATCTCTAATAAACTCAGTGCTGAAAGTGTGCAGGAATTCAACCTTTGTTATTTCTTAAAATGTGGAAAGCTTGTCGGGCAGAGTTATAAAGCCAGTGTGCTTCTTCATTACAATTTGCCTTATTCATTTTAAAATTTAGACACGGTTTCATTTGTGTTATTATTTAAGTGACCTCAATAAGCAATAAAATGACTGTAATCTCAGTATTTTTTTTATTTATTTTTTTTACATAAAATACCTGCATTATGCTGGTTTGTACACTGTTAGGGCTACAACTAAACATTGTCTTCATTATTGATTCATCTGCTCATTATTTTCTCTAACTGTAACTGATTTTGGTCTGAAAAAACATCAGAAAATAGTGAAACGGTCTTATTTTGTCACAGTAACTGTCCAAAAACCCAAAGATATTCAATTAACTATAATTTCAGAGAAGGAAAGCAGCAAATTCTTACATGTGAGAAGCCAAAGTCATCAAATATTTGGAATTTGCGCTTGAAAAACTGACTTCAAAAATCGATGTCAAATACTTAATAATTGGAGATTATTCTGTGTCAACAAATTCTTCTTCTATTCTCCCACCATGTTTAAAAGTGGTACATTGAGGCCCTGGATAATAAGACTTTAGCTCTGTGGTGGCTTTCAGCACCATCAACGTCACGTTAACAGCAAGTCAAGTCTAATCCCAAACACATGATGCGATTCTTTGGCTCTGGAGAGGTGCTCGCCCACCTCATCTCACTTTAGAAATTCCCAACAACACGATTCTTGAGAATTTCAAGCTAACGACTAAAGTTGTTTTCATTTTCAACTACAGTATTGTGGCCAGACTGGGAGGCGTAGATGAGTTAAACAGTAAGGAATAAAGTTTTCTGTTTCTTTCTTAAACATCCGCACTGTACAGTATAACTTGTTTCAGACATCCATTCTCACTTTCATTAATTTTTGTTTGCTTCTTTAGTCTGAAACCATTTTGATAATCAATTAACCGTTTGCCAAAAGTAAAGTAAAAAAAGTAATATGTATTATATCACTGGATTATAATTTTTTAAAAGGTGGAGCTTTTCACTACTTTATGTACTGTAGAGTGGCTTTATCTATAAAAAATACATCATTATTAGATATTGTATTAATACAACATCCTTTATTAATAATCTGACTCTGCAACGTTGCTAGTCACTAAAACTTTCAAAATAAATGTAGTGGAGTAAAGAACAATATTTGCCTCTGAAATGTAGTGCAGTAGAAGTATAAAGTAAAATGAAATGGTACCTCAAAATTGTCCTTAAATACAGTACTTGAGTCAAGTAAAAAAACAAAACAAAAAAAACCCCCGTTACATCACACCATTGATTTTAGAGCCCATGTGGGTGTATGTCATTACACAATGACACAGAATAAATTAAACACATTTCCTCCATTATCCTATACAACTCAGCTACCATGCACCACTCAGATGGTGAAGGCTGTACAGATAAATATGCCACAGTTCAAGACGGGACATGTCATCAGGCTCATCTCAGGCATGAGATCATCAGCATCAATCAGTGCCTGTCGTGACTCACTGCGTCATTAGGAAAGAGAAATGATTCAATGTTCAGATAATCTGAATGAAGACTGTTATTGGTGGCACTTTGCAAGAGCTGGATCTAGTGTTTTGGGGGTTTTCCCTTGCCTCTCATCGCCAAGGGGCATTATCAGCGGACGCAGATTAAAAATGTCACTTGGTTATTCCCCCAAACAAATCAGAACAACAAAATGTGTGATGTAGCGTTGCTGGTAAATTCAATTTACCAAATCCTATCAGAAGTAAACACATCTTTCTTATCAACAAAAGTTATAAGTGCCGATGTTTGCTCCTCAAATATAAGTTGTGTACAAAAATGTCTCAAAAGACCAATAAGGTCACGCTTTTCTGTATCAGACCAGCCCTATATTAGAAAGGTACTGTGATTTGGCCCGACCAGGTCCAGGACGGGTGGAGATCTGAATGGGAGGGGTACCAGATTTACCTGCCACAGCAAATGACACATGAGCTCGCGGATTGGTCTGGTTCCCACGGTGGATTTGACCGGTATTAAAGACTAAAGGTCAATATTTCTCAGCCTCTGCTGCTTTGATTTCTTTTTTCTGTTAAACCTCTCTCTTGCAAGTCCCCCAACTTTATAAAAATCACTGGAGTGCCCCTTTAAAAAAAGAGTTTATACTGACACTAGTGGCTCTGTGAGGCTGTAATGCTCACTGTGAAATAAACAAACTGTTAAAAAAGCTACAAAAAGGTCCACTTTGTGTTTTTTATCTTTATTTGGCCAGAGGAGTGTAAGAATGGCAATACAACAGTGTGAAAAAATACTCAAATACTGCAAGTAAAGTCTTACATTCTTAAGTACATAAGTATTTGCATCAAAATATACTTAAAGTACCAAAAGTAAAAGTACTCATTATGCAGAATTGCCCATTTCAGAAAACTATAATTAGCTATACATTAATGTTGGTATCGCTTCAATGTTACAGTCGGTAAAAGGTTGAGCAAAGTTTAATTACTTAATAAATTGCCAGGTACCTTAATCAATAAAAATACATCATAATGTATTAGCTGATTTATATTTTGTATTAATAATCCGAACAAATATGTTGTTAAATAAATGTAGTGGAGTAGAAAAGTACAATATTGGCTTCCAAAATTGTACTTAAGTACAATACTTGATTAAATGTAAATTAGTTACAATCCGCCACCAGCATACAGTGATAAACCAACATACTGGACAAAAATGTCCTTTTGTCCAATATGTTGGACGGTGGCGCTAGATGCAACACTAATGTCTGAACCAAAGTTACTGGCAATCCACCCATCAGCTGTTGAGATATTTTAGCCTGGACTAAAGTAGTGGACTGAGCAAACAACCAACAGCTATACTAACAAACCAAAGCATCAGAAGCTATAACGAACTTGCTTAATATTTCCCAGATAAGAAGGCCTTTACTTTAACAAATGTTAATTATAGAGCTTCTGTAGTGGATCAAGAAGTTGGTTTATCTGGATCTGTAGACTACAGCAGATGTACAGCTGCACCTGTAAAATACAGTATATAGTTCAATACACCCTCTGTACATGTTTGGCCTGCTTCCCGAAATGAACCAGCGAACCGGGTCCAGATGAACCGACCTCCTCATCCACTACAGCCAATAACACATTCACTCTGACGGCAGTGATGGTGAGAAATCACCATGACCGACTTCAGGTGTTCATTTAAATGACAGGTCGTCCCACCAGACTGTGAGACAGGTACAGCTCAGGTGAACAGTGACTCACGAGCTTGTCTCGACACGTGAGCGCTGAACTATGATATATCTTGTTAACACCTGTTTCCTCTTCACGCAGTTACCTCATTTCTGCTTAAGTTGTATTTCACAATACATCATTGCCTACTCACCTGAGCAGCGACAGGTAGTTTGTGAGACTCGCTCACTTCAGACTGACTTCACAGTTCAGCTAAAGGGAAGCGCAGTGATTCCGCAATTAACACCAACTTTAATTAACCACAATTAAAGCTGCCTGAATCCTTCCGCCAGGAGCTTGTCCGTTGGCGCATTAATACTTGAACTGAACTGTTCTGCGGTCAGAGGTGGGCCTTAATTGGTGAGATTTTACAGCTGATTCAAATGCAGAGATAAAATTAATTTTATCGATTCAAAATAATCTTTATTTAAAAACATTATGAACATATTCTTAATTAAAGGGAAGCAGGACACAAACAAATAATAAATAGTAGGCTAAGTAAAGTGTAAACATTAAAGTAGGCTTAGTATAAATACCAGTACAAATACCATATCATAGGTAAAAGTCCTGCATTCAAAATCCTACTTAAGTTCAACTAGAGAAGTGTTATCAAGCAGAGTATACTTAAAGGATCCACCTGTCGGGTTTATTTTATCTAGCGGTGAAGTTGCAGATTGCAACCAACCCCATTCTCCACACTAAACCCTGAACCCTCACAGACATCACCTGGTAAATCCTTGAGTGCGAAAGGCTACAAGAAGGATCTAAAATGGGACAGCACTTTGCAACATATCACGTTTACTTGATAATGCCATTAACACATGTTAGGCTACATACAATTATTGGTTTGGCATATTGTTATTTTATGTTTGTCCTGAATCCCAACATTGAACTTTCCCTGTTGACTTTGCCTGAGGGAATTTCCCACAGTTCATAGCATTGTGACTAAACAGGGGTTTTTTGTGTTTGTTCTTTAATGTAAACATGGAAGAAGCAAGTACAAGAAAAAAGAAGTTACCTGTAAGAGTAGTATGTTGCTCTTTTGATAAAAAATAAGAACATTGAATATTTGAAAATTACCTCTCGTCCACTCTGTAAAACAGGCAGTCAGTCCCTGAAGTAAAAAGTGTATAATAAAAAGTCCCAAACCCACAGTTGTACATAACATGTTTTGACAAGTGCTGTCCCATTACACCATTTCAGGCCCTGGCAGCCACTGGCACTCAGGCACTTATCAGGTGATGTCAACTAAGTCTGGGAGGGTTCAGGGTTTAGGCTTTAGACTGGAGACTGGGATTGGGTCTGGGATTGGCCCTGAATACCAGCACTCACCTTTCAAGCCTGTAGGAGAAACTAAGGTGGTCACAAGAAATATGAAAGGCCTTCTCTAGAGACAGTGTTTGTTTTTTTCATTCTGGGCTTCTGGTGGTTCAACATGGCGGACTCCATAAATGAGGACCTGCTCCCTCTGTAAATAAAAACGGCTCATTTTAAGGTAACCAAAACATACAATTGAATATTTTAATCCATTTCTCCCAACATACCCCTTTAAATGTTACACACTGGACCTTTAAAATATCAAAAGTGATAGTAATCTAGCCCCTGTGAGTGTTACATTATTACATATTATATTATTTTATGTTAATACTGATGCATAAGTAAAGAACAGTTTTGGTAAAGGTCGAGCTAGTTTTAAAAACTTTATATACAGGAAGAGTTATATTATAAAAGATAAAGATAATTTTAAAAATATATATTTTCTATAATCTTTGCTGTTTTTAAAAAACAATGTTGGATAACTTGACGTTTTTAGGCTTTGAGCAGTTATTTAAGTGAACCATCTGAAACATGACAACTCTGAAACTCTGTTTGAAGGGGTCACACGCCAAAACAGTTGGGAACCACTTGTTTAATCTTTACCAATGCACTGGATTTTATAAACGCATAATATTTATTTAATGCAAAATCTTAATCTGAAAGCTAAGTAGGCCTGCAAATAACTGTAGTGGAGTAAAAATAAATAAATAAACTAGTTTTAATTCTGTGACTTGTTATTTATCCACCCATCTAGTGAATTTAATTTTTACATTTACTTTTACTAGCATTAAGGGAACTACAAACTTCATCTCATTAACCAACCCTGTGCTGTAAAATGACAAATAAATCAACATTGTCACCTTGTAAAAAAAAAAGGTACAAACCTCTGGAATGTAGTGTAGTAGAAGCAAGTAGCAGAAAATTTAAATACTCAAGTAAAGCACAAGTACCTCAATGTTGTACTTAAATGGACTTACTGGAGTTACTTTGCACCACTTCCTGTAGTCTGTGTAGTACCTTTCAAAATAAAAGTATCCATTTTACCAACTCGGTATTTTAGATAAATGTATAATGTATTCAACTGTTCATTATTTACACACTTCTATATTTGTATATTCAGTTACCATTGAGAGTGATTCTTTGGACCAGCATGGTTTATACAAAATTATAGTTTGGTCCAGCAGGTGGCGTTGTGGCGATAAGATTCAAGTCCATAGGGAGGTCATTGTGTAATGTTACCATTGTGCCAATAGATGTCAGACAAGAACTATACTATCTATCTATCTATCTATCTATCTATCTATCTATCTATCTATCTATCTATCTATCTATCCATCTATCTATCTCTATCTATCTCTCTCTATCTATCTATCTATCTATCTATCTATCTATCTATCTATCTAGCTGCCCATTGCTCAGGATATTTTCAGTTCAGACAATAACTGGCCTCTGCTAAATGTCATTCCACATACCTGGTCAACCTACCAACGCACTTACATAAGTATGTGTCCTGCATCTTCACTCTTCACTACTTTATTTAGTTTGGTCACACAGATATGCAGGAACATTTTCAGAGGTACAGATACAAGTATATAGTCTTTTTGTAAACCTGGATTACAACGAGCAGAGAATAAGAGTCATGATCAATCACTTGGAAAACTACTGTGCAATGTATTCTGTCCCTCTGAAGGGAGCCAGTGTTTTAAGTAAGAATCCAGATGATATCACCATGTTGGTATCCGGCTTGAGTCTTATACGCTTTAACAGTGTTGTTGAAGTTTCAAACATACTACAAACTAAAAGACAAGAAATCTTGAACTCTGCTCCTTTGATTTTGACCATTTTCTTATTTTGTCGGTCTCTTGTGAATCCCCCAAAGTGTAAAGAAATGAAAATAATGAACAGAAAGGAAAACTTGCAAGTACAAATTTGAGTTACTTCTATGTTGAGAATGTCAATGATATGCAACTTTGTACTTCTACTCCACCACACCTCGAGGCAAATATTGTACTTTGCTGTACTTTTTACTCCTTTTTAGAGATACGTTGTTCTCATAGGACAGCAACGCTGCAAACACATGATGATCTTAGATAGAATATGATGCACGGCTGCAGATTAAATTACCCAACAGTATATAAAGTAGTTAAATGACCTCAACTTTAAACATATACAGCAGTAAAATGCAACATACACATCAATACAGCTGTAATATTAATCCAGAAACATCATATATTATAGTACTTTTACTTTTAATACTAATACTAATTTTGTTGATAATACTTCTTAAGTAAGGTTCTGAATGCAGTAGCAGAGTATTTTCACAGAGTTGTATTAGTACTTTTACTTAAAAAAAGGGTCTGAATACTTCCTCCAACATTGTGTGTCCCAAATCCATGCTACATATTACTATGCAGTGTGTACTACACAGTAATGGTCACAGTATACAGTTTTAGAAGTGTCACTGCAACTTGGAGCTGTCCACCACCACCCACAATTTATTTAATTTTCTTGCATCTGTGCATTGCATTCTGGGAGAATGGTGTACATCAACATCACTCACAACTCTGTTTAATTAATATGCATTTTGTCGGGTTTGAGTAAGTCCACTTATCCATGGTTAACACACTTAAAAACATCTTAGACTCAGTATAGTATGGACTTATGGCTGACTGGGACACTTGAGTTAGACACCATCATAAATGCTATTAGTAACACTTGTGCTTTTTCTGCTGTGACAGATCAAAGTATATCCTGTGAAAAAGACCAATTTTCTGACTTATTTGCAAATAAACAAGTGTAGCCTACTCTTGATGCTAGCGTGATTCAGATTAGGAAGATTTATCCAAACAGTAAAACAACATGTAGTGTTCAAGTTGGACACAAGTTTGACGGTGAAGAAGAGACACTTTTCTTTTCAGGTTTCAAAGAGAGGCATGACAGAAAAAGCTTGTGAACCACTGGTCTAATGTCAAGACTCTGGTGTGTTCCCCTTCTCACATGTATGAATCTCACATGTATGAAATTCCTGTGCTGCAGAGAAACATCTGAGGCTTGTTTAACCCCACCCCCTCCCTCCACTGACCTTCCATAAAGGAAGGTCAGTGGAGGTCAGTGGAGAGAAATCAAATTTTTTTTATTTAAAATTAAAATACTTTGCAAATAGAAGCAAGCAACCTTCAAATATGTCATATAAGTCTCACAAAAATAACTAACATTACATAGTGTTTTTGTGAGTAACTGTCCGGACTCTACGTACATAAACTATGATTCATTACATGGTGCAGTATGAATACTTTTGCAGGAGAGCACATGACCACATGAACACCATCTGTGTTCAAATGTGGAAGTGCATATGTAGGCTATTATGTGCATGTGTGTGTGTGTTACATTACACAGTGCATGTAGAGTTGAGGATCTTGACATCAACGAGCAACTGGTTGTGTGACGGAGGACAGGAGACCAACTCACATGCAAACGCACCTCATGTAGAAAAAAAGTAAAGTCATCCACACTGACAAGACTGGGAAGTAGGACATTACAGCTCCACCTCTGCTGTAATTGGAGGAAAAGTCAGGGGTGGACTCTGCACATGGATTTAATTTGGAGCCTTGTGGGTTCCTCTTTTTAGGTTGCAGGAAACATGCTTAAAAATTGTCAGTAAGGTTGAGAGTAAAAAATGGAAAGACAGTCTGAGGTTGACAACTTGGGCCATTTTTGTGAATAATCGTGATGTTTACAAAGCATTCTTGGCAAAAACCTGTTTCATCTGGTTTGGATTAAGTTTGATTTGTTGTTCATTCATTTGTTGACCACATGTATGGAAACATATAGAGGACTAATTTCAAATTATCATGCAAATTTGAAAATGCAATTAGGTAAATATCCAATTTTCATTTTCACACACCTGTGTGGGCATTCTAGGACCATATTAAAATGAAAATGGAAACAGCATTTGACATTTCATTTTGAAAGACTTAACCTGCTCTAAAGTGCACATTATTCAAATGGAGTTGGCAAAACAGCTCCCTATGTCTTTTGCATTTACATGTCCATGTCCTCATGGTCTTTTTAGGTCAAAATTAAAATTAAAATGCCTTTTCATAACTATTTGAAAAGGAAAATGAGAACGGCATTTGACATTTCATTTTCAAAGACTTCAAAGATTCTACTTTATAGAGGACTTTATTCAAATGCAATGAGTGAAACAGTTCCCCCAGTCTATTGCATTTACATGTCCATGTTGCATGGTCTTTTTTATATCAGAATGAAAATGAAAACCATCATCATCATCATAATCAAATATGACAAGTGTGGCTGATGCTCTCCTGTGTTTTATCAGTGGTGGAAGAAGTATTCAGAGTTTACTTAAGTATGTTAATTTTTTTGTTTACTAATTGCTGAGACGGTCTTCTATGATGATTATTATGTAGTACATAATGTATATAATTAGTATGTAGTATGGAATTGTGACACACAGTGGTGGACGAAGTATTCAGATCCTTTACTTCAGTATAAGAACGAATACCACACTGTAAAAATACTCCATTACAAGTAAAAGTCCTACATTGAAAATATTAAGTGAAAGTATAAAAATATTATCGTGAAAATATTCTAAAAGTACCAAAAGTAAAAGTACTCAATGCAGAGAAATTAAGGGTATAAAGTATATCTACTGATTTTACATCTATTTGGTCGGTCCCAATTTGTATATGTGAATAACGATTCCTCCATGCATACCAGCGTTGATCATGGAGTACCACAAGGTTCGGTGCTCGGACCAATCCTTTTTACTCTATATATGCTTCCTCTCGGTAGAAGTAAAAGGAACCATGCCATAAACTTTCACTGCTATGCTGATGATACTCAGCTATATCTAGCAATCAGGCCAGATGATTCAAATCAGTTGGCTAAACTTCAAGTGTGCATACAAGATGTCAAAGCCTGGATGACCTGTAATTTCCTCATGCTGAACTCAGATAAAACTGAAGTTATTTTACTTGGGCCGAAACACCATTATAGTATTATATTATTATAGTAATTCTTTACTAGGCAGCACAATTATGTTTCTAAAGCCACTCCAGCTGATCCAGAATGCAGCAGGACGTGTTCTGTCGAGTCAAGATTAGAGAGCATATTTCTCCAGTTCTAGCTCCCTGTGAAATATAGAATGGCCAGGCACCCTTGTACCTTACTGCCCCAATAGAGCACTGCGCTCTCAAAATACAGGGCTGCTCGTGGTGCCTAATGTAACTAAGGTTAGAGTGGGACAAAGAGCATTTAGTTATCAAGCGCCTCTACTATGGAACCAGGTTCCAATTTGGGTGCAGGAATCCGATAACATTACCACTTTTAAGGTAAGTCTTTTCTGTTTAATAAAGCTTTTTTTAACTATTTTAATAAAGCTATTTTTAAACAATTTTATGCTGGGCTGCAGCTAATGATTTTTTCATCATCTATTAATCTGCTTATAGTCACAATAAAACAGAGCCCTCACACATCTTGTTTTGTCTGACCTGAAAAGAATTCAATTTACTGCAATTTAAGATAAAGAAAAAACTGTCGCATTTGAGAAGCTGGAACAATGAATTGTTGCAGGCATTTTTGCACAAGACATGAGTTAAACGCAGTCGAGTAGTAGTAAAAAGGTGTACTTACGTACAGTACTTAAGTAAATGTACTTAGTTACATTCACACTGCTGGTTTTAACAGTGAGACCATCTGACCGTGACCTTCAGCAGAAAACATGTGATCAGCCTGATCATTGAGCACCAAGGCCATCTCTCTCTATTCATGTGCCACCATTCCAGATAAATGTCATTTCACTCATGTGTCAAACAGCAATGAACTCAGAGTTGAGGCCCAGCAGAGACCACAGACCCAGAGAACCTTTTTTTAACATTCAGCGTTCCTCCCCAGTCATACGTCCTCTTCCCTGCACACGCCTACCTCTCTTACAAATATCTTAACATGTACTGCTTAAATAAAGGTAAGATTCTTCATCCAATGACAGCAAATTGCTTTAAATCATTCAAAGCAATAGTTTTATTAGAAAATGTGTGATGAACAGGCTGCATTTAACTCAGCTGTTACTCTTTTCAAGAGACCAGCGTTGGGGAAAAATCAGGAATGCAGGGGTGGTTGTGTGACGTTCACAAACTGTAGTTCATTGTCTTGTCTGATGCAGTGATGACAGTGTGGTTTCATGCCTAAATGAGCAGTGTCCAGAAAGAGCTCAGGGAACTTGTGAAATCTCTCTGACCCACTCGCTTTCTCTGTCTTTTCTCTGTCTCTATATGTCAGACATCTTTATTTTACGCAGTGGTGGAATGTAACTAAGTACATTTTTCCCCCACAATATATTTATTGTCATTTTCTTATGGTATAACATCACATCAAAGAAACAGAGAGCAACAATACAACTCTTTGAGACCAGAAATACATTCTTTACACAAACACATGAACACTCAACTTGCACCGATGTAGGATAGAATACAAATAAAACAAAATATTCCCCAGCACTGCACAATTTCCTTTCAGGTAAAGCCTAGATTTCCATCTTGCATGATATTCACATATGGTTCCCAGAACTGAACAAAGTCTTTCTTCTTGCCTTTAGCTATTTTGTAAAGATTTCAAGGCCGATAAAATCCAAAAGCTGCCTTTTCACATTGTCAATGATGGACTGTCCATACCAGTTAAGCACAGTGAAATAGCCCTCCTCTTTTAGATACATTCCAAGCACACAAAGTTTGACATTTAAAGGGACTAATTGGTATTAAACATCTCTGACAAACATTTTTTAGCATCCTTGCATAAGTTTGGGATCTTTGGAAATTTCCATAGACAGTGAAATAAGTATCTTTATCATCAAAACATTTAGTGCAAAAACATCTGTATTTTAACAGACACATTATCAGAGGACCCCGAATAAGCGGATGAAGATGGATGGATGGATGATCAGAGGACTTATGTATATTCTCATTAACCACTTACATTGAAGTAAATTAAATATTATATTCATTGTCTATTTTGTGCTTTAAAACATGCATCATAACTGAGTACATTTACTCAAGTACTGTACTTATGTACAAATTCAAGTTACTTGTACATGTACCACTACATTTCAGAAGCAAATATTGTACTTTTACTCCACTACATTTTGTCTGACAGCTTTAGTTACTTTTCATATTACATTTTTTCACACCCTTCCTGTCCAGTGTGAAACATGTATTTCCAAATTTGATTATTTTTAATGTGAATATTCTGGTAAACTAAAGGATGAAGTGTCCATGTAATGGTTGATAACATTCTTCTACTTCTTAAGCAAAAAAAACCCAATTGAAATCCCCTTTGGATCACCTGGATAATGCATCGTCACAAAGCTGAAAACCTGTTTTTCTGAGCTCATGGAAAGTTGACTTTCTGTAGATGTTTCACAATGCTTAAACTGTACATATGTATTATTCTACAAGGGTCACTCTTGAAAAGAGACAGTGTTCTCAATGTGACTACTTGTTTATTAAATAAAGAATTAAAAATGAAGAATAACAGAGTTTAACAGAGAATAAATAAATAAACAGTTAAATAATTGGAATCAGCTTTATTTGCCAGGTATGTGTACACATACGAGGAATTTGACTCTGGATTGTACATTGCTCACGATGTGTTCACTTATACAATAATACAATAATAAAATCAAACACAGGCTACAGTATAGAGAACACATACACACTATAAACAAAATCAATATAGACGGATTGAGACAATAGTGCAATGAGCAGAGTGCAAATGATGCAGGAGTGAATTATTATTATTATTATTATTATTATTATTATTATTATTAACATTATTATGTACATGTTAGAGGTGGATGTGATATATAGGTACACATACATGCATACATGTACACAGTGCGATGGAGCATAGTGCAAAAGGATGCTGGAATAAGTAAGTATTATGTGTAGGTGTTGTGTACTTGAGAAAGGTGGATTTGGTATACAGTATATACAATATGACAATATGACAATATGAACAGCTCTGAAATAGAGAATGATGAATAAATAACCAGTGGTAACCAGTAAACAGGTGGCTGATTAGAGACACAGTTACTGGGTTATTGCACAGGAATTGTTCCTGACACTGTGGGTCAGAAATCAGCTGTTCATCAGAGTGATGGCTTGTGGGAAGAAACTGTTCCTGAGTCTGTTGGTTTTGGTGCTCTGTAGCACCTACCAGAGGGAAGAAGCTGGAACAGATTGTGTCCGGGGTGAGACGGATCTGCAGTGATGTTTCCTGCCCGTTTCCTGATTCTGGAAGTCCTGAATGGAGGGCAGGTTGGCAGTCCTGACTGTCCGTTGTAGTCTGTCTCTGTCCTTTTTGGTGTTAGATCCAAACCAGACAGTGATGGACGTGCAGAGGACAGACTGGATGATGGCTGTGTAAAAGTGGATCAGCAGCTCCTTAGGCAGGTTGAGCTTCCTGAGCTGGTGCAGGAAGTACATCCTCTGCTGGGCCTTCTTGATGAAGTTGTGTCATCAGCAAACTTCAGGAGTTTGACAGATGGGTCTCTTGAGGTGAAGTTGTTGGTGTAGAGGGAGAAGAGCAGTGGGGAGAGCACACACCCCTGGGGGGCGCCAGTGCTAATAGTCCGGGTGCTGGATGTGATGTCTTCCAGCCTCACCTGCTGACTCCTGTCAGTCAAGAAGTTTGTGATCCACTGACAGGTGGAGGCTGGCACAGTGAGCCGGGAGAGTTTGGTGCTGAGGATGTCCAGGATGATGGTATTGAACGCCGAGCTGAAGTCCACGAACAGGATCCTTGCATATGTCCCTGGAGAGTCGAGGTGTTGCATGATGTAATGCAGTCCCAGGTTGACTGCATCATCCACAGACCTGATCCAGCAAGGGGTCTGTAATGTCCTTCAGGTGGGCCAACACCGGTCTTTCAAAGGACTTCATGACTACAGATGTCAGGGCGACAGGCCTGCAGTCATTTAATCCAGAGAAGGAGGGTTTTTTGGGGACTGTGTGTCTGTAGAGCTCTTTAGGCAGGAGGGAACTTCACACAGCTCCAGTGATATGTTGAAGATCTGTGTGAAGATGGGGGCCAGCTGGTCTGCACAGATTTTCAGGAGAGATGGTGACACACCGTCTGGGCCAGGAGCCTTCCTGATCTTCTGCCTCTGGAAGAGCTGGTGCACATCCCCCTCACAGATCGTGAGTACAGATGAGGGGTCAGAGAAGGGGGGTTGACAGCGTGGCAGTGGGGGAAGGTGATTGTTGGAGTTGGAGTGGGGGAGAGGTGTGACTGTGGGCTTCTCAAACCTACAGTAAAATCCATTCAGCTCGTCAGCCAGTCGTTGAGTACCAGCATTGTTGGGGGATGGTCTCCTGTAGTTAGTTATCACACTGATACAGGGTCGTGTAAAAAGTACAATATTTCCTTCTGAAATGTATTGGAGTAGAAGTGGCATGAAATGATAATACTTAAGTACCTCAAATTGTACTTAGGTGCAGTACTTGAGGATGACAAAACTCTTACTTGTAATTTTGTCAACTTGCAATGACTTTCAATGTCTAACATTTTTTATTTATTCAGTTATATTGCCAGTAAATTTTTGTTTACTTATTATTTTTTACTTCCACTTTTTAAATTTATTTTAATATTTTAACTTTTGTTCACAGTATCTGCTCTTTTCAATTTTTAATTAGTAAAGCACTTTCAGGTACAATTTGTGTGTGAAAGATGCTACAATATATAAATAAAAAATGTATTACTATTACTATTAGTAGTAGTAGTAGTATTGTTTATGTAATCATTTGTTGAATGGCAGATACGCCTGAAACGTGAAAGTTATTATCCTTTTTTTTAATTGCCATTTTTGTTGTATTTGATAACATGGGCATTTAAAGAGAAGAAACACAGGAGCAGAGTTATGACATGCGACAGAAAGCATATAATGAGAGATGCTGACCCCACACATTTAGTCTATTCGGAAAAGCTATTTTGTGACTGAAGGAGAGATATTAAACAGAGAGTGATTTATTCTGTAAAGGTGAAAGTACAGTAGGAGGTGACAGACTGAGTAAAAGTCGGACAAAAGTTAATGGGACAAAGGTAAGAGGGACAGGGATTTATAGGATGAAGGTGGGAAGCCAAAGAGTTCAACAGCATAGTGGGCGAGATAAACTGATCAATACTAGGAGTTTAACCAGTTTGCAGTGCTGACCTAAAAAAACCCAGAAGTTTATCTTTCACTCTGTGGACGTCACAACTTGTTGGATCCATGCAGGGAAGTTGACTCAATTTGTACAGACACAAACAAACAGTACTTCTTGTTTTGTACGTGTGTACTCTTTTTTTGTAGGTGAAATTATGAAGTCCTTAGATGACTGCATTTTATCCAACTTTAACAGAATAATTCATAACTCAAATTTTTAAATATATATATTGTATTCTGTAACTATATATTGTGGGTTGGTTGAACTTTCCCAGTCATTCATGCCTTTACTACATTTTCATCTAGTGCTTTATATCACATTTCTTATCACATTCATGCACTGATGGCAAAGGTGGTGCCAACTGCTCAGAGCAATACAGCGCTTCATATCTGAAGTGCATGATATTAAGCTCAGTATCTTGCCAAAGGACACTTCGATTGGACTGGGGGAGCCTGCGATCAAACCACCAGCCCTAAGATTACTAGTGCAATGGATAAGACACATGCCTTTGGTGTGAGAGACCTGGGTTCAATCCCCCGCTGTGAACCATCCACCATTGTGTCCCTGAGCAAGACACTTAACCCCTAGTTGCTCCAGAGGTGTGTGACCTCTGACATATTTAGCAATTGTAAGTAGCTTTGGATTAAAGTGTCAGCTAAATTAATAAATGTAGATGACCACTTAAATCCTAAATCTAACTTTCCATTTGTCTTTGATTATTGACCAAACACCTACAAACGTTAAATTAACCTCAAATGTTAGCATGTTAACACACTAATGTAAGATAGTGATGGTTAACAATACACCTGCATGTTTTCACTCAGTCATTTAGCTCAAAGCATATTTGCATCTCACACCATCATCAGGTCAAAATTTAAATTTGTCCAAAGCTTTGGTTTATGACTAAAAACCTGGAATGCTAATGACATTCCCATCCGCCTTAGCTGCACTTTGTCTTTTGTTAACACACCAAACATCACACCTGCTAAATGTTAGCATTGTGAGCATGTTTGCATGCAGGCATTAGCATTTAGCTCGACGGTGCCCATGCCCAGCTTCACAGAGCTGCTAGCAAGGCTGCAACAAAACTCAGTCTTGTAAAGTTACAGTGAACTATGATAACCTCAAGTTTATACACTGTGCCTAGTGTTAATGCAGAGAAGGAGCAGGAGTGTGTGTGTGTCAGAAGGAAATCCGGTTTTAGTTAGACTTGCAGTTAAACAAATACACCTCACCTGTAATAGGTGTGGAGAAGGCAAACACTGAATAAGAGACCTGAAAAGACAACAGACATCAGCAGAAAGATGAAGACAGAAAGACAGACATGCAAGTAAGAGAGGGATCTTATCTCTGTGCGTGTTACTTCAAATGAGTGTGTGTGTGCCATGACAACAGTGGACTCTGCACATTTTTATGGTCTCAAAGTCTACTATAAAAATGCAAACTATGGAGAGGATTTTTTTATGTGCGGAGAGAGATCATCCCTAACCCTAAAACATTGTTTTCCCTCACAGCATGCATCCCTACTGCCTCAAAATCTCCTGCTGAACCCTCCCCAAAACCAAAATCTGTTTCTCCATTCTCAGTTTTTCCTATAGTCCCCATCCCCCCTCACCCAAACTTTGTTGTCTCTTTAAGGCCTCCCCCAATGTGTTTGTTTTTCTCTTCCCCCCTCTGGGCTGAAGCAACAAAACAGGGGTTTGAGTCCCTATCTCCCTTGAACATTTTATTGTCTTATTGGGCAATGTGAATGGACAGAGACACGCATCAGCAAACAGTCTTTGATGTCCTACTTGCTGGGGTCAGATAAATATTGAGGCGAAAAACGGCTGCCTAGTTGGAAAGAGTCCAATAGAGCTGACAGGAGCCTCTCAGAGCTAAATCATGGATATCTGAGAAGTTTGGTCCTGATATGGGACATATGGACAGCGTAAAATCAAACAAAAGTGTCCTCCTCCAAACTCAATCCTTCCACTCTCTGCCTCTTTCTCCCTCCCCCTCATTAGCAGAAATATTCCAGTGAATATTCCAATTAAGTGCTGTCACATCGCTGCGCCAAAAGCCTCCTCGCATGCTGTCAACTGGAAACATTTGACACAGAAGATGACGAGTGATTAAACAAAAGCACATTAAAGAGGTGGACCCAGTCTTCGTCTTGTCCCCCACCCCCTCCGAGATACTGTAGGTATTGCAGAAGCGAAGTCGGATTTACTGTTACGAAGTCAAGAGCATGTGATTTCTTTTCTTTACTGGAAGATGAGGAATGTTAATTCAATGAACTAGCTTGAACGTTGCTTGTTGTATGCTGTGGGAGTTTACACAAGGCCAACATTAGAAAAAGCCAAGCCCAAATTCTCTTTTAAATTTCTTCTTAAATCTCACTTTTATCTTTTGGTATTTTCTTAACTGATGGTACTTGTTACTTGTATTATTTGTTTTTACTGTATAGCACTTTCTAATTTTGTTTTGAAAGGCGCTATATAAATAAAGTTATTGTTATTTCTATGTTCATTTGATAGAAATGTGTTGAAGTACATGTAGTACATCATTAGAGATACTCACAGAGGTCATTTTTCTTCATTTATTTATTAAAACATTCTTATTCTAACTAAACCTTTTCAATATGCCTCTAATGGAGTAGTTTTACAGTGTGGTATGGGTACTTTTACTTAAGTATCTACTTCCTCCACCACTGCTAATAACTGTTCTGGGCAACACTGTACTGTAGAAAAACATCTTTCATAAGTATATTCCTGTGAAAATTAGGAAGCACTGTTTTCCTTGGGCTGTAAGTTCAGCAATATGTGTGATTATAGTAACAGACATAAAAGGAGATAAAAAGTATTAGAGTGCAGGATGTCAAGGATGGCTGTAATGCAATAATGTCTTCAAGCCTCATTTGATTGGATAAGCATGTCTCTTTCTGCAACACACCCAGTCTTGGCCTTGAGTCATTTCTCATCTTTTCAGATTGTGCAAGGATCATCCTGTCTGCATATCGGAAGGGAGAGGGAGAGAGAAGTATGTCAAAACGGTATTTAAATGTTGTTTTTACAGTTTTGACCTTGCGTGTGAATATGGGTACAATAAATGGGAGATCTGTTTGATATAATGCAATGAAATAAAACAGCCCTGTAAAGAAACACTGCCATCTGAACCTTGTAAAGTTTCCCAACACAATAACTGCATTTTATTGTTTTATTTTCATTCAAATTCAAGTGTTTTGTTCCTCGTCACTGCCTCATGAGTAGATTTTATGTAGTACATCATAATAAATACCACATTCACTCACATGGGTCAGTTCTATTTGTTGAGTACTTCTACTTTTCATACTTAAAGTATATTTTCCTGATATTGTAGGGGGGCAAACAATCTGTATTTGCATATCGCACCTTTTTAGTCGACCAATCAAAGTACCCATTCACACACATTCATACTGATGGCAGAGGTGCCAACTGCTCATCAGAACAGAAATTAACATTCACACATCGATGAAACAGCCATTGTTCAGTATCTTGATCAAAGACACTTTGACATGCAAATCATCCTGAAAGTACTTTTATGTAGTACATCATTAGATATACATCATACACTGACATGGGTCATTTCTCTTTGTTGAGAATGTATACTTTTGATACTTTAAGCATATTTCCAGGACATTGTACTGTTTTTAAGACCATCATTAGATAAACTGCATACACTCACAGGGTTAATTTCTCTTATATACTTCTAATTTGATATTTTAAGTATATTTTGCTGATATTTTGATACTTTAAGTGCATTTTCCTGAATACTTTTGTTGTCTTTTTTAGTCCATCATTAGATATACTACATAAACCCAGAGAGGTACTTTCTCTACATTGAGTACTTCTACTTTTGATACTTTAAATATATTTTCCTGATATTTCTATACTTTAAGCACATTAAGCACTGATAATACTTTTGCACTCACAGGGCTCATTTTTCTAAATCACCCACTTCTCCTCTACTGATATTTTAAGTATAATTTCCTAATATTTTTGTACTTTAAGTAGGCCTGTATTTTCCTGATAATACTTTTGGCCTTGTACATCATTAGATAAACTGCATACACTCACAGGGGTCGTTTTTCTTTGTTGAGAACTTCTACTTTTGATACTTTAAGTGCATTTTCCTGAATACTTTTGTTGTCTTTTTTAGTCCATCATTAGATATACTACATAAACCCAGAGAGGTACTTTCTCTACATTGAGTACTTCTACTTTTGATACTTTAAGTATATTTTCCTGATATTTCTATACTTTAAGCACATTAAGCACTGATAATACTTTTGCACTCACAGGGCTCATTTTTCTAAATCACCCACTTCTCCTCTACTGATATTTTAAGTATAATTTCCTAATATTTTTGTACTTTAAGTAGGCCTGTATTTTCCTGATAATACTTTTGGCCTTGTACATCATTAGATAAACTGCATACACTCACAGGGGTCGTTTTTCTTTGTTGAGAACTTCTACTTTTCATATTTTAAGGATATTTTCCTGATATTTTGTACTTTTATATATCACATCATTAGATATACTACATGCATTCACAGGGGTAACTTCTCTTCATTAAGTATGTCTACGCTTGATACTTGGTGTTGTTTTGTAAGTATCTGAATTCACAGCTAAAGAGCGCGTGCCTCTTTCTGCACGTGCGGTTAGATTCCTTTACAGCCGAGCTCTACGCATGCGCTTTATAGTAGTCATCATCGCCATCCCCTGAAGTTGGGCAGCCTGTGGTACCCAGTACCCCGAGCTGCTGCTGGACCAAACGTGTAGCCATTGTTAGGAGCAAGGACACCCCGGACAACTCTCACACAAGCGGGACCGAGCCTTCACCGGACCCCGCCGAACACCCACGGTGAGTGAACGAGCGTACGGCGGACAAACCGTCCCCGCGTGGTGGTGTGTCGAGACAAAGAGGCTGCTGTTGAATTAAACGGCTATTCTTGTCGTTACATCTCGATGTGCGCTGAGCGACTAACGTTAGCTTAGCTATAAGTTGTAAATTATTAGCTCCCTTTATTTTAGTTTATCTCCTGGATGCGGTCTCTGTCTTCCGGCTGTCGCTTATATTTAATTACGACAGAGCGCACATGATTAAAGTAACTGGGTTTTATAGGGCCGTTTTGAACCGACGTAGCTTCATTCACTGCGCCGTGATGCTGGCGCTATTTTTACATGTGAAGTCAGTGAGGTTGCCCGTGTTCGCATCTGACCCGGCTGCTGCCGCACGACACTGTGGCAAAAACCGCAACCCAGCAAACATTGAGACGGTACTCTAACGTTACACGAGTCAGCACGGTGTAGTTTTAAAAGTAGGACCAAAATCTTTCCCGTGCTTTTTGTCTGTATTTCAGCTTCCAGAGCGACGCTGACAAACTCCATACTGAACCCCGAATTGCCTTTGGTGGCTGTATGTGTGTGAATGTTAGTTTCTGTTTGAGCACTTGGGCTCAGTGAATGAATGGTGAATGCAGATATGTAAAAGCGCTTTGAGTGGTTGAAAAGACTAGAAAGGCGCTATACAAATACGGAGCATTTACATTCACACTGAGATATTTAATGTTGGCCTTTCTTTGTCACCCATCTGTATATTATTACCACAGATTATCCAATACAAACTAGCCTATTCTGCAAAAGTTTGTTTAGACTGCAACAGTGAGAATTCAACACCTCTATGTAACTAACTCTAATATGCTATACTTTCTGAAATGTTCTCACCAACATGGCTTCAACAATGTGTAATTAAAAAATAATCCTTATATACACATACTAAACAATCAATTTAGAACTCTGTCATTGCCATGGATGCAAAACCCTAATTATGCTGTTAAAATGCCCCGCCCTTACGCCAAGATCCACTTATGTCCCAAAATCATCCAGTTAACGTCCTAGTCAGAACTGGACATCTGCTTTTAGACTCCTTAGCTGAAGTCTGCATATGACTTTTTTTTCCCCTCCCCAGAGCCAATTAAAGTCAATGATGGGGAAAATACATTAAACATAATCTATAATAAAGTGAAATATCCACTGCATGTGCATAGAGCTGAGAGAGTCTTTCAAATGACTGCTAATGGTGCATTAGCCTGCAAGCTAACATTCAAATCCATAAGTTGCATGGTGGAAATGTTAAACTCTAAAAGTTACCGGCAGACAATATGGTTATATTGAGGGTGTACCGGGTGTATTGCAGGATCAAAGAGGAATATAATTTACATAGAAATGGCATAAACTGAGTATTCTTTTTTTTTATTTAAAAAAAAAATGCACCAATAGCTTTTGCACATGGAGTGGATGTCACAGTTTTCATGTTAATTAATCTTTCAATTATCTCAAGCTGATTAATCAATTATCAAAATAGCTTAATTAAATAGTTGCAAACTCATCCATTAATCACGCAGCTCTACTGAATACAAACATCCACAGGTTCGATTTCTGCTTGGTGCAGCAGTGCATGTGACCGCCGCGTCTCTAATGCGTTATCTTTTCTGCCCTGAATGAGTTTCCCATCCCGGCTCTTTAAAGGTCAGAGCTCAATGGAAAGATCACACGACAGCCACATGCGCAGCCGTCCATCCCGTCCCCATTGTCCCCAAAACAGCCTGAGCTGCTTGTTGTCTATAAATAAATGTGTAACCAGGACTATTTGTGGTTCAGAAAGGGAGTGATTGGCATTTCATTTTCCATTTGTTAGTGGCAGCGTGACCTGTAGAAAGACAAGTACAGGACATGGTTTAATGCAAACACACACCCTGCTGAAGTCTGTGTTATCCTTTAAACGCTGACCTCTTACAGCTGAATGTCAGTCAAATTTGTAGATGGCAGAGCAGTTGAATCAATGTGTTGAAAGGGATGGGTGAAATAATATCCGTGTTTACAGGTATTTCTGCCATAACGATATTCTTGACAAAATACTGAAAAATATTTTAGATTTTGATATCTCCTCGTACTCAACCGGGCGCTTTTCCTTGAGGTGGTGAAATAAGTTTGTTGTCTTGCCCCCTTTTTGTTGTTGCAGTCTTCTTACACTTCTTACATATTACCGTGGTTTGTTCATCTGATCTTTTGTAACCAAACCACTTCCATGCTCTTCCACCGTGGAGCTGGTAGGAGTGTTTTTTTGCAGTGTGTAACACTGAGACGTGTAATTAGACAACTTACTTTTTTTTTTTAAACCACATTAAAAATGATACGGCATGTCATTAGTAATATACACACCTTATCTGTCGAGTCAGTTTATTAGTTTCAGGTTGTAGTGAATGCATTAAAAGCTTCCCATTTTCTTTAATCACATATTTCTGTTGTCAGGTTTTGGCTCAGCAGGTTGCTGTTCCAAAACTAACCCATCCAGTTGTGGTTTTTATTCTACTTTCATATTCAGGACCTGTTCTGGCACTTAAGTTTGGCTGTTGGCAGAAAATGATTCTCATTGTACAGTCTTTATTGTTACATCTAATCATAATTGTTATGCCTTGTCAGGAGGCTTGGGAGGTATCTATTTCTTCATACCTCCCATATCTTGCTGACAATTCACAGAGGTATACGGCATACGACGAGTTTCGGAGTCATTGTTGCATGTATGACTTTGTCCGCAAGGCTGTGTGTGTAATATGCAATTAGCCTACGTATGGCCCATAGAAGAATGAATAGATAGGAAATAAGCGCTCTTCTTCCATAGATCCTTCTGGAGGACCCAATGACACAGCTGCATCTGACTCGTCTGTTTTGGCTGGTTCACCTTTATCATCGGGATGAAACCCAAAATGCCACCAATCAGGGACAGAGGAGATTTTTCTTTTTTTACTAGTTGCTGCTGCTTGGGTGATCGTTCGCAGGTATCCGTTGCGTAAATGTGGGAAAACGGGGCCCTTGCAATTCAGGATCAGAGAAGCAGTTTTATAATTAAAGTTTTAAATCACATGGACAGTATTTTAACACTGTAGGTGCATGATTAAATGCACTAACCCTTACTAACCCCCTGTTGACCCTTTCTTCCTTCCCTTCCCACGTGTCATAGGTTTTCTATGAGTAGCTTTAATATCCTGTCTTTCATTGTCTCTACTTGGAAAATTTGGGAAATGCAGCGTGCCAGACAGACATAAAGACAAAGCATCTTTAATCATTGTTATGACAGAGTTTCCCCTGGCTGTTGAACCCTCTACGGGTTGGGTCAGTTTGTATTGTAACATTTTCATCTGCTGAAACCATTATGGTGCGTTCCATTTTCCCCAGAAGTCGGAGCTGGTAATGACGTCACACCCGAGTTGACGGCGTTCCAGTTAACAAGTCGTAAAACCTCGCTCAGCCAGCCGTTGTTTACAACTAGCCAGGTTAGCTATTGATACGCCTGTTGATTAAAAAAATAAAATAAAACGCATTGTGCAGTATTTAGTATATTCTATGAGACACAGGTACACAGAAGTGCTAATAAACAGTATAAACTAGAACTTTCACTAACTGTTGATACCCTGACAGCCATCTTGGATCACGAAGTCGGGATTCCGACTCAAGGGGGCGTTCCTTTTGAAATTTTGACTTCCGACTTCACATGTCAACTTGAACGCACCATTAGTAGTTGTTCAAGGGATTTCAGGTAAGTCCGGCCCCTCAACACACTTTGGTAAAGGGAGCGTTTGTTACTGCAGAATGAATGGCCTCATTGATAATTCCTTCAGGAGTTGTCCTGCTTTGCTGGTACCCAGACACACAAACACACACAGACACCTAACTGGGCTCTAGCACAGAACAGTGGGACCCTTGGGGGAGATGGCAACATAAATCCATTCCCACTGGTGTAGCCTGCTTCCCATTAATCCGAGCCCAGACTACATATCACATTCCCACTCTTTTTAACAACTGGTCCTCATGATGTGGGTCCCTGTCTTTGTCTGACATACAAAACCCCTAAAGGTTTCTAATATATACTGTGCCAGTTGTATGTGAACTCCTAGACTGGACATTTTTGAAGCCCAGCAACTAGGCTATTTGCTAACCTCCGACCCCTTAGTTACTTTTGCTAAGCCTGTGAAGCTTTCTGGTCTCACATACAGGCCACGTGCATAACAGTGGAAGACTTTTAACTTAAATTTTGCAGCAATTTTTGAAACAATTGGTCCTTGATTCCAGAGGTTGGGGGGGGGGGAAACTGCTGGTATCTCATTTTACTGCTGCCTGTTAAGATTTTTTTCAGTTGAAATAACTGCTCTACGGCTTTTTTTTGTTTCCAGTGCACCTACATGGCTACATACACAACGTTGTGCAAAGCTGCTAAAACTAAAGCTACATCCAAACAATACGCTTTTGTTTTAAAACACAAAACTTATGCTATGTTTACGCCGGGTGTCCACACTGCTCTGACGATTTTCGTCCGTTTCCCTGATTCGTCACGCCTCTATCATGTTGCCCTTTTCCAGAAGAAAACACATCAGCCTTGACCACCAGTGGTTAATTCAAGATGGATAACGCATTACAGGTGTTGCCGACCTTGTTGTCTATGCTAGCAGCTGTTGTGCAGTTAATTTCTGCATTTTATTATGCTGCTACTGCCTACATGCGGGGAAGACGAGCTAATTTTTTACCTGTAAGAAGGTTAAGTAACAGATATCGCATAAGAGAAAGAAGAGCAGCAAATCCTCACAGTTCAGACGCTGTTAACTAGAGAATGTTGGCGATTTGTCTTGACAAACTATTCTAACTTTTAGATACTTTTGTATTTTGATTTTTGTCAAAATAGCTTAATTTTCTGTCTATTTAATTAATCAGCTCATTGTTTAGTACTTAGTAAAAGTACCATTTCTTAAGATTCAGCAAAAACATGTGGCGTTAACCGCGTTCAGACAGCAAAGTCCTTAAGAAGTGAATTGCATAATTCCCGTTCGAGCGTTACCTCTGGTGTTACGTCACTTGACCTCGTGGGAGCAAGGCCTGATCATTGTTATAAACTCACAGTAACCTCCCGCAGTCTACCGGAGACTTGACGGCGCTGTTTTTATTCCCCTATCTAACAAGTTGGCGAAAGTCAGCCAGTTATCTCGAACGCACCTGTAGATTACCAGTTATACAACGTGTCCGAACTAAAAAGGAGGACTTGCTGCAATGTTACTCCTGTGGTCATCACATTCCTCCTCACTACAGGAAGACCATACGGCAGCACAGGTCAGGACCCGATGCTTAGCATACCGCTAGGTCGGTTAGCACTGATGTGGGGCTTGTTTTTTTTTGTGTTGTTTTTTTTTTTTATGGTAGATGTTCTTTGAACTGAGTTTTGATCTGTAGCTTAAATTGTAGCTGCATTAGAAAAGATGAAAGGTTTAGTGAGTGACAGCCTGAGAGAGAGAAATGGATGCGTGTTTGCACTAGTGTGAGAGTATGCATGGCTGTGTGTCAGTGACGTCATTGGCGGAAGGGGTATGTGTCAAACATCTCTGTGAGCAACACGAGAGGGCCAGCAATTCTTTGATGGTCTCTCCGGCCTCTGGATGACCTATCACTAAACATACTCTCTTCTAAGGTCATAATAAATTAAAGGCCAAGGCTGTAGTGTGAGTAGCGGGACATTTTGTTGGATCATTTGGGTGGCCAGTTGCTTGTCTGGTGTTTGACAAGAAGATAAAACAGAAAATTATTTCCCATCTGACTGGGTTTAGTGTTGAGGGATGTTTTGTGACTTAAAAGCTCCTGGCTTTATTATCAATAACTGTAACATTTTCCTCTGAATAAAACCAGGCACACAATTCCCCACGGAAAGATTGCGTTGATTTCCGTGACAGTGCTTTGCATTTACCTTAAGATCCAACCAGACACCAAAGACTGGCCGGTTATTTTATGACCTTTAGGGTTCATTTCAGCGTCTGTGCTGCGTGATTGGCAGCTTTTTGGGTGTTAATACGAATGTGTGGTATCTGACACCACAAGAAGAGACAAGTGTGGAGGAAGAGGAACTGCCTGTATGCTTGTGCATGTTGCTGGTCATACTGAATGTTTGGTTTCAGACGTCACCCATTTGACTGTTTGTTTGTCCTAAGTGCTACATACGTCTGCATTTGTTTACTGAAGTCAGAGGCTTTTGACCCAGGTTATTGTGTACACAAAATAAAAGATAAGCCATCTCTGTAAGAGAATGAATGAACAGAAGGAAGGCTAAACTTTGGTTGCTTTAAAATGGGAGATAGATGTTAAAAGTAGGTGCCTTTTTTGATATTTGCTCAGCTCAGAGTTGATACTGAAGCTTTGTGTTGAATTGAATCCTGTAATTCTGGTGAATCATATCTTTCGTTTCCAATGTTGCATCATTCCTTTAGATCTTTAGGACATGAGGAAATAACTTTTGCGCAGTTCATCATGACTCAGTCTTTCTCATTGTGAGTTTCAAATACTCTTTCTGCGTCAATGGATTAGTGTGTGTGTGTGTGTGTGTGTGTGTGTGTGTGTGTGTGTGTGTGTGTGTGTATGTATGCAGGAAAGTTGTATGTCTAGCTGTATAATATGTCAAGGTCAAATTATTTTAAGAAGATAAATCTGGACGGTGTTGGCCTGAATATGATGGCCTTCTTTTTAGGAATTGTGGCACGTGCTCATTACACAGATCTGTTTTAGTGTGTGTCCTAATGTTACCCAGCTGCTAATGTTGGCACTCTGCAGAGTGCAGACCAACAGTTTGGTCTCTATGTATATCAAACTTCCTCTTCCTCCTGAGCTCCTCTAGTTGTGAAGTGGAGTAAAGCCTAGTTCCCACTACACGATTTTAACCTTGAGTTGCCGGTTTGTGAGCTCGGCGACCGTCAGGCTGTGGTCAGGGGTAAATCAGCGATCGATCGGCGGCCACCAGTCGTTATATGTGAACTACTCACCGACTCATCAAAACGGCTCTCTGACATATCGCTGACAGATAGCAGACGGCAGCCAGATATCTAGCATGCCAAATATCTGGAGGAGTTGGCCGACTCTACAGCCAATGAGTGCAGGCAGCTGGCAGAGCAGACAGCTACTTTTTCACAGCAAAACACTTTTAACTCACCTCCAGCTCTCTCTGTAGCTCAGACAATCCCTGCTACCTGCATGTGCTAATCCATTCTTTCAACCCATATTCTATAATTGCTATCTTTATAATAACAAACAGCTGTTTTGTGTGTAGGTTCGTGTCATTTCACGTGTGTTTTCTTGACAAAATGTGGTTTGGAGACCAGCATCCGGTGACATAGCCGTTGTCAGCTTGTGTAGTGTGTGACCCCCTGTCACATAGTGTGAACACCACGACTTTAAGACTCTGGTCACAAGACAGCAAGTTATGCAGTCTGAACAGCACGGCGAAGTCACGGCATGTAGTCTGCACAAGCCTGAACTCTTACTCACTTACCACTAGGGGTGTAACGGTACACAAAAATCTCAGTTCGGTATGTACCGGTATGGTTTTGAAGTCACGATTCGGTTGATTTTCGGTACAGTAAGGGAAACGTTAAATTGCTGCTCGTTTATTATGAACTTTTATTATGAACAAGTTCTCCACTAAATAAAATATTCTCCAAACAATACCACATATAGCTAATAACATGCCGAAAGGTGTTTACACTGTGCTCGTTTTTGTTTTTTTCCCTTGTTGCAGAGACTTCTCATTCGTGTGACACCATTAGCAAGTTTGATGTGTTGTCAGAAACCTACATACTGAGAAATGTCAGCCCACTGCTTTCGTCTTATCGACTTGTCCGTTGTTGTATTTCACTGGAAATCGAAGGTTTCCCAAACAGAAGACCTTAACAATAAGGGAGGGTCTTAAAGCTCTGGCTACTCTGCTCTGGCCATGATGCTGAAGTCACTAATTAGCGAGAGGCTGGGCTAAAACGGCTGCTTCTGTAGCGCCGCAAGGCAGAGATTTGGTCCGCCACTAAATATGTCCGTGTGGAAACCCGGAATTTACATGTGTTCCACACACAGAACAAGCCTAACCTAGCGTGAAAGACTTCATTCTGTGCACATGTGCACCGTTCTGAAAGTCCTGAACTAAAACGGTCCGGTACGAATACATGTACCGTTACACCCCTACTTACCGCACATAAGTGACATCCAATAATTACCCAAACCATTCAGGTTGATCGGTGTGTTTGAGTCTGAGTCAGAAGGTTATTACATTATATTTTTGATCCTGTTCCAGTTCAGAACTGGTTCTTAACTTCATGATTAAAGTTGGGAATTTTCTCCAAACAGTCCATGCTTGCCGCTGCATTGTTGCATGACAGTAACGTAACTTTGACAGAAGTAAATCAGACTAAATATTCTCTGTGATTACCTATCTTGAACAGCAAGATTTTGGCTGCAAAGGAAAGTCCTGACACACCATTTTCTCATTAGTTTGCTAATGAGTTTAGCAAACGACAGCCTACTACACATCTAATGTGAAGCAAGCCCATTGTTCTGTCACCTTTTAAGGTCATCGACCAACTTGAGAAAACCCTGATAACGACAGTGATAATATTACCAGTTAACTTGTTTACCTTTCCTCTGGTGGTTTGTCCTGGGAAGTCTCTTCTTGCTTGCTTTAATCAGGTTTTAATTCAGTTTTATGTGGGTGTCAAGCTGTAAATAAATAAAACAGTAAGCTAAAAGAGAGACATTTAATTCAGACTTCATAAGAAGGATATAACTTGGTGCAGGTTAAAGTCTGCATGTAAATTTTCCTAGTGGACCGGCGTGAACTGAAACTGCCTAGAAGGAAGGAAATTACTGAAACCTCAGCATTAGCAGAGCATTATCATGCAAAACAACAAGATAAGTTTTGTTCAACACACTACAGTCTCACTGTTATCACTGTTTAACCAGGTTTTGCTTTCTGGAGATGAATATAGTTAAATGTTGAGGACAAAAGAAGGGTTACAAGCAGACTGGAGTTTAATTTGTTCTATATGCATCTTCATACATGCATTAACATAGGGAGAAGGAAGAAGTGAAAGCGAAGTTAACCAGTTACAGTAACAGGCTGACAGTGTAATGATTGATTGTTGTTTACAACATTATACCTTGTAGGGGAGCTTGTCGCCTGACTGTTCATGAGTTATTACAAAGCTAGCTGAACCCTTGCTCAGTACTTTATGATACAGACCTGCCTCTCTCTGTCTTCACTGACATGACAGCATTACTCAGCTCTTCTTCATATGTAGTATTCCTGCATATCTGTATACTACAGTGCCTGTGTGGTTTGTAGATTTATGTACTAGAATCTATTTAAGGTAAATGGACCAAACAGTAGCAGGTGATGTCAGAGCTGGCCATAAATACCAGAGTGATGGCTGGTTTAAATGGAAAATACAGCATTTAAATGGCTGCATTCATTGAAGGAGCCAGGGGATATTGGCAACTGTCACTAAATTATTTAATCAGCCAGTTCAGTATAATAGTTTGGTTGCCATCAGGCTATGAGATGAGGTTGCATTCAATGTGACTTCTAAAATTTCCAGGTAACCTAATTAGAGACCATCAAATGTGAATCTGGCACGTATTCTGTTACATGACACGGTTACAGGAAATGGCACCTTATTTTAGAAGCGAATGTGAACAACCCATTTAGTCACAGTCAAGTGATTGGTATTGTTCAGGCTGGTTCACGGTCACGTTGCCATGACTTACTGGGACATTTGAATACAACAGAGACATTGTAAATGTTAGTGCTAACACCTGTGCTTTTCCATATCTGTTTGCTGAGGAAGAAGGCCTTTATCATACTGGAGTTTCACTACTGATGCCAAGACAGTAGTTGGATTGATACCTTTTAAGTAAACGCATTTTTGAAAACATTTCAATATCGAGTTTGTACAGACTAGATTTAATAAGAATAATAACAACGCACTTTATTTATACAGAACTTTTCAAAACAAAGCTACAAAGTGCTTTACATGGTTGAACCAGGGACTTCTTCAGGTGTTTAGCAGCCTTTCAAGTAGCCTCTCGGCAGCCATTAGAAACGTATAGGCTGTAGTTTGGTGTTATGACAACGGAGGCTTGCTGTGGTTGAACTGGCCAACGATGCTATCTTAACAGGAAGTTGAGTGTGATTCGCCTGCTGTAGTCTACAAGAGGAATTATCAGCATTTCACACTAAGATTATCATGGTCTAATCTGTGTGCATTGGTCTGTTGGATAAATATGCCAGCTGCTTGCCTGCTGCTGGTATGTTGGTATGCGACCCTGCTAGTTCAGATGCTCTTTCTCCCGATAACAACACTTAGTTATGATTTAAATAGCTGAGTTTCCCTGCCAGTCAGTCAGAACTGAAGAAGTATCTTCAACCAAGTCCAGTTGCCCTTGATTTTAACCTTCGTTGGATAACTATGACCTGGATGACTGAGAATCTTCATAGACATCACGTTATGATTTAAGCCTTTAAACTGGAAAGAAATAGTGAATTGACATTTATCTTGATAATTATGCAATAATGAAATATTCTATCGTGATAACATTTATGGCCATATTTCCCAGCCCTTTTTAAAATGATAAAATTAAAAAGGACAGGAGGAGGACAGGAAAAACATTCCTGTCCTCCTCCTCCACTTCCTCAACCCTCTTTTCCTACATACTTCATCCTGCTGCAGACAGAAAACTAAATCAAAATGCTGATAAGTAGAAAATTATGTCTTTCACATTTTTTACATCAGCTTTTTACTCTGTTTCTCCCACAGATTTTGAATTCTGACCCCAGTGCACCTGGTCAGGCTTCCTCTTCTCTGAACTCAGCTGTCCTCCTGCGGCGGCATTTGACTTCATCTCCTCCTTCATCTCCATCTTCGTCTTCCTTGTGAGCAGAGATGGCTCCAGCGGTGGGTGGGCCTGTGGGGTACACCCCTCCTGAAGGTGGCTGGGGCTGGGCGGTGGTGGTGGGGGCCTTTATCTCCATTGGCTTCTCCTACGCTTTCCCCAAATCCATCACCGTGTTCTTCAAAGACATAGAGGTCATCTTCGACGCCACACCCAGTCAGGTGTCCTGGATCTCATCCATTATGCTGGCTGTCATGTATGGTGGAGGTGAGTGACGTGATTGTGTGATTGAAACTGTTTTTTGTTTTTTATTACAGAAAACAGTTATTTCCCCATTTTAAATGGAATAGGCAAAAAAATCTTTTTAGAAGGGTAAAATGAACCCTAATCTTATTATATTTCATGTTACACACAGCAGGCAGGGATCATTCATTTTCTAGTCCTATGTTAATAGTAAATCCAACTTGTTCCAGACCTTTTAATCGCTGACCATAATCTTAATGATTTGTGATTTTATATACAGAAGGTGTGGTGTTTTACCCATTTGATGTCAAGTCCATTTTATTTATATAGCCCAGTATTACGTCACAAGAAGAAGAAAGAGGAAAAAAAGAAAATAAAGAGATGTCGTGTACAGGATAGACGAAGAATGGCGCTCCAAAACCCGACTGGCACACTGCTGGTTGGATCCGATTAGGCGTTTCCGCTGCATTTCAGGACAGCACGCAAAATGACACATGGCAACTTTAATCTACACTTACAAAGATCATAAACACATAATTAATAAATAAAAACCACAAGTACATATGACTTGTAGTGGCTGAATTCAGAATGAAAATGATTATACTGTCTTTGCCAGCACCTAAGGGCTGTGAACCGATTCGGTTAAGGATCTCCACCACCAAAAGTCTGAGGAATGCCTTCTTTCAAACCCAACAATTGCTAAGCATTATAAACAACATTTAAAAGATTAAGCAGCAGACGTTTGACATTTGCAGATTCTCAGTCTCTTGAACATAAACGCAAGCTCTGAAGTGCAGCCAGTAGTTGGGCATAGTGTCACATTACAAACGTACACCAAACCAAATACGGAGGCATTAGAGCATTTGTGGTTGATGCTGCGGTTTACAATTCATTATAAACACTTAAAGAATGGAATTTGAACCAGATTGCTGGAGGAGTTTGGTATTAGTTTCTCTTATCTTAAGCTGGATTCTTGAGCAATACTTGTTTCTTATGAGGCTCTGCCTTTTTTTATCGTTCACCCACCCAAAACAAACAAGAGCCGCTCTCTCTCACCCGCTCTACTTGTGCTCTCTCTCTCTCCCTCTCTCTCTCCTTGCGCTATCAGTCCCTCCTCTATCCCATTCAGTCACAGCTTGAATAACACTTACTGCTGAAGGGAGAGCAGGAGACAATATGAGAAATGGATACTTTGGAGTGCAAACAAGTTATGAAAACAAGCACGTATTTGTTCTACTGTAATCCGACTAAAGCTGCTGGAGAAAAACAAGGAAAATCACACGTTGAATTATCTTATTAACTATCACAGGTAGCTATGTTGTTGCAGAAGGCATAAAAACAACACTAGTAAACTCTGTTGTGGCTGGAACTCGGTGTCTCTTTTACTTGTCCATTGGCAAATATCGTTTAACTGGTTTGTTGTGTAATTAATTTAACATATTAACATCTCAGTTTTTGAAATGTGGTTCTTGCAAAATGTGTTTCCCAATTTTCCCTGCATCAAGTCTGAGAGTGCCAATCAGCAGCTTGATGAAATACTCACTAGAGCTGCAACAGTTAGTCCATTAACTAACAACTATTTCAACAGTTCAGTTCAGTTGTTAGTTTTTCAACATTATTTTATTCTGCTTTTTAACACATAAGCTTAAACTGCTCCAACACTAAAAACTATACTTAACATCACATTCTGGTATACATGGTACATAGCATATAGCAAAATTACGACCTGATGCAAGACTACACACTCACATAAATATGTTGTGGAAGTAAATTTATTATGTTACAACCAATCGTACTGTGGATGCTGCTTCTGCAATGTGAGGATTTGATCTCTGTCTTTGGTTTATGTTGTTGTCTGACCTGAATATCTTTGGGCGTTGGACTGTTGGTCAGACGCAACAAGCTGTTTGTAGATGTCACCTCGAGCTCTGGGAAACTGGGATGGACATTTTTCACTTTTATGACGTTTCATAAACTAAATGATTTATTGCTAAAAGTATCTGCCAATTCCATAATACAAATGATTGTTCTTAGCAGCTCGAATGCTCACAATCTCAGTAAGGATGATTACCATGTTCATAATCTAATTCAACCCAAACACAAAAAGTGCTACTGAGGCTCATGGAATCTCATCAGTTTTGTAGGTATTGGGACAAAAGAACATTTTGACATGATGATGATGCTACATGAAAACTCAGAGGCTTACCAAAGTTTTACAGTTAATCCTGATGTGAATATGAACATCTGAACTACATTTCATGTCAAGATATTTCACTAAAAAACACAAATGTAAACCAGCTGGTGGCGCTAGAGGAAAGGTCAGAGGATCACCAAGGTCTGTAGGAGACCTCATCAAGGAACCATGAAAGTATGTCCAAAATGTCACGGCTATCTATCAAATGCTGTTGATATTTCAGTCAGGACCAAAGTAGTGACATCGCCAACCCTACAGAGGATCTCAAGCTTAGGCGTATACAATGCTGCTTGAACTAAATAACTACCACTTCACTGTGCCTTTTTAAATCATTTCAAAACAGCCAGTTCTTGCACGTAGTGACCCTTTTATCTGCACTGTTGCAACAGCAGCCTTCCCATTTACATGTCAAGGCAGGGTTTAAGAAAGACACTGATCCAGTTTCAGTTAGATGAGGTTTCTGATCAGGTTTCTGTCTTTGTCTCAACACACAAGCAAGCTCTTTCCTCCTCATTCAAATACGCTCTGTCTCCCCCAGCCACCTTCATCTCTCTTTCTGTCTCTATCTCTGTGCCTTCTCAGTTCAGATATTCGTATCTAAAAATGGTGTCTGTTCTTTCCACTTACTCATTCATCCTCTTCAAGAGCTACGTGCCAGTCTGCACTCTCATTCGGCAGGTTTAGGCATTTATGAGAGGAAACTGCTGAGGGAGCAACAGGGGCAACAATTGAAATTGCCTAACAGGAGCCAGATGTTTGAATAGTTTCTTCTTTTTTTTCTTCTTAATTTTAGTGTTTTATTCTTTTGCAATTCGGCCGGATCACCAGTTAATGACGTCATTATGTCTGCTTGTACTGTAGTAGGAGGGTGAGGTTGTAGACACCATTTTGGCAAAACCCCAACCAAAGTACTCCTAGGTTACTCATGAGGAAATGCACGTACACACACGGACTTCCGCAAAGGTATAAAAAAAAAAATTCCCCCTTATGTATTTATCACGTCAGCTGACAAATTGTGTGAACCAATTAAAATGTGCTGTGCAAAAAAAGTGAAGGAGGGAGAGGAAGATGTGTGAAGCAAGAGTCAGACTTTTCCCCTCCCATCCGTTATTGGTTTCAAGGTATGAAACATGCAGCAACAAGAAAGAGGAGTTGCATCATTTTCAGCTGCTAACGTAGCTCACACTGTAACTAACAAACAAACAAACAAACAAACACTGTAACAAGGGAACTGCATCACTCAGATATGGTAGCAAAGTTCAATAATATTAGAAAGCAAAGGGCCCCATATCTTAAATTCATTGGAAAAGCTTATCATTTTGCACCTAATTTTCTCCAGTGTAATACGTGTGACCCACATCTTTCATCTTTTTAAAGGTCTGCCTGTAGTGGAGAGTTAAATTGAAGTTTATTGCATATTTTAATGTAAATGTAAACAGGATGCTGTGTCCTTTTTGTTTATCACTCATGTAAATACCTTTTTATGGGAACTTTCAAAAGGCTGTAACTGCAGTGAGTGATTTAGTAGTTTTGTAAGTAAACTTTCTATTTCTGTAGCACCAGAGTTCACAGGGTTCTTCACCAACTACAATGTAATGAAATACAGCAATCATTTTAGGGAATGGTTAAAGATCGTTTTAGATGGGGCCCAGCAATCTTGATTTTTGTAATAAAACTAACTTGGAAATGTGTTTGGTAGTCAAAATTTGCGGATTTTCCAAGGTGGGAAGTCCTCCGTGAACTTTAGCTTGAGCTATAGTTGTTTATCCTTATTTCCACGAGGAGTGGCGCCTTTTCTTTTGAGCCGTGAATACCACTTTTAAACACAGACAACTTATGGTGACTTAACACAGCAGCATCAAGAAGATGTTTTTTTTTTTTTTTAAAGGAGAAACTGAAACCAAAAACATGGATCACTGATCGGCCCTCTGTCTTCTGAACAGATTGGTACACCAGTCTGGAATAAGAAAGTACAGTAGATTAAAAAATCTTCACATTTAGCAGAATTGGGGAAACCGTGTAACTCAGTTAAGCAGTACAGTACAATTTTAGAAGATTGTTTCTTTTAAATTGACCCGTCACTTGCTTCCTTCACTAATTTCCTAATCCTCTTGGTTTGTGGTTGGAGTACAAAAACAAACATGTTATGCACTTTTTAGTTCCTGTAAATTCAGGATCTTTTGTTGCAGAACTTGTGTCACTTGATGACCTCACTGAGTGGGAGTCCTATGATCCGTGGGATTTCCTTGTTCTTTGGGTGTTTTGTGTTTCTGCATGAATACACACCAGCTTGTTTTAATAAGTGCTACGGGTTATCGGATATTGATAAGACTAACCGTGAAGTGGCCTGGAAAGGGGGAGTTTGGATTTATGCCAATTCAGCAAATAGATGAAAATAATAACTGAAATTTTTGGCCTTTTATAGACACAATATACTCTAGAGGTGTTAAATCAATGATAGGTTTTAGCATTGAGGTCATAGTCTTAGTGTTGTATTGGACTGCACATACAGAGGTGTTTCTAATATTCTGCCCATCTCATGTATGTAAATAGGGAGGAGAAACATTAGATACACCTCTTAATATAATGCAGTCCATTACAACACCACTGTTAACTATTTCCTGACAATGTAACCATAAACACTATAAACTTTGTAAAGGTGTAGAATTCACTGTTAAGGGATCTTTAACATCTTGACACAAAAGTACAGAAAGAAGTAGTCAAGATAATAAGTCACTTAAAGGAATTGCTTGACATTTTGGGAAATACACTCATTTGCTTTCTAATGTCTGTAAATAAGAAACTGGAGCCAGGAGACATTTAGCTTAGCTAAGCATAACGACTGGAAACTGCTAGCCTGGCTGTGTCCAAAGGTTAAAAAAAAATTTACTTACCAGCAAATCTACAGCTCACTGATTATGATGTGAACCTTCGCGGGTTTAATTTACATAAAAACTGAAGTCTGAAAACGGCAAGCAGCTGTTTTACAGGAGGTCATGCGCCGGACTATTTCTTAGGTCAGGAGCGAGTTGAGGCATGGGTTGCCACCTTAGACGCCAACCATGAAACACAACGTCCCTGTTAAATGGTTAGCCACTCACCAATGTTGCACCTTTCTCTCTTTAGACCTCTACTGTCCACAATAAAGGCTTAAAATGCCTGAAATATTCCTTATTAGGCTTAGTCCAGATGGACGGATGCTAGTCTGTGCGTGACGTGACTGGGGCAAATCCACTCAGCTGTTTCTCCAGTCTGTCCAGTCCCTCCTTATTCTGGTTGCTTTTGGTAGGACTGACTCATCACCAGCTGCTGTTCTCGCTCTTACACTTCAGTTGGCCACTAAATCAGAATGTGAACATTTGCTCTGTAATAAATGGCTGAGTGAAATGAGGAAAGACGAGAATTGGGTGACTTAGATGCTGCACAGTGAAAACGAAACGGCTAAAATTAGAGTACCTCGTCACAGCTGGGTTCACTCTGAACATTCGTTTTCCTCACTAGTGGATGCTGTGTCAGTGTAAAGATGAGGACAAGTCTTCTCTTTACTCCAATCAGTGTTCTTTCTTTCATGGGAAAAGAGCAAATGATGGAGGGAGGTGGGAGAGGAGGAGAACGAATGGTTTATATAATATCTCTGAGAACACTTCTCACTGCCCTCTTTGTGTTTTGCCAGACGGCAACAAAGACTGTCACTACTGATTTATTTATGTGTGTGTGTGTGTGTGTGTGTGTGTGTGTGTGTGTGTGTCTCAGTGTTGAGTGGATGCTTATTCATTCCTGTCCTTGTACAGGTTCACTTTTTGTTTGCTGTGGATCTCCATGGAGCCCAGACAAAATGGTGTGTGCGATATTTGTTCTGGCAGAGCTCTTTTTATCTCCTGAACACGGCAAACCACCGAGACGGGCTTTGTGTCGGACAGGCAGACACCTTGCTTCTGTGTTGTCACTGAGGGTCTGAGACGGGTATTTAGTGAGTGCGTGAGTGAATGCTCGTGCATCCAGAGCGCCCCCGGCCATTGTGTTCAGCTGCCAAGTTTCAAGGGCAAAGCCACCATGGTCTGTGTGAAGGGTTGGTTGTGAGGAAATGGGTGCTGGCTGAGAGCACCCTGTTAGAAACGAGACTGAGTGCATCTCCGGAGATCATTCATATTTTATACTTATTTTGCTGTACCTCTCTGTGTGCACCATCCTAGTTTTCCCTGCTTCTTTCGCACATTATTATAGGACTGGATTATTTTCTCCTTATTTATTTTTTAAATTAAAGGAGAATAGTGAAATATAACCTGTGTTAATGCGATGATTACTAGACGTTATATAGATATTAGGCCTGAAGTGGGCTCAGGATTGGGAGTCGTTTTACCTTAGATGTATGCTGATTTAACAAAGTCAACTAAAAAACATTATTGCATGAAATTACTGCCAACGTTTGATTCATTGTGTGCAATAGATGTGTGTGTAAATACAATATAACTATAAAAACAAGTTGCACTTTTATCATATCATTTTATCAATCTCAATTTAATTCCTCTTAAGGTACAATTAAGTATTTATACCTTTGTTTTAAATTAATAGTTATTTTGCTGATTAGAATATTCAAAATAATTCAGAGTCCAAGGCGACGTCTTCAAATGTCCTGTTTTTTTCCCACCAAAAGTCAAAGATATTCACTTTACAATTATACAAAACTGGGAAAAGCAGCATATTCTTTCATTTGAGAGGCAGGAACCAGGGAAGGAGCATTTTGTCACTGAACTGATTTAAGGAATTATCAGAACAGTAGCAAATTTTAGAATTATTTCAGCTGTACACATGTGACTGTTCAGCTCATGCTGAATAGTTGCACACAGAGCTACTGTATTGATGCTGCAGGCCTTTTACGGTGATCATATCCAGCAGAGTGAGTTTCAGCCTCGATCCATGAGAAGGTTTATTCACAGTGAGGCTGCAACGCAAGCTGAGACACGTGGGACGCCTTGACTCTCCTCCTCTTCTCTCCCCACTTGTCCTCCCCAACCTCTCTTCTCCTTACTTCTACCTCCTCTCAACTTATCACTCCTCTCCCTCCTCACATTGTAAATCCTGGTGGACATTACTGTCACTCTGACTCCCCTTGCCCTTTTATTCTCACCTCTCCTCTTCCCTCCTTCCTTTCCTCACTCTTCCTCCCCTCTTCGACCTCCATGAAACATCCATGCAACTGCTGCTGTTACATAATCATTCATTGTCCCTCTTTAATTTTTGCTGTCATAGCACCACCTGTTGGTGAACAGTTAAAAATGAGAGCTAATGATGATACAGTGTAGTTAACTACACCCATACTAGACTTTTACCTGCACATAATGTTTATGTACATAGGGTTGTAACTGGTGGTTATTTTCTTTACTTATCCATAGATTTTTTTTTTTATATTTTGCAGATTAATTGATCAAGTGCTCTTGGATATCTTTAGTTTAATTTAGTTTATCACATAAGATAAAGGAAAGCAGCAAATCCTCATAATTTAGATGCTGAAACTGGTTATTGTTTTGTATTTTTGCTTGCTTATACTATTGATCCATTTATGGCTGCAACTAATGTTGTTATAATTTATCAGAGCATCAAGTATTCACATGCCTTTGTTGTCCATTCGACAGTCCCAAAAACCCAAAGATATTCACTTAATATAGGGCAAAGAAAAGCCTCAAATACTCACATTTGAGAAGCTGCTGTTCAGCATTTTTACTTAAAAAAAACTGTTGTCAAGATTGTCAAGAAAGTTGCCTATTATGTCAATTAATCAGCTAATCCTAAATGTATATATTACTCTTGTCAATTTCAGCACTTCAACACTTCTGTGGTGTCATTTACTGCACTTAATTAATCAGTTCTTCTCCTTGCCCGTCTCTTCTTTCTCTCCAGGTCCAGTCAGCAGTATCCTTGTGAACAGATTTGGCAGTCGACCAATCATGATAGTCGGTGGCTGTCTGTCAGGGTCGGGACTGGTAGCGGCCTCCTTCTGCAACACCGTGGAGCAGCTCTACTTCTTCATCGGAGTAGTGGGAGGTCGGTATCTCACCCATTTCCAACTTAAACGTACCACACATACAGTAAAATGTTTAAATGTAAAGTTTAACCGGTCGTGTAGTTCTTATGTTTGTTCCACATGTAGTTTTATAAGAATTTTGTTTGTCAAAAAACTGTTAAAACTGATCACAACTTTTTGTTAGTACACCATGCTTTATTCACCAAACAATACCGGCTGTTTTGCTTTCATCAGGGTGTTGTGTGAGGCTGTTTCCACTTTACACAGTCTCGATTCCCATATATTTAAAGAAAGAAACTGGATAATTGCTTTCCATGCAGTGTATTTTTCCACATGTACCACATGGTTTTGCACAAATGTCATCTTCTCCTAACCCTACATTTTGGTTTCCCTTCCCGCCCTTTCTCTCTCCAGGTTTGGGACTGGCATTCAACTTGAATCCAGCCCTGACTATGATCGGTAAATACTTCTACAAGCGCCGGCCCATCGCCAACGGCATCGCTATGGCAGGCAGCCCCGTGTTTCTGTCCACCCTGGCTCCACTCAACTCCTGGATGTACGATCAGTTTGGGTGGAGAGGCAGCTTCCTCATCCTGGGAGGACTTCTGCTCAACTGCTGCGTGGCCGGCTCCCTCATGCGCCCCATCGGACCCAAACCTCAGCCGCCCAAACCGGACTCGGCGGAGGACAAGGCGGTGGACTCAGTACAACCACAGCCTAAGAAGACAGTCCTGCAGACCATCAACTCCTTCATTGACCTAACGCTTTTTAAACACCGCGGCTTCCTGCTTTACCTGGGTGGCAACGTCATCATGTTCTTCGGCCTCTTTGCTCCGCTCGTCTTCCTCTCCAATTTTGCCAAGAGTAAGGGCATCAGCAAAGACAAGGCAGCCTTCCTTCTGTCGGTGCTGGCGTTCGTAGATATGGTTGCCCGGCCCTCCATGGGCATACTGGCCAACACCAAGTGGGTCCGGCCCAGGATCCAGTACTACTTTGCCGCTGCTGTCTTCTACAACGGATTGTGTCACGTGTTTGCGCCGCTGTCAGTGGACTACGTTGGATTTGTGATCTACGCCATCTTCTTTGGTTTCGCTTTTGGCTGGCTGAGTTCGGTGCTGTTCGAGACACTGATGGACCTGGTGGGAGCTCAGAGGTTCTCCTCAGCCGTGGGTTTGGTTACAATAGTGGAGTGTGCGCCGGTGCTGTTGGGTCCACCACTAACAGGTAAGACATCCAACACGCATCACAGAAAAGGGAGGCAAACCAACACGTGAAACCGCTTTTGTTTGTTATTGTAAAGATCGCAATTGTAAAGACAAAAAATATGGGTGGTATAAAGGATTAGCACACGCAGGTAGCAGGGATTGTCTGAGCTACAGAGAGAGCTGGAGATGAGTAAAAAGGGTTTTGCAGTGAAAAAGTAGCTGCCTGCTCTCATTGGCTGGATGTGGATGTCGAGTCGGCCGACTTTGGCGTGCTAGATATCTCGCTGCCGTCGGCGATGTGTCAGAAATGTGTCGGGGAGCCGTTTTGATGCTTCGTCGTGTAGTTCACACATAACGACTGCTGATCGCTAATTTACCCCTGCTCACAGTCTGACGGTCGCCGAGCTCACCAACCGGCAAATCGGGCTAAAAATCATGTAGTGTGTGAGGCTCTAGCTTTGTTGGCACTTCTAGAGTAAGACAAATTACAGACAATTACACAATTTGCAAACCATAAATTGAGGTGTAATAGTTGTTGTCAGGAAGTTGTTTTGAAACTCTGCATAGACATAATGATTAATTAAACTGATGAAGTAGAGCGGCTCAGTAAAAAATAGCTCGCCTTACATCTCTTAACAATAAATTTAAAGCAGCTGGAGAAGAAACACTTGTAGCTGTGGAACATTTCTGGTTTAAACACACACAGTTGAAGCAGATGAAAAGCTGCAGTAACGTGTAATTAAGCTGAACGAAGCATTCAGCACTGATCACGGATCCCATCGCTGTTTGTCAGGCCTTCAGTTCACCGCTTAATTCTACAGCTTAAACTGTGTCTCACATGTAGTCGACTAGTTGAACATGATTGTGTGTCTGAACCCTGGTTGGGATGTAGTAAATATTTAATTGAGGCTGATGTAGGGCTGGGTGATATGACCAAAAATGTCATCATTCGATATTGATAATTATCACGATAAATATCAAATGATTATTTGTTTCAGGTTTAAAGGCTGATTTTTGATGGTTAATTTTGTTTTTAAACTATTCTTCATGGTCACAACATGACAACACTTGCCAAACCCTAACAAGAGTGAGAAAAAACAAACATTTTCATCAATTATCCATGTGTAAAATTAAGTTAAATCTTTTTTTCAGGCCCTTTTCCTCAACAAAGTAAATATCTTAATAGAAAAATTTAAGTGCCAATTCATTCAGGATTCAAATGCATTAAATCAAACATTGATTGATCATTTGTTATATTGTCATTGAGGAAATTTATATCGCGATAGCCCAACACTAGGTCGATGCATTATAATGAAGTAATCTCTAACTGTCAAGAATAATATAATAAATGTCTACTAACCTACAATCTCTACAATACTAAGTTAAACCGTTAAAGCTGCAATTATTACTCAAATTATTAATAATAAATAATAAAACAAATTATTTTGTAACTATTTTAATAATTCAAATGAGAGAATTTGCTTTATATGATAATAAACCGAATATATTTTGTTTTTGCACAAATGTTCAGACACAACATACAGTTTAAAGACCTCACATGAGCTCTGGCAAGTTGTGAGGGACGTTTGTCACTACTTTTTTGTTTTTACATTTCGTTGAGAAAATAATTGGAAGATTAATCAGTAATGAAAAAAGTTAGTTGCATCCCTAGATAAAATGACAGCTTACATAAGACTGATCCCATTGAGTTCTGTGCAGCGAGGAAGAGTTATACAGGTTTCAACTGGCATCTGTTCGGAGTGTATCTGTAATCTGTGTCAGGAGAGGAAGTCAGAAAGGTGCATTTCTTGATTAAGTCTATGTGATCAGTCCAGTTTTTAAGTGGCAACAGCAGGTGCAGCTGTTACATAATGGCAAAGTCAATGTTTAAAATAATCCAAATATTGATCCAGACCGTCGCTGAATGTTAAATCTGAATGGTCTCTCTCTTTTGTGCACCTCCAGGTAGTTTCTATAGCTATTACGAACACTACAACTACACCTACGTCTGCTGTGGCATCATCCTCCTCGTCTCAAGTGTCCTCCTCTTCGTGGGAATGGGCATCAACTACCGCCTGCTGGACCGAGAAAGGAAAGAGGAGGAGAGAAGAGACAGGGAGGAGCCCAAGGGGGAGCGCGAAGCCATGTTGGCGCCTGCCTCTCCGTCAAAATCCATCGAGGGGGCAACGGAGAACAGCACACCGGCGGCTGTCACACTGGCTGAAGTCGCCAAGATGGACGAGGACACTGTGTAGAAAATTTGAAAAGAAATGGACTTCAGAGAAACATGAGTTGCAGTTACTCAGTACAACCTCACACCGTCTTTATAGATAGAAAATAACCTCTTACACGACCCTGAAGCCATAGAAACAGTTTTCATTAAAAAACAGACCTGCTGCTGCGACGCTCAGCTTAGCTGACTGCAGAACTCGTCAAGCAGCTTCTCACTGCGTTGAGACCTCTGGTTTTGGTATTTAACGTGCCTTTGGTAAACACAGGTCCTTCAGGAGCGCACACACCAGATAGACGCACAACAGGCAGAATGACTGTAAGATAAAAAGCCAGTAAACTAATGAGGACTTAACTCTCAGGATTTTTGAGCTACCGTAAAGGTTCAGAGTTTTTGTTGCAGTACGCAGAGATGCTGTAAATCTTCCCTCACATACTAACACACTCACACTTGCACACATTCATATTAATGTCGATACAGTAAATCCGCTCACATGCTAGAGTGTGGAGTCGCTGACATTTCCAGGTTTTTATGCAGAAGAAAAGAACACAAAAATAGAAAGGACGGTTTTGGAATTCTGGAAGTTCACCACCAGGGAGAAGTACTTCCTTTTTTGTCGGCAGTAGTGAAATTTTTAACCCTTAGTCAACGACAAAAGGCACAAAAATTGAACGGTGCTTAAAAATACAAAGATAAACGATGGGAAGGAAGTTGAAAACTGATGTATCTTTTGGTCTAGAAGGGCACAACGCTAGCGGTGTAGAAGGCATTGTTAATGGTGTGCTTGTACATAAATACACTTGTGCACTTTGAGTGTGTGTTGTGATGTTTTTGTTTTTAATCATGCACCCACCAACCAGAGCAGCTCATCATCTTATACTGAGACACACAAAATTGCTCACACAGTTCTGATCCTCCACCCCACAGGTTTACCAGCAGGATGAGACCACTTGCAGTATAAAATGACACCACACAATGTTTTTTTTTGGGGGGGGGGGGATAAGAGGCTGTGATTGTACCAGATCAATGGGTTTTACCGGGTTTTACTGGGACTTGCCCGGCTCCTAATTTCTCATCATTTTGGATAATAGTTACCCTAGTGTTGTTTTTAAAATTGTGAATAACACATTATATCAACAAACCCTTTGTAATTAAAAAGTCTATTTTAACTCACTGTTAAACGATAACCTGACAAGTAACCTTTTTATTAATGTATTTGGATGAAAGGTAAAGTGTGTGTGTGTGTGTGTGTGTTTGTAGAAGTTTAAACTAGGTTTCATCATTTCATGTGACTGAGGTTCAGCCGCTGCAGTATCGGCACGTTTGTGTGTAACTGTACAGAATGTGTCATATCGGAGCCACAATGTTTGTTCAATATCGATCAGACTCATTGATCAGTGACTGGGTTTACTGCCAACATGAAGAGCACACGTTTGTCCGAGAAGCTTTCGTTGACAGTTTTTGTGAATCACCATTAGCACGCAGTGTAGTTAATTTTGACTCATTTTCACTGTCCTGCTGCTCACTGTGTATTCATCCGCAGCAGCAAATAGTCTTGAGTAGATGGACTAACACATTGTTGGTTTTGATCTTTTTGTTATTTGTTGACAATGACAAAACTGTAGAATATTGCCAGCTTTATCCTTTATATTCTTAAATTCAAATGAAAGATACAACTGTTATGTTTCTGTAAGGGAGCACTACTTTCTTTATACCTGCCGGGTGGTCATTCAGTCAAAGAGTTCCCTCTTCACATAGAAAAATGCCTCTGTGCAGATCACATAGTCTGTTTTAAGTCTGTGAACGTTTGGAAAGGTGGTGTACTTTGACACTGGATGCTACCTTTTTTTTGTTTGTTCAAAAGAGTTATTAGAAATTAATACTGACCAAATCTTAAGTATTAGTTTTCAAACCAATTCATTGCAAAGTATAGGTTGTCTAAAAGTAAATGTTTGAATTTGAGTTTGACAAGTATTTTTAAGTTATTGTTGGTAGCAATGGGAGAATAGTTTTTATCCACGTCTAGTACAGACATGAATTTGAAGCAAGTGTATGTTCGGGTTAATGGACGGGTCCAGATTTGAAGGGAAAGAGTAGAGAAATTATTAATTGTGTCCACATTCCCCTGCTCTGAACCCTGAGGTTCCTTCATGTACTGCAGACTCATGACATGAGTTTGATTTACTGTGATCCAAAATCTAAAACCTTTACTTATTTTGCCTTTTGAGGTGCGTATTTGAAAAGGAAAGGTGACATTTGGGAAGACTTTTAGTGAACCATTTCATTGAAACACTGAATGTTGGTGTTTTTTCAATGCAGGGTGGTTGTTGTGTTTTTAAAAACAGTACTGTACAGTCACAGCACCGTTTTTAAAACAAACAAATCATAATTTCATTCTATCAATTTCAGGAAATAACTTTTTTTTTTTTTTTTTAAAGTGGCAATAGATTTTTTGATGTTTTGTATGTGCAAAGTGTTTTTATGGCTGGTGAAGGAATGAATAAACTGTTTTCAAAATGTCATTGCATTTGTTCTGTTCAAAAATGAGAATGAAAATAAATTTAAAGTCGTCAGTCTGAAGCAGAAAATCGATCCCAACACATGCATTTACAATAATTACACTTTATAAAATGTATTACAGCAGGTTGTATCTGAACTAGCTATGGTACTTACAGAAATAGTATTTAGGATTATCCTGGAAAAAGAAATGCAAGATAAAGAACAAACTACACTTTGGAACAGAGCAGAGATGCTTTTATATTATATCATACCAATTTAATTGAAACGTACAGTATGTGTCTATAGTGTTGTGTAATTGTTAATCATACTATTTCATTAGTATTATTTTCCCAGTAGGATAGCAATTCTTGACATATGCCACTTTTTAACCATCAATATGACAGAATATTTCAATGTACTGCAAATGAAGAATCTTGCATATTTATTTCTTGCAAGAAATCAGAATCTAACTCTCAGTGACCGGCAGAAGTGGCGCTAAACGAAGAGCCGTTTGGGAGCCCAAAGAGTCGGCTCTCGAAAAGGAACCCGTGACTGCTACACGCTAGCAACTGGTTAGCTTAGCTTAGCATAAAGACTGGAAACCGCTATCCTGGCGCTATCAAAAGGAAGCCAAGTCCCCCTAACGGCACCTCTAAAGCGCACAAATTCATACATCTTGTTTGTTAAACTCACTATAAATGAGAATTTGCCATAAACCAAGCAGTAACTACCTATGTTAGGCCTTTGCCTAGCAAAGGCTCAGAAATAGTCAGTCAGGTATTACAACTTGAATTGTCTCTACTCTTCATTTTATGGAGGTATTAATATAACGTGTTATTTTGAGAGCTTTATATGTGCTTGTTGGCGGGTTCAGGTTCATAATTGTATTTAGGGGTTGGACCAGAACAGGTTTACATGGTTTAATTTTCAAAAAAGACCATACGACCAAACGAGCCTGTACGCAGGATAAGCAGTTGACGATGGATGGATGGATGGATGGTTGCTCCATCTCCCCATCCCAAGAAGTCCGCAACCTTGGTGTGATTTAGGACTCCACCCTTCCTCATTCCAGTCGCATATCAAACTCCAAATGACCAGTTTCCAAAGTCAGACTTCTACCACCTCAAAAACATCTCCAGACTTTGACCTTCACTCTCAGACTCTGAGTCACTCACCCATGCCTTCATTACCTCCCGCTTGGATTACTGCAGTGGTGTCTTGTACGGGGTACCATGCAAGGTCCTGGACAGGCTGCAATATGTACAGAACTCGGCTGCCAGGGTGCTCACTCACACTAGGCCGTGGCATCACATCACCCCAATCCTCACTCAGCTTCACTGGGTCCTGGTCAAATTCCACATCACCTACAAAATCCTCCACTTCACCTATAAATCTCTCCATGCCACTGACCCCAAGTACCTACTGGACCTTCTCCACCCTCTCTGTCCCCCCACACCAGACTCCGGGCGTTTGGGGACAGAGCCTTCAGCGTCGCAGCTCCCACTACTGGAACTCCATCCCCACAGAGATCTGAACACTTTCACAAATCTACTCAAAACCTCTTTACCAAGGTCATTCAATCCTGAATGACCTTTCATTGTTCTGTCTCTGTAGTTATGTGTAAACCTTCCTTGGGTCCTGTGAAAGGCTATATAATAAGTTATTATTATTATTATTATTATAAAGTAAAGGGAAAAAGCCAAAAAACAGAACATGACCTCTTTAATTTCACGAGGGAGTCACTGCCGTTGGCCAATAAATAATCCAGCGCATAGCCGCATGTAAAACCAAAATTTCTCATTTTTAGACTTTGTTTTTTTATACAAATTAAACAAATAAGATTTAACGTGTTAATTAGTGAGCTTTCGGACAGAGCCAGGCTAGCTATTTCCCCATTTCCAGTCTATATTCTAAGCTGTCCCTGGCTGTGTTAACCTTAGCTTCATATCTTGTTATCTTATTACTTTATCATACATCTTCATTCATGGATCGATCTTCTCATCTAACTCTCTGCAAGAAAAAGTGTATTTCCCAAAATGTCAACAAATTTTTTTAAACAACAATCAGGTAAAAAAGTAAGCACTCTAGTTTTGTAACGTTAGTATTGTCCAGAGAGTTACACCTTACAGACTCAGTCGCGTGTCTTATGTGTGACATGACAGGATTTTGCAGATGTTTTTGGGCTCGTGTATAATTGTTCACTAGTTGGAGGTGTGTGTGGTGGTGGAGTCGTTGGGCAAGGAGCCTCTGTGCGCTTTGTGTCTGCGACAGAGCAGCAGCAGGCGGAGCTCCGGAGAGACGCTGCTGGAGAAGGCAGAGTAGATCCAGGGGTTGGTGCAGGAGTTCAGACTGGCCAGCAGCATCAGCAGGGTGAACACGGCACCTACACACACACACAGTAGGAGGTTTGTAAATGACAGAGGTGGTGGTGGCAGAGGCAGGCATGTAGATAAATGCTGATCAAATTCAGTGGTGGAGGAAGGTGTTCAAGTAAAAGTAGAAATACCACACTATAAAAATACTCAATTACATGTTAAACGTTCTTATATGTGTGTCAAAAGTTGCAAAGATCCCTTATTAGTGTCTATAGCATAACTACTGATAAACTAGAACTAGCAGCAATTTCCCTTTGTAGTAGGTTAAGGTGGAGCTTTTTTTTTTTTTTTAAATCTATTTGAGCTGCAACTAATAATTGTTTTCATCATTGATTAATCTGCTAGTTATTTTCTTGATCAAACTTTAAATTCTGTTTTAAAGTGAGAAATAAAAACAGCTCAAAGTGACAGTTTTTGATGTCTTGTTTTGGCTGACCAACAGTACAAAACCTCAGTGATTCAGTTTACTGCAAAAATGCAAATTGTCACATTTGAGAAACTGAAACCACAAAATGTTTCAGGCATTTTTGCACATGAAATGAATAAGTAACCAAAAAATGTTATAATTGACAAATCAATTAATCATTTACTTGATTAATCATTTAGGCTCAATTTTTATGTACTGTTTGTAGTTAAATTATTTTACAATGCATCATATTTTAGAAGTTCCTCTTTTGTTTTGCATTTCAAATCCTGATTCATAAAGTAACTTGTAACTGTTCCTCTTAAACAATTGAGAGTAACAGTACAATATTGCCTTCTGAAATGTAGTGTCATGAAAAATTTGAACGGTACTTGAGTAAATGATAAGCTTGTAGAAAAATAAAGTAGATTGACGTGACTGTGAGGGACGTACAACATGGATGTGTTTGTGTGTGTGTGTGCCCGCGCACCGTTTTGAGGTGGGTTGGGGTCCCAGGCGGCCCACAGCTGGACACTGAAGAACGGGGCCCAGCAGAGTGAGTAGACGAGCACTATGACCAGCGTCATCCTCACTGTCTTTGACATGGCCGCTGATACCTCCCCACCACGGGCAGGGGGGGCTTTGGGCGGGGGGCAGTAGACAGCAGAGGGCGCTGCAGGGTCAGGCAGTATGTCAGGCTGCAGCGCGGCTGACAGGAAACACACAAACTGTCAACAGATCATACTGGTGTTTCTCAAGGTTTTAACCTCAGTCCATCATATTGTATTTTACATTACTTTCCACCATTTTCCAAAGCATACATAATACATACATACACGTTTTTAACTATTTTCTACCTGTGAAATTCAACTTGCAGAGATTTGAAACATGCTTCAGAATCAGCTTTATTGCCAAGTATGTGTACACACACGAGGAATTGGACTCTGGATTGTACATTGCTCACGTTGTGCTTACTTCGTATCTTCATATCTTCTTGTATATGTTTGAAAATAATCTTTAAAAAGTTTATTGTAGGCCACTGCTTTAGAAATTGTAATGTACGTTTGTAGTATATCCTGATGATCACACTGAATTGACCTTCAATTGTCTGTCAAGTAAAGACGTGCAGAAACACGGGTCTCACCCTTGATGGGGAGGGACAGGAAGGTAGAACATTTACCGACTGTCTTGCCCAGAGCAACCTTTACTTTGGGGTACAGATGATGAACACATGAAATGAACTTAGCGAAATATGTCTAACTATAGTTTTAATTTTTCTAAAATTGGGGGAAAAAGCATTCCTGGCTCTGTCCAAAGGTAATAAAATCTATCTACAAGCACCTCTGAAGCTGCAAAATTACCACCTAATATCTTTACAACAGCTGTAGTGTAAAAATGCCATAATGTGTTTTTTATTGCCAGGCAACCTCACAGTGATGACTCCAGGATTGCTAAGCTAAGCTAACTGTAATGCTAGCTTCATATTTGAGCTAAATTCTCTCGTCACCATGCCAACATGATCACAGTGACGATGCTAACATGCTGATGTTCAGCAGGTTAAAAATGCACTTTAATAATTGTTATTTTCAAATTTGCATCTGTGAATTTAATTTATCATTTAATGATTTTATTGAACATTTTTATTTATCTTTATTTTATTTTTATTTTCTGTACCTCCTAAGCTTCTGAAGTGCTCGTTTTGTTTTGCACTGCTGAGGGTAAGATGAGTGGAAAAGTGCTGCTGGGCTAATGTACTGTTTTCTTTGGAAATTGAACCATTTACGTTTTAATTTTCAACGCACATTGTCTGATGTTAATACAATTATGTTACGTAGCATATTTGTGTTAGTTCGACCGTTAATAGTTTTGCCAATGTTTTCATTTTAACTTTCCTGCCGCCATTTTTACTAGGGCAGGCGGGCTGTGTCCTGTGACCAATGGAGCTCGTCCAGCATCTCTATTCCTAGAGTAAACACTGCAGAAGTGCAGTAAGAGGAAACCAGAAGGCAATTAATATGTGCATTTTTTAATACAGGAGCCAATAAACTGTGAAGAAGAAGCCATCTCATGAGTCGTCCCTAATCACACCCCTTACATTTAGCATGCTAACATTAACTAATTAGCAATAAATACAAATTAAAGCTGAGGTGGGCTGGAATGTTTTTAGTTTTGCAGGTATTTAAACCAAAAGGTTTGACCTGATGATGGTGCTACATGGAAAGAAGCGACAATTCTGATGTTTAGCAGATATAACGTTAACGTTAACATGCTAACATTTAACCAAAGTATTGGACAAATTACAATTGTGACCTGATGATGGAGGTAAATGAGAAGTTAAGGGATCACCAAAGTTATCACAATTCACTCTGAGGATAAATGTACTAAACGTCATGACAGTCCATCCTATATTTAATGAGATATTTGAGTCGGGACCAAAGTTGCCAAGAACATTATTAAAATGATCAGGTAATAAATAAAAGGAAAAAAATCCATGAACAGGAATAAAATGGGAACGTGGTAGAACAGCACTACTACTAAAAGTGACCACAGTAAGCACTCTGTGTGGATCTTACCTGGGTAGGTGTGAACATTATAATGTGGGGTGATGCTGTTGGACCTGAGTGGACCCATGGGCAGGTGCTGATAGGTGGATGCAGGGTCAAAGCTGGGTTGACTCCCAGGGTTGTTTAAGATGTGTGGTGAAACATACAAGGAGAGACTGGACCTGCCTCTGCTGCCTCCTCCTCCTCCTCTTTGGCTGTCCCGTCTGGATGGAGTGAGGTAGGCGGGGGACAGGCGGTGCTCTGACTTTAGGTACAGGTTGTTGTGGATCTCCTTGAAGATTCGCACCTGAGGGAAAAGATACCGGAGGCATCCAGTGATGTTGTGGTAAAAATCTCGGTTTAAAGAAAAGAAAGAATGTAAGGACTAAATTTTGTCCGTCTCTACCTGGCAGACAGTGATGATGAGGGCAGGGAGGATGAAGACCGCCAGGGTCATCCACGTCACGTAGGCTTTGAGGCCCCAGGACTCGGCAAAGTTGCCCCAACACTCATAGATACCGGGAGCCACTTCTGAACGGGAGAAGATGAAAACCTGGAGTGGCAAAGAGAAAGGTGTGTGGGCCGTCATTTGTAAATACTTCATACTTCTTACAGATTTCTAATTCTGCACAACAGGTGGTAACTAAATTTTCTCATGGGTTTTTAAGAATCTGTGTTTTGACGAAGGTATACACAGAAGCATTTACAATCAATGAGGAAGTTAACGTGCAGAATTATTTCTTTGAAACAAAATCCAAAACTTTTCTAATATTCATATCTGGGGCAAGATGTTCCCTACTGCTCTTGTCCAATTGTTCCACACAATTATATTCTTCTATGTAGTTTGGAGTCTATGCAAAAATAGACAAAAGACAATTACACTGTGATCTCTGGAAAAACTAAGATGTTATCATATTTGCATTGAAGTACAGGAAGTGATTTCATACTTTGATAGTATTACTAAACTTAACTGCTAACTAAATTTAACATTTGGAGAGAAAAAAAGGACGAAGACTTATAAACCATTATTTATTGATAGGCTTTTTGGTACCGCTTTCTATAAGGCCCAATTTACTGTATACATAATATATTGAGTTTTAACTAAGGTACAAATTAGTAATTTATGAAGGCTTTATTAAGCTATAATCCATGAATTAAAACATCTTTTGTATTTCCAGATTGTGAAAAATATTTAATAAAGTAATAAAAATCATTAACAAGTGTCTCAGTTTGCAATAAGCCATCAAGGCTGCAGTTATAAATGTTAATAAATAATAATAATGGACATACAAGCACACAGCAAAAGTCACAAAGTTAATAATAGAGGAACTTTACAATACAGTTATAAATGTTATTGTAAGTTGTTAGTAACTGACATCTTGTACATATGCCCTGCAGCACTTTTCTCTATAGCATTAGTAAATTATTATTATTATAGACATTATTTTTATTTTATCTGAAAGCTAAACCTCACTGAACTAGCCTAATGTTTATATGAACTATATGCCGGAAATACTTTTAAGTATACTTTTAAATGTTTTATTTCACTAGTTGTAAATGAGAAATCAATAAAAACAACTTTACTTGATTAGATAACATTGTTTATGTAGATATATAATCTTGTCTCAGATTTGGCTCACATTTATTGAGTTTGAGTAACTATTTTTAATACTCTACCAACACATTGCCCTCAAAATAGTGGCAGAATCGTAGTATTTTTTCAGTGAATAGACAATATTCTTATAGGGGTCATCTTACCCACTTGAATTGAATATGTGTACAGAATGTTTTTTTTAATTGTTATTATTAGAATTCCTCAATGCAGGACACGCCAAATAATAATTTGTAAATGAAGCCTTCACACAGATTCATGCCTTGTGTCCCTGTGTCATCGTACCTGTGTCACCCTACCTGTGTCACCGTACCTGTGTCACCGTACCTGTTTCACCCTACCTGTGTCACCCTACCTGTGTCACCCTACCTGTTTCACCCTACCTGTGTCACCCTACCTGTTTCACCCTACCTGTGTCACCCTACCTGTGTCACCCTACCTGTTTCACCCTACCTGTGTCACCCTACCTGTGTCACCCTACCTGTTTCACCCTACCTGTGTCACCCTACCTGTGTCACCCTACCTGTTTCACCCTACCTGTGTCACCCTACCTGTTTCACCCTACCTGTGTCACCCTACCTGTGTCACCCTACCTGTGGCAGGCTGAGCAGCAGCGACATCCCCCAGGCCAGCAGGATGAAGGTGTTCCAGCGCTGGGTGGCCCCGCTGCGGTGCGCCTGCAGAGGGCAGCAGATGGCATAATGCCGGTCCACCGTCATAGCCACAATCATGTAGGATGAGGCGAACATCCCAAGGACCTGCAGGTATTTCACCAGGCGACACAGGATGTCCGGTCCGGGAAACCGTCCCTTTGCATCCCACACCAGCTGGGGCAACACCTCAGAGAGGAAGAGGAGGGGGACGGGTGGAGTTAGATGGAGGGAGGGGGTGCACCCAGTCTGTGTGTGTGTGTGTGTGTGTGTTACCTGGAACAGTGCCACCACCAGGTCGGCCACACAGAGGTTGAGCATGAACTGGTGCAGCGGGTTGTGGTGTCGTCTCCGCCTCAGCAACACCACCAGCACTAGCCCGTTGCCGAGCAGTGCCATCACCAAGATGACCGCCAGCACCACCACCTCGGCCACCGCCAGAAGGGCATCACGCTCCCAGCCTGTGACGTTTGTACCTGCCGAGGTCACAGAGACCACTGACCAGTCGATGGACGGGTATGAGTCTGTTACCAGTGAGACAGACATGTTGGCTTGGAGGAGAGGAAGAGAGGAGGTAAATGTGAAGGAGAGAGAAAAAAAGACAAATGTTCAGCTTTAATTTCATTGCAGGAACTAAACACCTGATGACAACGAGCAGCAACAATCTATCAGACATAAAACCAATATAAAATATATTCATAAAACACTAAATAAATTTAAAAAACAGCAGCAGATCAAGTTCAAAATAGAAACACTACTACCATCATGGATACAATAAGATTAACAAAGACGATGTTTTCTTATGGTTGTACAGCAGGTATTATGTTTACCATGTCTGCCATGTTAAAAGTTCCAACAATAAAAAGTAAAAAGTAAATGTCTAAAACACATTTCTGCTCTTCAAATGGATTTAGGACTTTTCTAAAATTTTTGATGTTTTAAAAAGAAAACTGGATTATTTTACCTCTTTTGGCCTCAAACATTTCTTTAAATAAAACCATCTGAAGAGTTGAGAGGAGAAATGTCTTTTTGGTGGAGCTGCTAAGTCATAGCCATTTGAAACAAGACAAGGGGCCCCATCTTTGCTTTTCTGTGAGGGGTCACAAGCCAGCACTGTATTGGTTTGGTACTGAATTGTATAACCTTATATTTTTCTTTAATGTAAAATCTTCTGTAAAAAAAGTAGCTAGTTACTTAAGCTTAAGAAAAAAGCATAAAATGGAAACACTCAAGTAAAGTTTCTTTCCACCACTGCCTGTTAATTTATTGCAAGATTGTTCACCCAATTAGTGAATGCCAATTAGCAATTTCTCTATAGTCCTCGACCATACTTCCAGAAATGATAACAGGACGTATTGTCCTGATTATGAAACAGGCATGAGCTCTATTCAGTTCACAGATTGTGGATGATGACCATCTACGGTTCACTCGCTCCTCAGAGTGTCGACTCTGGATGTGTCTATATGCCTGCTGCGTGTTTGTGGTTGGTTTATTTTATCTGACCTCCGCTGCCTGTAAACATCCCGCAAACACACACAGCTGCTGTTAATAGGGGTCATGTTTTGGTTCAAGCTTCCCTGAGCACATTAATTGTAAAACAATGAGAAGTGAAACCCGTTTACACAAGTGCCTCACACATGTTTACAGTTCAACACACACGCAATCGCAGAGGCATGCAGAGAGGGCCCAGCATGCGTGATTATTTACTGAGCACAAACGTGCAGGCTCAAATAAGGTCGCAGTTGTTTGACCAATTTCCACTGATCAACATTACATGCTAACTGACACTTTGAGAGTACTGAGAAAAGTAACAAAACGAAGACAGGGGTGGGAATCACTTCAACTACACTTCAGAGGGAAATATCACACTTTTTATTCCACTATGTTTATAGAACGCTATAGTTACTTAAAACATGTGATGATTCAACACACTGTTAAAGATTAAACCAGATTTGGGGTCTCACCAAAGAGACATTTCCCCTCTACACTTCTCAGATGTACTCATTTAAATGAGGCTTAAAGAGGTAATATTGTCTAATGTTTTCAAAAACAAAATATTACAGAAAATACGAATACAAATTAGTTTTTTCTTCTTTCCATTTATCTTGAGAACCTTTCGAGGGGCTCGGCCCTTACATTGGGAACCACTGGACTCTGGAACACCTTGATGCATCAGTATTAACAATCTAATAATGTCCCATGTAATAATATGAATAAGACATTTTTCTGCAGAATGAGTACTTTTACTTTTGATACTTTAAGTTAATTTTGCTGATAATACTTAAGTAGTTTTGAATGCAGGACTTTTACTTGTATTTTTACATTGTTGTATTAGTACTTTAACTTACGTAAAAGGTCTGAGCACTTTCATCACTGCCAGGAAACTCAGGAATAAAAGACTGCTGACAGAATAATGCATCTATATTAACACAAATCAGGCTTTCCATGCACTCAGCTGTCTTTAGATGCATTTGTCTTGTTTTGAAAAATTGCTTTTGACTCTAATTCTGTCCACAAGATTGGAAACAGTTATACAGGAAGTTAGGATGTTAGTCTTTTGAAAAATGTAGTATGCCAAATAAAATCTTGATTTGTTAAAACAATTATGAGCCTGTCAAATGACGTTGAAGATATTGCATAGTCTGAATAAAACCTTTTAGAGGCACCTTGAGAATGCAGCTGGAGGAAAAACTTTAAAAACATAATGCAGGCGCTAAATACAGAATCTGCTTATATATATATACATATATAACTCATGGTGGCTTTACCGGAGTCTCTGTTCGAATCAACAATTACCCAGCGAAGTTTGTTGACATCTTTTGGCTATTTTAATCCAATTAGAAGACTGGTCACCTGCTGTTGAATACTCATTCTTCCTTTCATAACACACACACAGAAATGCACACACATTATTCCCGTCAGAAACGGACCTCTCTCAACTTTAATTTTCACTCTAAACAGTCCTGTACGTCCACCCGCACACCTCTACAGCCTCATTAAAAGTAACAGCCACTTCTAACGATTTTGATTTGCCATTTCAGCGGAGAACAGAGAGAGGAAAATCAGGAGCAAAGGAGCGACTTTCTCACCTCGTCCTCTTCCTCAGCGTCCCGTGAGGCATCTGTAGGAGCCCAGACAACCTGATCTGCTGTTGCACACACTATCCGCATCCATGCTGTGTCTGTGTGTGTGTGTGTGTGTAAGTTTTCCTCTTGCTTTATCACTATGAGGATGACCTCTGCCAGCACACTCTGCTCCCCATCTCCCCACTTCTTCCACTCTCCTCCCCCTCCTCTGTAACGCACCCCTCCTTCTTCTTTTCCTCGCCTTTTCTTTCTTGGATTTTATAAAAAATGGGGGGGGGGGGTTGCTCGAGTGGGAAGCGAGTGAGTTGATCAAAGGACGTGGTGCCCGGTGAATTAATGTAATTTCCTGCTGATTGTTTAGATATTAACCATATTGCCTTTGGCCCCACTTTGATCCACATTCAGAGCAAGATGAGGGCAACACACCAGCAGATCAAATGAGACTTCTGTTGTTAGCCTCCCAGAATGATCAAAGACCTTTCATACACTGGCATTAAAGTGATATGTGTACGTGTGATTTTGCATCGGCGGGTGATGGAGAGGGGTGGAAATAGAGAGGAAGGAGAGACAGTGTCAGATGTTGTGACAGATGGGATGTAAGGTTTTTTGGAGAGAAAAGAGCAGGCAGCAACAGGAGGAGAGTTGTCTTTCTCAACAGCCTTTTTCTTTCTCACTCCCTGCTCCCTGTCCTCCCCCCGCCTCCATCTCTCTTTCCTTCTTTCATTCTCTCTCTGACGGTGCAGTAATCTGTTTGCTTCCCCTCAATTGCTCTCTCTAATTATCGAGGGGCCATGCTGAGCAACCTTAAACATACACACAAACACACACACACACTCACACATGAGGCCAGTCACGGCTCAAGCTGTTTAATATTTTTCATGTTATTATGAAACAGATTTCTGACTGTAGTAAGCTGAACCAATGGGCTTTAATTAGTTATAGGCAATACAAACTCCAGCAGAGATGTGTTTTCCCAGCGACGGTAACAAAAGTGTTCAGGTAGGAACAGTAGTCATGAAAAAGAAGAAACGAAAAGAGCCAACAAATCCCACGAAAAGTCTAAAACTAACAAAGCGTCTCTCAATAAATCCTGACTTCCTCAGTCTGACTTCGGCATATTTATTCCTACTGAAGGAATTAATCTGTAAATACAGGTCATGCATGTATAATTTAATTTTTATATAAAAGGTTCAATAATAACAGCCGGGCAATGGAGTTCATTGCAAACGTCACTCCAACTGTAGGATACTGTGCATTTGTTCTCTATTTTCAGGGGCAGATGAATCCACATTTGGTGCTCTAGTGAGTATTTGGGGCAGCGAATCAAAATAAACTACAGTGTGTGTGTTCATGGTGATGAAGGAACACGTCACACAGTGTGGCTCACTGATTTTTAACAGTGGTGGAAGAAGTACTCAGATCTACTTGGCTAAATCCTGCATTCAAAATGTTACTTAAGTAAAAGTACAAGTATTAGAATCAAAATGCACTTAAAGTACCAAAAGTACTCATTATGAAGAATGAAGAATTTATATACTGCTGGGCAGCTTCTGATTTTCCTTCCCAGGTTTAATAAAGTTTTTATCTTATCTTTACCTATATTCCCAGTAGACAAAGACAACATTTTGTATTATCAATCTGAATCTGCAAAGTAACTAAAGTTATCAAATAAATGGAGTGGAGTGGAATTTTGCCTCTTAATTGTAGTTGTTGTATAAAGTGGCCGAAAATGGAAATACTCAAGTAATGTACCCTAAAATGATACTTAAGTACAGAGTAAATGTACTTTTTCGGACAACAATGGAGCTCTGTGGCACAGAGGAATGAGATGTATCAGGCTTTAGCTGCATAGTCCCACTGAAAAATCTTTTTTCACTGGGACATCTTAGAAATATTTTTTTAAATTACAATAAATGCAGGAGAGATTTTAATGAATACATTTTAAAGAGACATTACCTCACTGCTCATGACACTTCATTGACTTCCTGTATCTTCCGCAATTTATTTCTTTTTACTTGTCAATTGAAGCCTTGCAAAAGAAATAGCACAATACTAAATCATTTTATGTTCAAAGAACTCTCAGATTCTCTCATGTTTTCCACAAGACACACCCTGAATCTTAGCATCACAGCAAATTCCCTTATTAAAAAAAAAAAAATTAAAGACTTTTAATCAGATTTTAATGTTATTGTTTTCATGTTTTATGGTATTGTTGTCATGTTGCTAAATTTTGTTTTTAAACCTGAAGCATTTTCGGTTGCATCTTTACATGAAAGGTGCATTACAAATAATAATAAAAAAATAACAAAATAATTTTATTACTATTACATCTTCTAATAAAGTACTACTATAAAGACATTAATAGAAAAATAAAAGTTTCACTCAGTGACAACAAACAAATTCGATGGTGACTAGAGGGTGACATGATTTTCACTCCTGTCCCGTCCCACTCCTGGAAGAATGACTCCTGTCCCATCTCGTTCCCGATAAGAAAATAGCGTTTATTCATATTAGAACTGCATATTCATATATAAAAACTGATCCCTGTCCTGCCCACTCCCCATGACTTTTTTTCCTGTCCTGTCCCGACCCCGTGACCCACAGGATTCCCGAAAAAGAGTCAGCCTCAATGTGGCCTCCCTGTGATCTACACAAGCCAGTGTGGCATGCATTCATACATGTTTGCTTGAACACAGACAATAAAGAAGACAAAAGAATGAGCTATAGGGGCGTGAGCTTTATTAGAGGTGCAGGGCTCATATCGACAGTGCGAAAATGTTGCCCAATACATTCAGTGTTAGGAAAGCTGTGTTTCAGTAGTAATGAATAAATAAACTAATAAAATAACCAAACTAAAACACATGCAATGGAGGGGGCGTAACTCAAACAGTAAACAGTATGATGGTTTCATGTAAAGTAAAGATTCAAACAAAGTGCTCAGGAAACAAACTGTAAGTGTAAAAGTGTAATTTCTGTGCATTTCTGCACATAACAGGAGCGCACATGTATGGAGAAATAAAACATATTGCATAGGCATACAAACTGTTTGTGTGTACAGTTTAATTTCAGTATTACCATCAAACAACTCGCTGGTGTTTTTTATCAGATTGCATAGAAGACACACTCAAGAGAGGCACACTAATATACACATCTCTGCTGGGTGAGAGAGTTTGCACATTAATGTGTGTTTGTTCTAGATGCTCAGTGTCCGGGGCCCGGTGCTCTGAACAGCATTCATGATGGACTCGACCACTTCAGAGGTGGAGCCCTGGCCTCCCAGGTCAGGAGTGTGCAGCTGGAGAGCAGAAAGAGTGTGACTGAAATATTCTCTATGCAACACATCACAACTTTTTTTATTTTGTTACGACCCAAAGCAGATCACTGTGAGTTTGACTGGATCCACATGGTCCAACTTCCTTCCAAGTAGTTTATTACTGGACATTTCAGGGTCATCAGTCAGATGTTGATGCGTGTGATTAGGGCATACCCGAGTCTCACTGAGAGTGGAGAGGACGGCGTTGCGGATCATGCTGGCAAAGTCGTGGAGCTTCAGGTGATCCAGCAGCAGGCAGGAGGCCAGCAGCATCGCCGTGGGGTTTGCTGTGTTGCGGTTAGCGATGCTCTTCCCGGTGTTCCTGGTGCCCTGCACATAGAAGGACATGGTGAGAAGAACTGAATTCCTAAACGGACGAACGTGTAGCTTTAACATTTGATTCTTTACAATGTCACTGCAGTGCTGATTAATTAATTCTTTGGAAAATACTCATTTACGTTTCTAGAAATTTAATCAGAATCAGAAATACTTCACTGACCCTTTGAGGGGTAATTTTTGTGTTACAGTTGCACACTTGCGCATCAAGGCATTGAAGGAATAAAAATAATACTTTAAAAAGTTTGTAAGTAAAGATATAAAGACAATATTAAAATCTAATTATTTTACGTAACGAGTAAAAAGTAGTAATAATAATGAATACCTTAATTCTTAAAATAAGAGTAAAGAATATTAGGATATATATTTCATTTCAATCATAATTAAGGATTTTTAATATCTATAAATCTATTTGATGTTGCAAGATTTAACATTTAAATTAACGAAGGTTTGGAAAACGTAATGCTGAACCCACACCCTCATCTACAGGGAGCATTTTAGCACCTTTAACCTGACTGTTATGGTTTTCTAACTTTACTGTTTTAGTTCAGTCTCATTGCTCTCGTCAGTGAAAAAACTTTCATAAACCCACTGCACGAGACCGGCTCAGATTCAAATTGCAGACATACACAGTTAGCAACTAGCTGGTGAACATGGCGGAGCATTTAGAAGGTAAAGAGACAGATATTTTATTCAGGAGTTGGTGGAGATGAAAACAGAACTCCAAGGAGAGTGAATTTTAGACTTATATTTGTCAGAAACACTTTCTCACTCTCTCACTTTATTGCTTTCCCTCCTCTCATATCGCCTTTCATTCCTCACGCTCTTCTTTGATGTGAATCCTCTCACCGTCTCAAACACGGCGTAGTCCTCTCCGTAGTTGGCTCCAGGCACCAGGCCCGGCCCACCAACCAGCCCGGCACACACATTGCTCACAACGTTGCCATACAGGTTGGGCATGACCATCACATCGAACTGCTGCGGCCTGGAAACCAGCTAACACAAACAAATAAAACACCTGAAGAAATGTGTTTCTTCAACTATGAATAAGGAGGCAACCATGTGACTGGGACTGGAAATGACTATTTATCTGTAGGTGCAATTAATGTATCATGCTAAAGTAGAAAATGTTTGTATTTTAAACAGGATCCATGTTACCCTTCTTGAACACCACATCATCAAATGAGCAGTGTGGGATCTACAGACGTGACGTATCTACCTGCATGGTAGTGTTGTCCACAATCATACTGTCGAAGGTGATTTCAGGGTAACCGCTGGCGACCTCTTTACAGCACTCCAGGAAGAGGCCGTCGCCCAACTTCCTGCTCCAACAAACACAAACAACACAAACACATTAAGATGTTTCACATGTTTATTAGATGATTTATATACAGTACTGTGCAAAAGGTTTAGGCATGTGTGCAAAAATATTGTCAAGTAAGAATGATTTCAAAAATTAGATGTTAGTAGATTTTATTTATCAATTAATTGGTTTGACCACTCTTTGCTTTAAAAACAGCATCATTCCTTTGAGAGACATCTTCTAGGTAGCATTTTTAATTTACAGCATTTTTTCCACACCTGCCTAAAGCTTTTCACAGTACTGTATTTAAGAAATAAAACAGGCAGAGTTTGGGCCCTTGAGCCATCAGAAACTGACATGATGTTAGCTTTGTGTACAGCAGTGACTCGTCTGCGGCCTTTGGCCCGAGCACTTCTAAATGCGTAGTCAGCGATGCGTAAGGATTTGGTCTTGGTGATGATCTTCAGACATTCAACAACGCCCGGTACATTCTGACAAGACAGAGAGAGAAAGAGAAGAGAGCCACGACAGAGCTGCAGGTATTTTATCATCAACGTAATTATGAATCATATAAGCAACAACGCACACACCTCGTGCTCCAGGCTGCTGTACTCTCCCTCTGTGTTCTCTCTGATGATCATGATGTCGATGTTGCTGTGGCGTGTTCTCACTCCAGGTAGAGACTGGCAGTGCATCACATTGGCATACAGATCCAGAGTGGTGCTGCAAAAGACAACAAAAGGATGAGGTGAAGAGAAGAAAGGTACGAGAAGGATATATATGAGAACAGCCGAAACTCAGTACTTTTTAACACTTTAACCCCACTGCTGTGACTTTAAGATTAGATAAACAAGGTGAAATGAGGGTGAAAGATTCAAAATGGAGGAGTTACCGGAGCAGGTTGTTTCTGGACTTGTAGGATGGTGGCAAGTTGTGGTTGGTCTCAATGTTACCTGGATAAACAAAGTTACACCTAAAGAATGACGACTAAACCAGAGACATGAGATGAGCAAATTAAGTGCTGATGAGCTAATATTAGCATGCTAACATGCTAAACTAAGATGGATAATGAGATAAACATTATACCTGATCAGCATGCTGGCATGTAGCTCAACTCACAGAGACATGGCTGTAGAATCATGGCTTTCTTTTTAAAGTAATAAAATAAAATAGGCTCAATTGTCAGTTTATTAGGTACACCTTGCTAAAACTAATGCAGCCTTACAAATGTACTGCAGTACATCCTTCTTCTATAACTCCATGTCCACTCCGTTTATATCAACGAGGGGAGGCTAAATAAGAGAAACTTCTGTAAATACAACACAATATAATTCCACACATCCTCTAAAATGATCACACAGTTGATTCAACACCTTCTTCATGAAGGTAAGATTTACTGCAGCACTATTGTATTAGACTGCATTAGTTTTTGCTAGATGTAACTGGCAATTGAGTGTGTGGGACATTTATAAAGTCTCAGTAGTCTGAGATGATCTAATGAAAGTGGGAAGTTTATTCAACAGTCTTGGAACCACAACCGAAAAGGCACGATCACCCTTTGTATTCAATCGAGCCTGTGGAAAAAATAAAAATCTAAGGTGCCTGGAAGAGTGATACAGCATGAGGAAATCAGTCTGTGCAAAACCTTAAAACAATTAAAAGCACCTTCAAATTGACTCTATATTTGACTGGTAACAAGTAAATAGAGGCCAGTATCAGAGAGATGTGTAAAAACATGTTTCACACCTTTTAGTGCAACTCCATTGCGCCTTATGGCCGTTATGGCATCATTGATGTCATCTTCTGAGGCCACAGACGAGTCCACATTGACAACCTCAAAGTCCACTGGCACACAGCAGAACCTGATAATAAAAAACAGATGGAGATCACTTCAGTATGACAGAACTGAGTAATTTCATGACTGTATGAGTCAGTTACTGACTTCTTTCCAACACTGTGCGTGTGTGTGAATTCTCACCGAAAGAGTTCACGCACGTGGTTGGCCAGCTCTGGTCCGATGCCATCTCCTGGAATCAGAGTCACGGTGTGTCTGCCTCCATACCGTGCCGGTGGAGGCTGTAATGTAATACACATAACAAAAACACCGAAAGTCAAACGCCTGCCCATAAAATCCAGTAGATGCACAGAGAACACTACACTACACTACACTACACTACAGAGAAGACTCTAAGCTACCGGAACGACAACTGAACAAACGTGAACTCATTTGCCGTTTCTAATAAATTCTCATACATGACTTTATGCAACACCGCTGTCTGTGTGTCGTGAGCAGCCATACTCACTATAATCTGGCGTGGGTGGATGGAGGAAGGAGGGATGCAGAACGTAGGAGAGAAAACAGGGAGGTTAGGGGGAGAAAGAGGAGGGGGAAGACACACAGCATCTTCCTGGTTGCATCACAAGCACACTGATGAGACAAAACAACGTGTGGACATGCTGTAAAGACATGCTGATATAACAGTGGGGTTGTCAGGTAAAAAAGGCCATCAGGTAAACCTAGTGTGGGTGTGTTGACTGAGCTGTTGAAGTGATGAACTAGCTTTTAAATGTTCATATTTTAAGCATCTTTGTATCCTGAATAACTTACAGTGTACGTGGACTTGTGTCTCTGGTGACATGTAGCTGCACCATAAATCTGTGAATACATAGAAAAGGTGGTTATTTCACAAGCTTATGTATCAAATCTACACAGTGTCCTGACCATAGACTGTATATAAAAAGGTCCTGACATTAATTTGTGAGTTTAGTTACTATATTTGTGTAGATAAGATTGCTACAGTGAAGAAATTCATTATCAATCGTATTTCAGCTCTAAGTGAGTTTATATTTGACAGAGCTGTGGTCTTTTAGAAATGTATTGGTAACATTGGACAATGTCTGCTGGCTCACACTTACTGCCACACTACTGTACAAACATTTTCTGTACTATATGCTTTCACATACTATACTTTTGTCCCTACAGTATATACATTATCTCATCTACAGTGTTTACACCGTATTCATATCATAGCTCCAGCTGTGTATTCTGTGTATAATTTCTCACTCTATGTATTTTGCCTACTGTAACTGCTGCATATATTGTACCTTTCTGTATCTTACCTTATTCATAAATAGGGGAGAGTGGGTGAGTTGAGCCAGTTTTTACTTGAGACATTTAAAAAAAAAATTTTGTCTCCAACGAAAATCTGTAAACATTTTTCAGGAGCATGGCATGATGGTTTCTGGGTAAAAAAATTCATGTCACATCATTTCGGTGATAAAATATATTAATGCAATGTAGAATAACAACTATCTGGCTCAACTTCCCCCAGGTCTTTAGACTCAAATTGCCCGATCCCTGCCATTTTAATCCAGCTGTTTAGAGGTAATGTCATGCTAACAGTATAGCCTCATACTGTAACTTCCTAAAGCACTAACACGTGTGAGATTTGTTCAAACGTGTCTGTAATTGTTTAGACACATGAATCATGACTCCTCCTCCAAGCACATTTTTAACTTAAATGTGCTTATCACTTTTATATGGGTATTATATGGGTCTCTCTCTGTCACAGGGTGAGTAAAATTGATGACTCTACAAAAATGTGTGGTCACATTACCAATTTTGGTCTAGGGTTACCCAGAAACAAGGGCTGGCTCAACTTCCCCACAGGCTCAAATTACCCCGCTCTCCCCTACCACTTACTTTTTACTCTACACTCACTGGCCTCTTTAGGGACTCCTTTCTAGTGCCGGGTTTGCCTTCAGAACTGCCTTAATTCTTCATGGCATACTTTCAACCAAGTGCATTCCTTAAGAGACTTTGGTCTATTGTGACATGATAGCATCACGCAGTTGCTGCAGATTGTCTGCTGCACATCCATGATGCGAATCTCCCGTTCCACCACAACCCAAAGGTGCTCTTTTGGATTGAGATCTGGTGACTGTGGAGGTCATTGGAGTACAGTGACTCATTGTCATGGTCAAGAAACCAGTTTGAGATGATCTGAGCTTTGTGACGTGGTGCATTATCCTGCTGTAATTAGCCATCAGAAGATGGGTACACTGTGGTCATAAAAGGATGGACATGGTCAGCAACAATACTCATGAAGGCTGTCACGTTTAAACAATGCTCAATTGGTACAAAGGGGCCCAAAGTGTGTCTATTTTTCGTACCATTCTCTGTAAACCCTAGAGATAGTTGTGCATGAAAATCCTAGTAGATCAGCAGTTTCTGAAATACTCAGACCAGCCCGTCTTGCACAAACAACCATGCCATGATCAAAGTCACTTAAATCCCCTTTCTTCCCTATTCTGATGCTTTTTACTTCAGCAAGCTGTCTTGACCACTCTAAATCCTTAAATGCATTGAGTTGCTGCCATGTGTTTGGCTGATTAACTATTGTGTTAATAAGCAACTGAACAGGTGTACCTAATAAAGTGGCTGGTGAATTTCGTTTTGATAGATATTGCACATTTTCTGTTCATCTAATAAACCTCATTTCACTACTGAAATATTAGTGTGTTTCAGTTATTTGATAGCTCAAAATGAAATTGCTGATCCAAACACCCAATTATTTATGAATGAAAATCATGGAAATTGTCAGGGGTGCCTAAACTTTTGCATACGACCACATTACTGTGCACTTTACTGGTTTTTGCACTTCAGGTTTGATGCTAAACTGCATTTCATTGTGTCATAACTTGCAATAAAGTTAAAACTAATCTAAATAAAACACTCAACAAGCGTAATATATTTATTAACTGGCAACCATTGGTCAATGAGACCCTGTTGCATTAGTCTGAATAATTTATGACTCTGCAGGGAAGCATGAATGTACAGCCTTATCTCGCTTGGGACGAAAAAAAAGGAGAAAAGAAGAATGCTGCTCAAGTAGTTCACAGTAAAAACTTCGGTTGACATCAAGTTGACAGCAGCAGACAAGCGTGGTGCTGAAAGGACAGCGACATAAACCCAGCTAGCTCAGTTTTAGCCAACGAAACCATCCGTTAATCAGCTTAGCTAGTCTCGCCGCTGTTCTAATCAATTAACAAGTAGCGATAAATCACTTCAAATGTCAAAACAAAGTCTGTTTAACGCTTAACTCTCTGCTGGTGGATTCAGAGACTGTTCCTACCCTGGACAACTGGTTGCAGTACACGGGCTTCAGGGCTCCGGACAGGAACCGCACAGACCGGGCCGTCATGTTCACTTTCACCGCGGATGGATGGCCGACACGGGGGCGTGCTGCGCGCTCACCGTTAATCTCTCTCTGTCTCACACACAATCTCCCTCATCCACAAATGGATTATTAACCGATGTCGGGTTTTTTTTTTATAATCAGTGAGGATCTTTCTACAGTCTATGGGGTGGATAGTGAAGTAAAGCAACTCTAACAGTCAGCCCGGTGGCCTAGTTAGCTAGTTTGTTCCACATTCACCCCCAAAAGCCCCCAAAACAGCACTGAAATGAACCACAGGGAGGCGACATAAACACAAAGAGTATAACATGAACGGGACAGCGCCATTCTACCTGTTACACCACTCATTTTCTATGTATTAAGTAACAACTATCGCGTGTTTGGTTTATAAATTCGCTGGTTTCCATTTAAAGTAAACACTTAAAAGTACTTCTACAAAGGCGGGGACTGTAGCTTTAGCATTGGTGGATCACAACAGGAGTCGGCTACCGTTATAATATGAATATGTACATGTTGATATGTAAGAGGGGAGATTATCAGTAGAGCATTCAGGAGGGGTAACGGCCAAATAACGGCGGTTGTACTTGAATCACTTGTGGGCCACTTGGAGAAATTCTACTCTCCAGCTTTTTTATCCTCGTTCAACCGTCGGAATCAGTATGCCGGTAGTTGTAGTTTCTTTTCGCTTCTCGCCACAGTTTTTATGGTCGGGCGTGATGCAGTAATTGGACTACATTTCCCAGCGGCCACGTGACCGCGCCTCCTCCCTTCCCTCCCCTCTGCCTTCCCTCCCACTTTACTGGGCCGCGAGGAAGTCGCAAGATGGCTGATGTCGCTTGGAAGTAATGTTCCCCTCTGCAACATGAAGCCGTGAGTGTGGAAGAAAGCGAGGGAGGCACCATCGGGCTTTTATTTTTATTTTATTTTAGTTACTTTTCTTTTATTTCGTCAAACATCCATCTCATTCCGCGTCGTGTCCACCCCGGGCTTGTCTTCGGGAGTTGACGCGTCAAATCACGCCGGGGACCCTGCCAGCAGCTAACAGCTAGCAAATGTTAGGACAGCTAGCCAGTCAGACAGGCACACAGCTTGTTAGTTTGTTTTAAATTGATATCCGTGATACCTCCGAGCCAGCAAGCTACTGCTAAACACGTGCTGAAATTTGCCTGAGGTAGCGCAGAATAAATGTCAGATATTTTAGCTGTCGGATATAAATAACGATTTTGCAAGCTGCTCGGTTTAACATCATGTCCGCGAACTGGCCATCCAGCCTGTGGGATGCTAACTAATGCGCAGTATTGCATCTGTTTCATGTGCACAAACCAGCAGGATAAATAGTTTGTAGGCATTTCTCAATAATATCATAACCTTGCTGCATTTCCGTTATTTGCTGCCAATTGCATTTTAAACCGGTTATGTTACAGCCAAATTATGGGAGCAGGAAATATGTTGAACTTTTTCGAGTTGTAGGTAGCTACACTGGCCTTGCTGGCATCTAACCAAAAATCCACAGGGATGGACACTAAACTGAGCACCCACGACCAAAACTGAGAAAGTGGCATTTTCGATATCTCGTACTAGGTAACGACAGCTGACACACTCGTACAGCGAGGCGAGGTGACTCATTTCACTAGTCTGGGTGACAGATAAGTTGATTTGCAGGGTTAACTAAACTACAGTTAGTCACTACATCGGAGACCAGTTAGCTTGCTGAAGTGCATAGCTAGCTGCTGTCTCGCCCCACATCACATTACAAACACGGCGTACAGAACGTATTCAGAGCCCGCTCCCGGCCAGACACACAGGCTCAACAACACCGTCATGGGAGTGCAGGGTTTTCAAGAGTATTTAGAGAAGCGGTGTCCCGGGGCCGCAGTCCCGGTGGACCTCCTGAAGCTTGCCCGAACCGCGGCCCGCCAGCCCCCTCACCACCATCACCCACACCACCACCCACATCACCCCGGGCCCATGCCTCCCCCGCCCCCGCCTGCCAGGATCCTAATCGACGCTGACTCCGGCCTGCAGCGCCTCTACGGCGGCTACCAGACGGACTGGGTGTGCGGGGGCGAGTGGAACGCTATGCTGGGCTACCTGGCTGCCCTGTCACAGGCGTGCCTGTACCAGGGTGGCCTGGAGCTGGTCGTGGTTTTCAACGGCACACTGGGGAAGGAGCGTTGGCCCGAGTGGGCGCGGCGAGCTCAGGGCCAGCGACAAACGGCGCAGCTGATAGTCAACCACGTCGGCAGCAAGGCCACCCCGCCTCCACGGGCATGGTTCCTGCCCCCGGCCTGCCTCAGCCACTGCGTCCGCCTCGCCATGTTCCGCTTCCGAGTGCGGGTGAGCAATGTGAAGTTGTTTTATTGTGGTCATATGGCCTGCTGTTCATTTAACACTTTCTCTGTCTTGTTGCACGCCCGTCGTAGTAGCTTACATCATGTTTTAACTCCTTCAAGTTGGTGGCAAGTGCAAGTACCAACCATAACCACTGACACAAATCAATCTGGAATAATGTTTAATATTTAATGTCATCCTTATTCAAGAGGGGTTAGAAACTGGTATTGTACAGCATGACCTAGTCTAGCCTATATATTACATAACATGAACTAAATGAACCTGGGGTATTGTTGAACAACTGCTGAGTGGATATTTATAGGTCCCCGGTGCCTGACAGAGGGACATTTGTAATTACTTGTTTTATGCATTTCAGTTGGTTGGTTGCTGATTGAGAATATTTAAATTAAAAAGTTTCTGCTTTATATTTGCTCTGATATAAAATAAAATAGGGCAAGATGGATGTACTGTATCTACCTTACTACTAATATTAGCCTTTTCTGTAGAATACAGTAAGCTGCCAAAGCAGACATCTCGGTATGGGGCAACATGATGTGTTTAGAAAAAAGATAATGTTATTCATAAGGTTATGTTAATGGGCTGCCATAAATGCAGCTAAACTGCTGATTGCCTCTCAATGTTCCCTCCTGTCGACTTGACCTAGCTGTCTTTTTTGGCCTTTGATCTACCTTCCCATCTGCTTGCATGCTAGTATTAAAAAGAACACAATGCCGTAGTGTATGAGAGGATACTTGGTAGAATAGAAAAATCCCACCCACATCACAGCACAACACATTCTGATGCTCCTTGTGCATGCAAAGCATCATTACTCACAGTTCTCATGTGTACTTGTTTTTCCTACCTGTATTCTGAGATACAGTCCTATTTCTGCAGCTTCAAGTATCTCACCTCTGCTTGAATGACACCTTTACTAAAGTCTGCTGTTTATCTCTTTAGTGTCCTACTCAGCTTTACATGTACTGCATGTTTAGTCTGTGTCTTTTTGAATGATTGCATATATTATTCTGGTTGTTGAAATTGGTTTTTAGTTTCAGTTTTATTATTGGTGAATGATACAAGAAATATTAAGCAGTTTGAACAAGTCTGTTATAAAACAATTCCCCCTATAATCAGCCTTATGCATTTGATCAGTAGTTCACTAAATAGATTTTTTAATGAATTAACTGAATGTAATTATTTAGTTTTCACACTGAGCCACACTGACGTAGGTTAACAAGATTAACATAACAATTTTGTCACAATTGTGGAGCTCTCCGTGGCATAACCATGCACCTCACCCTCTAATTGGTTTCTACATCAGTGTGCTCTGAAGCAATTTTATTACCTTGGGTCCATGTATCTGCATCACAACCAGTGAGTTGGAACTGATTGGTACAGCACACATTTTCCACAAATGTATTTTAGCAAACAAACATTGGTTTGCTTTCATGGGCCATGTAACTTAAGTATTTTGTTGGTATACAAAAGTGTCAAGTGTCAGCACCACTGGTCATCTGTGGTCTCGATCATGATTATAAAATGAGTATATTGCAAGGACTGCTGGCATGGTAGCTGGTCAGTTTCACAGATGCCAGTTGATCTTTTATTCCGTTAAGGATGTTGTTCCATGGTCTTAGTGGCTGTAAACAGAAACAGCTCCTGAAGGGCTGCAGCTAATAATAATTTACATTATGGACTGATCTGCCAGTTCTTTTCTTTATAACAACTGTCATAACAATTTCATCTTCATATTACTTGTTTTGTTCGACCAACAGTCCAAAATGCAAAATACTCAGTTTTCAATAATTTAATACAGAGAAATCCTCCCATTGGAGAAGCTGGAACTGTGTAAAGTTTGGCATTTCTGCCTAAACGAGTATCAAAATAGTTAATAATTTTCTCTTGATAAGTGAATCGACTAATCATAGAAGCTGTAAACTACTGTGCTGCTGTTATTTGAAAGATGACAATAATATCAAAATCTGACACATGACAAACGTTGTTAATGCTGACAGAATGCAAACCATTTCAAAAGGAGGTGCCATGTGTCAAACTCCTTCTTGAGTTTGTGTTTCTACGACACAGCAGACTGAGTTTGTCCACTCTGCATCTACAGGTTGTACAGACTTTGGAGGACCACCACCAGGAAGTGCTGTCTCTGTACAGGGACTTTGGATTTGCTGGCCTGATTGCTCAGGATTCAGAGTTTGCTCTCTGCAACGTACCCGCCTACTTCTCGTCGCACGCACTCAAACTGAGCTGGAACGGCAAGAACCTGACCACACATCAGTACCTGCTGTCTGAGGCCGCCAGGCAGCTCGGGCTCAAGACACAGCACCTGCCCTGCTTCGCTGCTCTGCTCGGTAACGAGAAGCACGCACTCACAAACCTCAGCCTACACATACAAATACACAAAATCAAACACGTATCCCATATTTCGCTCTTTGAAAAACACACCCCTATTTGTGAGTTGCTTTTTTGGCGCCCCTCTTTGTCTGTCTGTCGTTCTTGTTCGTTGGCACAGCAGGCATTTGAAAGAGTCTCTGTCTTGCAGGAAATCATATTCTGCCTGATGAGGACCTGGCTGCCTTCCACTGGAGTCTGCTGGGACCAGAACACCCACTAGCTTCTCTCAAGGTATCGTAAACTTCGCTAAAAGTTCACAGTCCTCTGCCATGCCAGTCTGTGGGACATGTTTTTCTTTCTAATTTCACAATAAAATCCATGTAGCAGTTTAGAGGTATGATGCTTTCCTATCAGTGTTGACTTTTATAAAGAAAGCAGGTAGAACGTAGTTTTATTTGTTACATTATAACAGGTTGTAAAGTGAAATAAAGTTTGCCTCTCCTTTCTGCTACATAGAGTGGGGAACGCTTGATTGTGTTTTTATGTGGTGCAGCAGTAACAATGTATTATCGACATCTTAAAATCATAAACTTGATAGAAATGATTGGAATGAATGAGTGAAATTTTAGTAATAGAGAGAAATCTGTCTAGAATATTAGAAAATCGCACACCAGGAAAAAAAAAAGTAATTGATCTATTTTTCTTCAGAGCATCTTAATATTTTCTAACTTGTGTCTGCAAACATGAAACATATGTGAAAAAGTCTTTCTTTTGTTAAACTGTTTAATACATGGCCTAGGCTAATGTTCACTGATTATCACTTAACTTATTACTAGTATCCTGGTTTTGAGTGTTTGAGTCATTGATCATATTTGGGCTATGGTGTTGACATGTAACATGAAAAACTCTAGTTATTCATGTCCCTATATACATGAGCACAACAGTAACCTGGTTTTTAATCATCTGCCTGCAAGTGCGTCTATATTTCTCATAATCTCCGCCGCTACGAATGTTCAGAAACCAGGATCAGCTGTTTACATGCCACAGTATCCTGGTTTCTGTCAGCATGCTCTGTGTCACACCATTCCTCCACAAGCTATTCCCTTATCCTAGCTATTCATTTACACATACATCCTTCATTTAATCTATATAATACCATAATTGAAATCAAGATCTCTTTTGCAAGAGAGATCTGAGTACAGCAGATTGAAAGAAGACAAACACAGCCAGACATAACAAAAGCATCAGACGGTCACAGACATCACTAAACAGATTTGAAGATTAAAGTTTTTATTAAATTATTTGGCCTTGTGGAGATGGTGCTGGAGAGATGTCTTAAGCGTTGGAACAAAATCTTCCATAGGTGGTGACTGTAAAGGCTGTAGCATTTAATTCATATCATATTCAAACTCACCAAATCTAAAGTCCCCTGTCTGTATGTGGACACCGGGTTGTGTGTTACTGCTTAACAATGAAACCAGAACCTCTTTTGTAGCTGGTACTTTGCCTTGCTTGAACGCTACAATTAGAACATCAAGCCAAATGAAATTGTCAGTTCTGATCTCCATGAATATTTTAATTTGGAGTTTTGATCCATCCCTATGAAATGGAAACCAAACCTTTTGAATAATACAAATTGAAATAAGCTTGTCTTGTTTAAAGGTCTTATTTTAACAATAAAATCAAACATATTTGGTTATAAGTCAAAATATAGCAACTGTAACTAGATTACCACCAAACCGCCTTTTAAACTGTGGTCTAATTCAACAGCAATCTAATAACATAGCTACACAAGAACTAGTTATATGTTTTAGTTTACATTCCATAAAATAAAAAGATAAAAAATGGGATATGTGGATTTAAACCTCTGTGCTGTTGCTGTCTCAGGTGCGAGCCCATCAGTTGGTGCTGCCGCCCTGCGAGGTGGTGATCAAGGCCGTCTCGGAGTACGTCTCCTCCATCAAAGACCTGGGAAACCTCGACGTCATCGCCAGAGATGTCTTCAAACAGTCACAGGTAGGTTGTGTGTGCGCACTGTCCTGATTTTGGCAACCTCTTAATATTAGGTTAAAGGAAATTGACTAAAACAGATTTACATGTTGCATCTCAAAATGTGAAACGAAAGTTGTATGACATGCTTTTAACTTAATTTCTGACCGTTCATACTGGACTGCTGTTGGTGGTTAAATAGGTCATCACTGTTGACACAAGACCTGAGTCAGCATCGCCACTTCCTCACACATCAGTACCACACTTTATATAAGTCCATGTGCAAAACAGGATTATCTAGTTTCAGTTCATCAGATGAAGCTGCTTTAACATTTACAGTGTTGATTTACATATAAAAGACAATTTAGCAAATGTATATGAGTATAATATTATACGTCTTGGGTGTTCCGAACACAAGTGGACATCTCCAAGTACAGGTGTGAACTGGGATCGGACGCATTGTGATCTGATCTCTCAGAACACATGGATGCATTTATTAGCAGTGTGTATGCGAATTGAAAGACCACCTACTCAACTGATCATTTTTGCGTTAGCGGAACTCATTCGCTCCCCAGCAGCATCATAAAAGTGCAAAATAACACAAGGAAGCCACGGCAACATGCAGAACAGACTCTCGTGGATGGCGTAAGCTATTAAAGCTTTATTTAAGCTTTAAAGCTAAGAGGACCGCAAGAGGGTGGGGAGGTGATGGAGCAGTGGATAAGATGCATGCCTTTTTTTGTGAGAGACCCGGGTTCAACTCCCCACTGTGACTCGTCCACCAATGTGTCCCTGAGCAAGACACTTACCCCCAATTGTAAGTTGCTTTGGATAAAAGCGTCAGCTAAATGAATAAATGTAAATGTAAGAGGCTGACTGCACTAACTAGCTAATGGCAATGCAATTAGCAGTTACTTAAGCAACAAGTCAGACAGTCTGTCCATCAGGAAACTCTAAACTGTAAATCACAGAGAGTTGAGGTAAAGCAGCCGGAGGACATCAGTAGGAAAACCAGTAAATAGTTTTGTACAGTAATCAGTGAAGCCATTTGGTCTTTTCAAATGGAAATTATGTTCAGGTTTATTTGCATAATAATTAGCAATTTAACAATGAAGTCAGTCACAGTAATTCTACTTTTTTGTTTATCCAACTTCAACTAAATAAATCACTTTTTTAGCTATGTACTGTGTTGCACATGATTAATAAGCAGGTTGTACTGGCCCCTATCTCAAAATAAGAAATAGCTGTGTGATCAAAACGTTTTACATGTGACTTGATGTATGGCAGATAAATGTTTAAGCAAAGTACTCGGGGCTCCCCTCTGTCTTGAAAATGTTGCCTCAAGTGTTGCATTTCTCTCTCTTCTCTGTTTAGTTTAGTGGAGCTGCACTGCCATGTTCATTGAGTCCAGTAAACAACTGAGTTACAGCAGTATGTACTTATATTCCATCACTTGCAGACGCCAGATGTAGAGACATTTGTTAGATTTGGACCTTAAAGGATATGTTTGTTTTTGTTCTGTATTTGTCTCATCATCAGCAAATCACATGAAAAGACCAAAACCGACAATGAATGTATCCCTCAAGTATTGTCTGTGGATCCAAAGCTGGATATATCTTTTTCCTCTGTGCCATTGATCTCCATTATACAGTGGCACGTTTTGTTAATTTTGAGTCAATCCCATATACATCGTCTTACTGCTAGAAATTCTCACTGGAGCGCCAAATATATATCAGTACACCCCTGAAAGTAGTCGATAACAAATGCACTATTTACTCCTGTTTGAGTAACAGTTGCTAAAAACTATAGTGGCCAGCTGTTTTAGGAAATTATTTAGCCTTTAAAGTTTTCAGTAGGAACAAATGTGTTTGACGAAGAGCCACAGACGGAAGGGAAGTCAGAAAGTATTGTGAGCCTTTGTCAATAAATTAAAAAAAATATTTCCATGCTTATCCTTTAAGAAATTCAGGTATTTTACTAATTTGGATCCAGATCTAAAATGAAGCCGGTTATTAAAACTCAACCCCGCTGATCCTGTAGTTATTAATTTGGACCTAAGCTGAGTTGACCCGTGTTAACGCAAGGTCAGTTTGGAAAAACTCGTGTTGACAAATTAACTTGCGTGTTATCCAGGTCCTTGCTTTGGTCCAAAGGGGAATTAGTCTGCAACAGATGTGTAATGATCCCAGCATGATACGTAGTCAACATATTGCTTTGTTTCCTTTACAGTCCCGTATGGAGGACAAGGTGGAGCGATTCAAGAAAGCTGTGGAGTATTTCTCAGCTGCCTCCAAACCTCGCTCGCCCAACATGGGGCCCTCCTCTTTCATCTGTGAGTAGTAAACTGTTCAGGAAACACAACCAATACTCTAAACCATTATGTAATTTTATTTTTTTTACATCGCTGTTCCTTTTGTCTCTCCATGCTTAGTACCTGGGTATGGGCCCAATCCATTTGGGGGACCACCTGGCCACATGGGACCGATGCAGCTTGGAAAGAATCAGGTAGATTCCTTATCTTGTTAATCCTTTGTCCTCTTTGATGTGTGTGTAATTCGTCCTCTGCTCTACATGAATCTACATGTAGCAGATTGGATTAAGTTTCTATTGTTTTTTTTTGCTCTTTGAAATCCCTATGTGGCATGTGCTCATTTAGGGGGGGAAAATGGCTAAGGGAGGAGGGTGCAGTCTTTTCCATCGCAAATCCTCCCACCAGCCTTGATTAGATTCTTCCAGTTTGATCTGGAATAAAATAGGACAATAGTAGTTCCTGTCCCTGAGACATATTCTCCCCTTTCCTCCCCCCTCACTCTCCTGTGCCCCCCACCTTGTCCAATCCCAGTTCCCTCCTCCCCAGGTTCCCGGGTTAAAGCCACCTTATCAAAATGCTCCATACGGACCTGGTTCCACCCCTCCGTTTCAGAACCCACCGCTGCCTTCCCAAGACTGCAACGATTCACTGACGAGCAAGATGGGCTTCACTGATTGGTCGGCTCCATATGATTCCACTCAGGGGGGAAGTCGATTACCCAATCATCACACCAGCACCCAGTCTGGTCCCTCTCCGTCTCCTTCCTCGTCATCAGATGGAGATGAACCCAACGACAGCAACGCAAAGTAAGACAGAGAGAAAGTAAAGTTGTGTTTACACTTTCCAGGTTTTAGCAAACGGTTAGCTCCCTAATTATATTTAAGTGAAAAGGGCATTTTGGCATTTTAGGTGGAGCAAAGCATTTTACATAACACATGTTTTGACTAATCCCAAGGAGAGCTTAGCTTTCATTGTATGTTGGTTACACTTTACAACAAAAAAGCACTTAAGGATATGTGGCAATTGGCTCTTTTGTCAATTTATTAATTAAGTCCAATATAATTCTGGGAAGAAGTGACTTTTATGCAAATTCCTGTCAGAATGGCAGCATGTTGGTGTGGTTTTAATTCTGTGGCCTACTTTGTTAACACAACAGAAAGCTTGCTGGAATTTGAGAGACAAGTTCCTGTCAGAGAGGCAATTTAACATGTTAGTCTCATCAGTGTTTCCCCTAGGATGGAGTTGTAGCAGCGGAGGTGAAGCAAAACATTTTTAGTGCGCGTAGTGCGCAGTATATCTGAATATAAAAACCCCAACACAACATGTCTCAGCAGCATTGCTCTTGTGTAAACATGCGATGCAAATTAGAATAGCTTAAAATTTCAGTGTTTTCCCATAGTTTAATGTGAGCTTTAGATGAATGTGTTGGTGTTGGTCGTAGTAGTCATGGTCAGGAGGGTGGGGAGGTTTTGGGGACCTCCCCCAAGAAAATTTTACGTTTTGCAATGAAAAATATGTAACTTCACATCATCATGGGCCATTATTTTCACCATATCTCTGAACAAATAGTTGGAAAAGCTAGAGCAGATAATAAATAAACACCCCAAAATCAGTCTACTGGGAAGGAACTACAATCATTAGATTTGGGGAAAGTAATTTGGTTGGTTATGATGCTCTCCACTGTGATTATACATTTCTGGCACAGCATGTTTTGGGCATCACCCCCTAAGCCTTAATGGCAGGAAAACCCTGTTAATGACGTCAGAGTCATTATAGATATGATTGTTCATGTTTGCCTTTTGTGTCTTCAGTTTACAGCTTTAGACATTTATCTGTGAAGACATTTATATAAAAAATTAGGCAACATGAGAAACCACCTCCCTTCTCAGGTGCATTGTATATGTACATTAAAATCCAAAAAGCAACGTCTCCTCATTAGCTTAAAAGGACTAGTTTGCATCACTAATTTGCTTTACTAACCTCAGCTCCTCCAGTCACCAGCGTCCTCTCTTTTCCTAACAATTACATTTTCAGACTCATCTGAAAACTGAAAAATAATTTAGGATACCTGTCTGTAGGCTACAGGACAGAGCTGTAGGCTATACCAGTTTAGTCTAAGTTTGTACATGATGATCTCAACATTGGACTGGTAGGTAGCAATAAAATACAGCTACCAGTTACTTTCTATAAATTGAGCTAATGTTAAGTTAAATAGGAGCCAAAAGACGCGGCCTGCTGTATAAGCTTTCTGGCTCATCAGCATTTGGGAAAACAACAGGCAGACTTTTCTTGGTCTTTAGAACACACCATTACCGACACCGTACATTTACTGCCAGAATATTTCCCTCCACTCACGTTCACTGTCACTTTCTGCCGCTATGACAATCAAACACTCCCGATTCAGAGTTGCGCTGCCGTTATAGCACCGCCTGTCGCGTAGATGTTCTGTGAAGTACGAGGAGAGGAAGCAGGCAAAGCGATGAGTGTTACCGTGCTCGCACAGTGTGAGTGAAAATTAGTAGCGCATTGATATAAAAATGAGTGTCGGAAATTTTAGTAGCGGCGGTCACAATTGCGCGAAGGGGAAACACTGCTCATGTCTGGGGAAAAAATCATGTAAAAGTCACCTAGTAACATTTCTCTCTCTAAATAAAAAAAGTCTAAATTGAATTTGAACATTAATGTCAAGACTGCAGCAGCACGAAGTGAAAGACAAAGAGAGAAAGAGATTCAATTTTCATCTTGTTTGAGCTGCAGTGATTTTCAACAAAGAATTAATCAGCAACAACTTTAATAAACCAATTTGATATTTTTTCAAAGAAAAGAGTGCCTAAATTCTCTAGTTCCAGCTTCTCAAATTTAAATATTTGCTGCTTTCGTTCGTCTTCTAAAATTGGAAACTTTATATCTTTGGGGTTTGGATTGATTAATTGAGAAAAGAATTAGCAGATAAATGGATAATGTTTGTTGCTGCCGTAGTCTCCTTTGCCTTAAGAGCGCTATGATACATTTTATATCTTAATTTTTAACTATTATGCACCAAGAAAATCAGGTTCTTAAAATATATGTTGTTCGTTAGATTCTTACATCAGATGAGTCTAAATAAATGAACATCCAGCAAAATGCATTACATACAGACTAATAGGAATTAAACGAGTCTCAGTCCCATTTTAATCCCATTCTATGCTTATGCACATTCTGACTTCATACAGTACTCAGCAATGTTTTTTTATAAATGATGACATTAATGGATTCACTTGTGAGAAGTGTTTGAGTGTCCCTTGTACCCAAAATGGTTTTTAATTAATTTAATTAATTAAAATGAATTAATTTTGAATGACAAAATAAGTTTAAAAATCCATCACTGATTCTCAGCCTGTGAGAGAACAGAAACACTCATCTTCCTTCATATCATTACAGTTCTTTTCCTTTAAGTCACCGTTGTCCTCCAGCATGTGCATCTGTTTTCTCTCGCACGCCAGTAGTCACATATCGTGTGTGCAGGCGTTGATCCATAACAGTCCTAACATGTCTGAATAAAGCTGTAAGGGAAGATTTATGATTTATGTGTCTGACAAAAAGCCATACCTTTATAACAGATAATTGAAGCTAGCACATTATTTCATCTCTGAAAAGGATTAGAAAGTGCTCTGCCTTCCAAATCAATATCAGGTCTTGCTTTACCAACATATTAATCCACTCTCACTGAGACCGGTATAAAGGCAAACAAGGCAGAGCAAGCAAAGTGTAGCTGAACTGCAGATGGCAAATCAACACAAGTCATACATCTACTGGACACTGCCTCTTTGTATATAGCAACACGACCGTGAGTGTTCCTGTAACAACTCCAACAGAGTGATTCGTCTTCTCTGTAGCAGATCTTGTCAACTTCAGTCGTTTTCTCCAGTTAGACTTTCATTCATACCATGTTAATAATTTAAACTTAGAAAATCAGTATTTGAAAGAAATAAGGTGTGCAAAATGTAGGAGCGACTCCTGTTGTTTTTTTTGTCTGATTAATTTTTAATTTTAGGAATTTAAGTATCGGATGTGACCAATATTTAAAGACTTTATCATGACACCCCTTAAACCGTGCGTCCATAGCAGCTCTATATCACATTCACTTTTATATCACATGTTGACTGACTGACCTCTTCACCCCATTTACACCTGGTAATGTAATCTATGTCTGGACACGTTACCTGGATAGGGAAAAACACATGTTAATGTAAATGCCTAAAGATATTTGTACATCAAGCGAGAAGGCTGAAAGAGATGCGCCTCTAGTGACTGATTATGAGTGTACTCTGTGCCTTGAAAGTGCAGAAATATGCAATTATACAACAGAACTGCATGAAAAATGAAAGCTATACGGGTGAGAAATAAATGAGATACAGTAAGAAATAATATTGTGCTGCTGGTGCAGCTGATCTGCTGTTAGCAAGGCATGTAATTTATCTAGTGACAGAGTAGCTGACAATATAAAGTTAATAAAGTTTCCCCTAACTCAACAAGTCACAAAACTATGTGCTTGTTTTTTATTTTTAAGGGAGCCTGGGGCAGATTTGCTTCCACCTCAAATTACAGATGTGGAGATCCGATCTAAATAAGGATAACCAGAACGCATGAAAAATACCAGACGCAAACAAAAAGACAGGATTGGATTGTTTATTATCCGGGTAAAGATCACATGTTAATACAAGGTGTAAATAGGGTGTTTGTCAACAAGCTTAATCTGTAAAGGATCCCAGCTACCGATTAGCGATTCGGGGATTACAGCTACTGAGGAGGAGGATGGAGCTGCAGGGATTACAATCTACACATGTTCTTTTTTTTGTTGTTGTTGTTTTTATCTCTTCACATGTTTTGTTGACCCGTTAATCGACAAGTCTCAAAATAGCCTTAAGGGGCTTTACAATACAACACACTCATGTTTAGACTCATTGTCCAAGAGGACTGGTAGGTGAAAAAATGTGTTATGGTGTTATGTAGGGCTGCCCCTGAATAGCTGAAGCGTGGTTTTGTGGCACTGTTTATATGCACATAAAACCGCATGTGGTAGTGTATGTGTCAAACTCTGATACAGACAACACAAGACAGAAGCAGCCCGTAAAACTAACTCTCAGCGTATTTTTTTTTTTCGATTCGATTTTCGAAGTGTTTTGCTGCAGTATCTTCAGCTCTGCGTTAAACTCACACACACACGATGACTATCAGGATGAGTAAACACTCCCATGAACACTTTCTTTCAGCCATTTGACGGACAAGCCCTCTCGGTGGGAAGATCCTGCTGGAAGAGGGGGCTCGGCCTCTGGAGACGGTTCCCAAGGCAACGGGAGCGGGTCACACATTCCCTCACTGTTGTCTATGGCGACGCGGAGTCACATGGACATAACCACGCCCCCTCTGCCTCAGGTGCCGTATTGAACACACATCTTCAAACCAAATGACACAGCACAGTTGTAGAGTTGGGTTGGAAAGTTGCAGTTTGTTTTTTCGTTTTAGGTTAGCGCTGAGGTTCTTCGTGTAGCCGAGCACAGGCACCGAAGAGGGCTGATGTACCCCCAGATTTTCCACATATTGACCAAGGTAAACGGTTTTCCTCAGTTAGATGACATTAATGTTTTACTTTTGTCTGCCTTTGTCTCTGCAAGCATGTATTCTTTCTCTGCAAGGCCCTCAAGGCACCTAATTAAAGAAGGCTTATAAAAATGGCAAAGGAGGAGGTGATATATCAATCTTGGCAGGGCTCCAGACTAACTTTTTTCACCTCCCCGGAACCGTCCTGAAAAACAATTTGAACCGTCCTGAAGTTAGTGTAAGCGCCCCAAAAACAAAATGTTGTTTCTTTACTTTATTATCCTATTGTTAATAAATGATGATAAATTGATAAAATAAATCATATTTATTTTGCTCGATTCAAACAAGAAGACTTAAAAACAAAACTGAAAAGTTATCTGTTGGGGTACCTTTTTACCTCGATGATGAATGATTTAATTGGTTAATTGGTTTTCTGTTCATGTTCAAAACTTTCTGCACATTCAGAATCTCTCCCACATATCTGTGTTCTCTGAGATGTCCAGAAAAACTCGTAATATAATGAAATTAACAGCATTATTTAATGAGATTTTATAATATTTTTTAAAAATCTACCTGACCTATACTTTGCTGTGCTCCCATTCAGACTGTACTAAATGAGACAAGTGCACTGCACTTCATCGGAGGTACAAACTGGAACCGGAACCTAATACTTGTGATCAGGCAGAAATCTCAACACAAATCCACATGTTAACTTCTGCAGCTCCAATGCAGTAATAATTAAACACGCACACAATCCCTTGCGTCCCAGAGAATGTTTCTCTTCGTCCCAAACACATTTCTGTTGTCCCCAGGACGCCATTAGTCTCGAGCCCTGGCTCTTGGTCCTCCCTGTAATATCTCTCCCTGTTCCCTTTCTTCTCCCTCTACCCACCGCACCCCTCAGGGAGAGATGAAGATGCCAGTGTGTATAGAGGACGAGTGTAACTCTGAGCTCCCGCCTGCCTCTCTGCTGTTCCGTGCTGCCAGACAGTATGCCTACGGCGTCCTCTTCAGTCTGGCTGAAACACACCGCCGCCTGGAGAGACTCGCTCTCCGCAAGAGGGCTCCCCTGGAAGGTAGGTCCTGGGGAGCGAATGGTAGACAGATGGACTGCACATACACTCATGTATTCTTAGATTTCTACCTGGGAATTGAGCCAAAGGTTTAAGTTTTCCACAGATGGATTTGTTTCTTTGAATTGATGATTTCTGAGAAAACTAACTATAGATGTTAGGGGTGGATGAGAATATCTTGGAATCAGACTGGTCTTTTACAACTGCCTTTACTATCTGAGCTCTGAAATAATGTCCTCTCGGTAGCCAATTAACTTAGATAGGTGTCTTTTTGGTTGTGTTTATATGTAGTATAATGTGTGATGGTTAGCTAATTAGTCATTACTAATCAGGAAAACATTTGGTGATTTTGTCATGTTACCCTTGAATGTTAATTATTGTAACCTGAATTAAGTTCATTGACAGAGATACAGAGTCTGGTGGTGGTGAGTTTGTGCTTGTGGGAAAGGGAGTGTATAATATATTTCTTGTATTTGTAGGTAAGGTGAAGAATAGACATCAGTAATAATGTTAAAAATGACAAAATATAATATGACCACGACCACCTTCCTTTCCAAGTGGATGCACCAGTTTGAAGTGTCGACTCTGAAAACCGGAGATTTGCGGAAATGGAGATCCATATATCAGAATATCATATTATTATACAGTGTCTTGGAGCTTTAACACCTCCACCGTGCCTCTCTTGGTGTGTCTCCCTTTTGTTGAGCCAGGCCATTACAGTGGTACATGCTTAATTTTTTCAGTTGGTCTCTTACTGGGTCACCACAGCAGTGAAATCATATGTCCTCGCTTGCCCTTATGTTTTTTCTCTGTTCCCTTCAAGAATGAGATTTGTTTTTGTAATGGGTTACATATCTGCTGACTTATCAGACAAGGGAAGGGGAGGAAAAAAGTTTGATGCTTTGATGCTACCCTGAAGGCTTTTCCCATGGAGGACATTATGACTTGCCAAAGAAGTGTAAATAATACCGTTAATTACTTACTAGCGTGGCTCTCTGATATATCTAAATGTAATAGAGCCATATTTATTGGTTACACTGGTGCTTTTCCTGAAATGAAAACAAAAAATATCTGCTGTGAGAAAACTGTGTTCTCTAAAAGTTCCCTCAACCGTGGGAATTAAATCACTGCTAATAGATACACACTCTCTCTCTCTCTCTCTCTCTCTCTCTCTCTCTCTCTCTCTCTCTCTCTCTCTCTCTCTCTCTCTCTCTCTCTCTCTCTCTCTCTCTCTTATATATTTATTTATATATATATATATAACAGCCCATATTTGAGAGACACACTGAACCCCTACCTGCACTTTTACCGTTAGCAGCTTTGGAGGAGTGAGTGCGCTAATATACCAGCCTGCTCCAAAGCCTGTCACTGAAAACCCTGTCATTGTCTCTACTGAGTTGTTTTTATATAAACTTCTCTTGCCTCTGTGTTACAGTTCCTCCAGTGATTGTCAAAGAGTGGAGCAGCGGTAAAGCCAAGTCAGCCCTGACTCCGGAGCTGGTTCCGGCCCTGTGTTTCCGGGAGTGGACCTGTCCCAACCTGCGGCGGCTGTGGTTGGGTCGTGCCAGCGAGGACCGCTCCAGGAGAACCAGGGCCTTCCTGGCCTGTCTACGCTCTGACTGCCCAGCCCTCCTCAACCCAGCACAGGTCCCACAGCATCTGCTGCTTATGTGCTGCGTGCTCAGGTATGACGGTGCTCTACACCACTCCTGGTTGTAGTTTAGTTAACAAAAATCTGTGTGTGTGTGTGTTGCCCTTAATGCAGTGTGATGAGCAGCCCAGTGAGAGTCAGGCACCGAGTGTGTATATTTCAACATTTCTGCTCAGATATTTTCACTGTGCACGACTGCTGAAATGATTAGTCAATAAGTCACTTAATTTGTACTAACTAATAGGGTGGTGATGGCGCAATGGATAAGACACATGCCTTTGGTGTGACAGACCCGGGTTCAATTCCCCACTGTGACCCATCCACCATTGTGTCCTTGAGCAAAACACTTCACCCCTAGTTGCTCCAGAGGTGTGTGACATGACCTCTGACATGTATAGCAAGTCGCTTTGGATAAAAGCATCAGCTAAAAGAATAAATGTAATGACTCATTGATCAAGATTTTGGTGTTGTATAAGTGGAGGTTTAAAGCTGCTGGATGTTCTTATAAAAATCTCTTAGTCTGTTTGTTGATCTGCAAAAGTCGCCAAATTTTATAATTGATTAATTGTGGCAAAGAAGAATTAACTGGCAAAGAACAGGTGGAACCATTAACATGTAAAGGTAACTACACCATCAAACTCTGCTAGACCGTCTCTCCCACTATTAAAAGATGCAACAGAGGAGCGAGGGCGCAACAGCTGAAGGAGACTTTGTCGATGCGTAGTGTGTGGAGTGGATACTTAAGGCTTACTAACTGACCACCACTCAGTTGAAGCAAGGACAATGAGGTAGAGCTGGTAGTCAGAGTAAACCAGCTATGAGAAGATACTCTCCTATCTCTGTGACAGATAGGAGGTGGGACCATTCTGAGAGAGTCACTGTGTGCTTACCTGTGTTGTAGCGGAGCTAGCGGTTCTACTACGAGAGGCTCTACGCTGTGTGTAGGGGAGTGTCCGTACACAGCCATGTCCCTGCTGTTTATCACAGTTCACGTTTCTGCTCATCAGCCATAAAGATCTTTTTTATCTGTGAATAAAGCAGTGGGCGCATGTGTTTTGTTCACTGCCACTGCAGAGGAATAATTCTCCTTCATGTACATGTCGTTTTTCTGTTGGCACACATCAGTCTTGCTGATCAGTCTTGCTGATGAGTGCCAACAGAAAAACGACGCAACAAACATCTATGTCTGAGAGGAACAGGCTGCTGCTACAGTTAACTAGTGTTCTGCTTTTTTTGTTCTGTCTGCTGTCATGCACAATTCTCAATCCTATGTATAAGAGCCTTGTAATTTAACTGCACGTGGAGTGCATCAGTACAGTGTAGTTCTGTGTTCCTGCTCTGAAGTGAGCTTTGTTTTCCTTCTCTGTCAGGTATATGATGCAGTGGCCCGGGGGAAGGATCCTCCAGAGACATGAGCTAGATGCCTTTCTGGCTCAGGCTGTTTCCAGCCAGCTCTACGAACCCGACCAGCTGCAGGAGCTCAAGGTAAGACCCCACTCCTCAAGGTGTGTTCAGACCAAACGCAGAGTGAATATGTTGCTGGAATTTCTTTTGAACATTTCGCAACCCGCGAATATTTGCCCTTGACAGCCAATGGGAGTACTGTGGAAGGCAACAAAACTAGTACGAACTTGGGTAAGTAAAGTACAAGCGATAGCTGGACTCAAGTAACATATTTTCTATATAGTCTTACGGTTTTGCTCACTTTTCTCCTAGGCCTCTTTTTTTGTTCAGTCCTCCGTACAGTAAAGACGTTGAATCGTAGAGCTCTGGGTGCCCACAAATGTTTCTCGTTGATGTCAGGAGAGTCTTAACGCTGATAGGAAATTAAAAATGATCAGCTCGTGCAGATACGTATTTGTGTCTGTTTGCATCTTTGCATTGACTTTGTATGTAACATGCTGCTTGAAAAATTTGCACACTTATGGCCTGAACACACGACAGACGTTTTATAGAGGAGACATGCCACTCAATCACATCCTCAATACAACTCTATGGAGAAAGCCCGTAACGGCAAGGATGACAGTTATCCCGTCCCTCCCGCTAGAAAGCCAATCGTCTTCTTTTAACAGCCAAAGCGGGAATCATATTTCAGCCAATTGTGTGGTTCCACTGACGTAAGGGTCTGTTTTACTTCGACTGCGCATGTGTGGTAGTAGTGACGCATGCGTAGTAGAAATTCAACCGGTCGGGGAAAAACGCTTTTTAAACATTATTTTGGGGCAAAGTTGTCAAACTTTTTCAGCAATTTTTTTTTTTTTTATTAGATTTTACTGCTGATTCTAGTCATGAAGTTTTTATGTCCTGGTGACAAGTAAAAGTGCAGTTCTGGCTCTCTCCCCATTCAGATAGGAGCCTGGTCTTGAGGGTCCGAAATAGCTGCCCAGAGGTGTTGCCAAGATGCTGCAGTGGCATGACTTGCCCATAAGGACTTTTCACACGATCACTCCCTTATTGTTGGATAATCATAAATCAGGGTTTTACCTGATGATTCTGCACACAAGTCTCATGTTTGTATTGTAATTTTTAAATTTAACATTTTTTTGCTCTTGTTTAAATCCCTTTGTGCAGTTTTGAGTTTATAATTTAGTTGCACAACTAATGCATCCTCAAACACTGTGTGCTGGTGGATGTACTAATCTTACTACACTCGAAAATGAATGACACTTGAAAATGAATGTAAGTAGTTTTGGTGTTACAAGCAAATTTTATTTTGGTAGTGTCTCCCTTGAGACAAGATGTAATGCGTACGCCCACATACCATGTGTACAAAACCTCATGATTCACAACTCTTCTGCACTCACTTCCTCTAGCATTTCTACTATTCGTCTCTGTGTTACTTATAAAATGCTGTCATGTTACGTTTGTGTGTTTGCCGTTAGGTGGAGAAGGTGGATGCCCGAGGTGTGCAGCTTGCTTCCCTCTTTATGGCCGGCGTTGACACAGCGCTGTTCATCAATGATGTGTGCGGCCAGCCGTTACCATGGGAACACTGCTGCCCCTGGGGTTTCTTTGACGGCAAACTGTTCCAGAGCAAACTGGCCCGGGCCGCCCGCGACCGGGCAGCCCTGCTAGACATGTGTGAAGGGCAGGTACGAACACAGTTCTTTTGTCCCGATCAAAGTCCTATAATATTGGGTATCTGCCAGTACAGGTCATTCAAGTCTGTTTCGGACACATTAAAACAACAGCTATAGCCTCCTAAATTCACCCTTTTTCTCGAGCTTCTTGATCCAAACACTGAAGGTCCCAATTAGAGGCCATAAAGTTCATAAGCTCAAATTACTGATATGAAATTTATGAAAGATTAAATTGGAGAATACGACTCCTGAAATGGACTTGATGTGATCCACTCGAGAGCATAGGAATCTCGCTGTTGGAGTTGTTTGAACTAAAGAAACACTAGCACTGTAGTTTAGTAAAGGATTGAATTTTGATCAGCTTCATTTTATCTTCTCTACTATTCCGTGTCCCCACTCAGACATTCCCGGGCTGTGTGGTGTTTTCACATCAATAACTCTGTACCTGGATGGCTCAGTCTCAGTTTTCTTTCTGCTCTGCAGGAGGAGCTGGTGTCCAAGGTCGAGAAGATGCGTCAGGCAATCCTCGAAGGCATCAACCTGTCCCGCCCTCCTCCTCCTCCCCCTCCACTTCCACCTCCTGCCTTCCTCCCCCCCACCATGATGCCCCCTTTCTACCCCATGCCTCCACTCTACCCACCTCGCCCCATGGGCGGCATGCCACCTCATCATCACCCACATCATCCACATCACCCAGCCCAGCACAGACCCAGAGCCTTCCCAGGTACAGAGATGCTTTCTTTTTACCGGTTGGTTTTTAAGCATACTTTGACCTTCAAATGGATGTAGATTTCCCCTTCACTTCATCCTAATTCCATACTACACACCCTTCTAGGCAGCTTTGAGGTTTGTGTTCACAGTGGAGACGTAAGAAAATGGAGCATACCGAAAACAATCAATATGCATTATGCTGTTGATGTACACTATTGTCCCACAATGCAATGCATAAATGGAGGAGCAGCTGACAACTGGAAAAAAATGACTGTGGATGGTGATGAAACACAAAGAAAACAAAAAATAACTATTTGACTTTACATGGGAAGGCAAGTTTTATTTGTATAGCTCCTTTCAACAAAAAGGAAATTCAAAGGTATAATTTGCGCTACGGTGCTCTGCAATCAAATACGATTTTAAATAAGCCTGGTATAAAAAAAAATGAAAATCAATATGTGGGCATCAGCGTTGATATTGTGGCGGGCCGCCACAAATAAATGAACATATGGGAAACACTGTGATACTGTATAGAGGTATTGTGTAGTATGGAATTGGGGCACAGCTATAGTTTCCTTCTTGAGACTATAAAAAGAAAGGTCTCATTGGTCACTTCTGTTCTCCTTTCTTCAGGCATTCAGTCCATCCCCCCTCAGGGAGGAAAACTGGAGATAGCGGGCATGGTTGTTGGCCAGTGGGCTGGGAACAAACCAATCCGTGGGAGAGGGGGTTTCAACATGCAGGTGGTGTCAGTGGGAGCAGGAAGAGGGTGAGTAAGATGATGCTGTTTTTATCAAAAATGAGCTTTTTGTCTATGAAACCACCACTTTACAAAGTTGTAACAACATTGCATATGTTGTCATTATGATGACCATGGTTTAGTTGTTGATATTCAAAATATTGACACATTATTTAGTTATAGGGCTTTTGCATTGCATTTTTGTATGGGTAGGAATCTTTGGATGAATAGAAATGGGACTACTATTTCTACCACTCCAGTAAACTGTGTGCCAAACCGTTCACTTCTGTCCTTATTCCACTGAAGGGTAATATGAAACATGTCTGGCAGTTAACCTAACTGGGCCTGATTAAACTCACTACATGCCTACCAAAAAAGAAAAAACAGAGGAAAGTGTGTGAAAGGATACAGCTTTTGTATTTAAAAATTAAGCTGCATCAAATTTGGAAGCATCTTACACTACGTGTGTTGTTATAGTTTTGTCTCCACCGGCGTGGAATACACTGGTGGAACTTTAGTACTGTGAAAAGCTGGCGTCATCCAGAACTGACGAGACTGTTGACAGTTCTTTTCTTCAGAGTTTTTGCAAAGTACACTACCCAGGTGCTGCTGTGTCCTCGCGAGAGTTCCACTTTATTTGTTCTGTCAACATTACAGAAATCTATGTTTGCCATTCGTCAGTCGATTCAGAATTGTAGATGAGAAGAAGATGAGAATCACGTCTACAATTTTTATGTATTGGAAAAAATAAATTCCTACATTTAGGAGATGACTTTAGAATAGGTTGTCACAATGGAAAGGGGTGATTGCTGTTGGTTGAGAGCCGTCAATTTGTTCATCAAAGTTGAACTTGAAGTGAACTGCCCGCATGGATTTATTTCGCTACCATGTACTTATTGTGTGTGAAATCCTTAAATCCTTAAACACTGGCCGAGTGAACTACTGATACTGGTTGTCTTCCACATCCGAACGTCTCTGTTTCTTCGTCACAGGAGAGGAAAAGAGATTCCCGCAAAAGTAAGGGGAGTGAAAAAGGCACCTGCCAACAGAACACAGGTATGACACGAGCAGCGGACCAAACTTTTACACAAAGCTCTTAATTCATGTGATCTATATTCCTACATGAAAAGTGATCACCAGAGAGCATCACAGCTATAAATTCCCTCTTTTTCTTGTCACATTCCTACTTGCCATCATGCCTCCTGCTGTTCTGTTAAAATGCTGTCTGACTGTCCTCCAGACGTCGCCACCCCCCCCATCTAGCAGTCCCCCAAAGCCCTCAGAGGAGGCGGGCTCCACGCCAGAGGTTGCGACTCAGCAGCTGAACGGCAGCTCAGCAGCCTCCGCCATCGGCCAGCCCTTGGAGCTGGCCTCCCTGGCCCAGCCAATCCCTTGTGCCTTAGCCAGCAGAGACAACCAATCAGAGGGGGTGGAAGTGGAGGCCCCCTGTTGCCTTGACGACTGCCCGTCAGACGGAGCACTACAGAAAGAGGAGTGATGGCGTCCTTCGCCGGATGCACTGCTCTGAGAGAGTTCTCTGTGTTCGACTGCCTTTCCCCTGTTTTTGTAGCCCTGTCTGCTAGCTGTGCACATTATCACATGGAGCAGGACGTGAAATGAGGCTCCTCCTCCTCTTCTCTGCTGCTCCATGTGATAGACTAAAGCAGTTAGCTGTTACTTCCTTTTTAGTTTTCTCATGTGGTTTTACATTGTTTTACGAAGAGAGGTTTTCTCCATGAGTCTGTAAGCGCCCCACCCCTCAAAAAATCCTAAATGCCTCCCTCCCCACACTCAGAGTAAAATAAGCTTCAAGCCCCCACCCCCCATTATGACCCACCACTTAAACAAGCCCCTTCTTACGTATGGGTATCAGTACAGTTTTTTTATTTTGTGTTTTTAATTGTCCCATTGTTTGAATCTCTGCACACAGATGTTAAGCTTGCAGTGGATGTGGTTTCCATGGTTCACAGCATCTAGGCCTGGTCGCCATGGTCGGCGGTTGTGTGTTGATGTTTGTTGCCAGCTCGTGTGAGGTTTCTCTTGCATGAGTTCAGAGAGGTGTTCAGAGTTTGACTCTGGATATGTGGGAAAAATGTTAACAAAGTGATGTACCATTCTTCTGTGCAGTCCCCCTTGTCTCCCAAACTCTAGCAGCACTGCTAAACACACTGTTTGTATACAAACTAGCAACAAACACCCTTTTATTGATTGATTTGTTATCTATCACAGGAGCACTTCTGCACCACCATGGTATTAGCGTGCTATCTTACTTTGACCAATGTAGCATAGCCTATTGCTTAGCTGTGGTAAGAGACCCCATGGATTTATGCACCTTATGCTCCAAAGTATGCAAGATAATATCCCACTCCTCAAAAGAAAAAGTGCATTATTATATTCTCTCCCCTTCTCCCTTGTCCCCTTCTCCCGAAGCTTTGATTGTATTTTCCCAACAGAAGCACTTAATGTTGTATTTAAATATAATGAATTTGAAACAAGCCCCCATACAGGTGAATTTGACAGTCTGTTAGGGGTGCCCCCCTACGCATAAGTAAATGATAATGACTTGTAGAACTACATTTAAAGGTAGAGATCTATTTGAGAGACGTCAGAATGTGAACAGAGTGGTTTCAAACAAAGAAGCACTTTGTTTTAAAAATGTTAAACCACACTGGACAGTCCTCTACCAGGTGATAAAGAAATAAAAAAAACTCTGAGGCAACTTCTGGAGTTAAGGCCAAAAAGGAAAAAATAATGCTGCCCAGCAAAAGATGGAAATGAATGATGAGAATTTGGGTAACTGCTGCTAGGCAGAGTTCCCTTCAGACTGGCCTCACGTTCAATCAAGAACTTTGCAATGAAGCTGAAAAGACTCCTGATTTTCCAAATCAAGGATTCCTGGGAATCTTTTCAGATTTCTAAAAAGTTTATTTCCAAAGTGTATTTTAATAAGGCTAGCCGACTGAGGCAGCCAGTGATATGAAAGAGGTGTGGCAACAATGCATCAAAGATCCCTCCACCCGTCTGGTGGCGATTGAGCAACTGTTGTCATGACAATAGCCCAACACTAAGAGCTGTTGCCCCGCAGAGCTCTGGTGTGTCACTTTAGACCAGCAGGAAGCACTTCCCTGCCCTGAAGCACCTCAGCCGAACACGGCAGAGGCTTTATGGGTTGGATCACATGTGACAGGAGAGAGAGAGGCCTCACGGCGGACCTGAGTGTACCGCTCATAATCTGAGACTTCTAAGAAAATGAATTGTTTTATTAGAGCGCTTATGTTTGTAGAGAATGAGATGTGTCCCCCATAGTAGATTTCATCTGACTACAGAAATACAACTTACCAGTTTCTGGTAGCACAACCGCAAATGTAAAAGCAGTAAGACCGACGGATAACTGCCTGAGAGATGCTGGCCTTGAACATTGTAATCTCTGTAAACTTACTAAGAGAGGTTGAAATGAGCTCACTATGTTTAAAAAAAGGCAAGTCAACAAGAAGCACCTTATTTTCTTACTATGTTGATGACTTGTGCTCTATCGTGTGCCACAAAATTGACATGGAAAAAGCTCTTATGAAATGCCATTTTGAAGGACAAACCCTGACTATATATGTAAGTGTTAATGTAGTCGTGTCAGACATCCCCTCAGTTATGAACTCAACCATTTACAGTGAAACGCTGACAGTTGTCCCAGCCATGAGCGTAGGCCTACGCTCATCATCACAGGTCTGGGCCGCGCCGCCGTCTCTTACACCATCACCAAATAAAATCAGAGGTTCAGACTTGTTAACCGTTATTGGTAGGGAGTAAGCATACGAGTGCTGTAGGTGTTTATAGGTTAAGAGTAGGTAACAGCGTCGGGCTTAACACAGGACTGTAATACAGACACAAAGACTAGGCTAGAGAATATAGCTCCACTGGCCGAAATACTAAGTCTAGAATTACTAGGAGTCATATACTTAACTGCTTTCAACTTTTGACATTAGTACAAATATGTGTATCGCAACAGTACATTGTTAGAAGATGGCTTTTCTGCGGCGAGCCAGAGTGTGATGTGGTATATGATGCCCTCTCTCGATTTGCTCGCCAGATTAACAGTTATAAACACACACACATACAAACACACACACACACACACACGGCAAGACAGGTAATCAGTTGCATTTGTTACCAGCAGCATTCTCTCTGCTTTTGTGCTGAAGTGATTTTGTGCAGTTTCAGTTCCCAGTGGAGTGGTCGTCAGTTCATCAGAGATCATTTTGGTAACACATTCTGCTGACTAAAAAAAATAAATAATCCCACATTTTCTCAAGTTTGCATGGACGGATTAAAAGTACATGTTAAAGAGGTGTCGGGTACAGGCACACAGACAACCACGTTATACACATACACACACAACACATGAACACAGAAACACACACAGATACATAGATGTTAAACCCTGAGTTACACAGTAGCTAGTATGGAAAAAAAAGTCAACACAATACATGATGTAGTGTCCCTCTCTTGTCCTTGTCTGTTTTAGTTCAATAGATATTTGATCAGTGATTTTTATGCTCGTTATCCTAACACCCCCCTTCCGCCTGCTATGACACTTTCCCCCGCCGCCTCTCCTCTCTACACACACCCCCAAAACTGTTCATTCACTTCTTTTCTCCACCCCCCCCCCTAAAATCTTCCTCATAAGAGTACATGCATCCATCCACTCACACACACACACTCAACCATGCCCACTGATTCTCATTAAAAGCAGTCTCACACACAAATACACTCAGATATTTTACAGACAGGTTACCCCTCCAGCCCCCGTATCTCAGTTCTCTCTTTCACCTTTGTCACATCCCTCTCTGCCTCTCCTTTAGCCCTTAGGACCGTTTATATTGGCCTGTTTTTTTTGTTTTATTTTCTCTTTGGGCTGCCCCGCCCCTTAATCAACCCAACTAACAGTAAAGGTTATATTAACGTTGATAATCAGTTTCTGTATGTATCTAGCCAGAGTCTGGAAAAAAATCAGAAAAAAAAAATCAAAACGGTTTTATTCAATTGTGCAAATGTGTTTTTCTTACTATTTTTAATGTTATTACATCTTCTAATCTAATCCTTCTACCATTGCTTCAGTTAGTACTGAAATACGCTTAGCCAACCTAGAGATTTGAACTGTAATGATTGCATTTTTCCTTACCTGTATTTTATATGGCATCTTTAGACCACCGTTTATTATGTACGTAAGTAAATATTGCCCGTTTTATGAATTGAAAATTGTCGTCTGCACTATGTATTATGATTCTCATAATATCCCTGATAACAATTTTGTGGTCGACTCATTATTAATCTAAGCTGAACTCTGCGCCCTTGCACAAAGCAGCAAAACATCTCTTGTCAACACCTGAGAACCAAAGTACACCTAGCTTCTCCTTATAAAGCCCCCCGTTACCCCCCAGCGTTGATGGTTTGCCCCCGAGTAACACGTTTTCTGATGAGTATGATTATATATATATATAATGACATTACAGCATGTGTGATTTATCTGACAAGTCTGTGAGGTAACGGTGTTTTTACACTGTGGTTTTCGTGGAGACGCAGACAGACAGGGAAGAAGGAAGGTAGTGTGTTTGTGTGGACAGTGAGTAAGTGAGCGGGGTAGTTAGGTTTAGACATGTGACCATGTGTTTAGGCATTGTTGGTGAATTCACTACTCCTGTTTCTCGCTCACGCTCAGTTTTAACTTCTTAATTGACTGAATTTAGGCTGTGTGAACCACCGCACGCTCTGACTTCTGATCTACACTAAAACACAGGACGAACGACACCTGATCTTTCACTCGTGCTGGGGTTTTGGCGCCCTCTTTAGCATTTTTCTTACATGTAATTGTTGTGCTCTCTCAAACTTGCCTTTAACTTCCCAGACTCAGATTGATAGATCACCTTCTTACCATGCTGAGTCTCTTCAGATGTGGACATGGAGGCTGTTGAAAGTGGCTGAATTTTCCTCAAAACACAAATCTGAGATTCGTTGGCCTCCCAATATAGATGTCATAAAATGTGGATTGCAAAAATTTACATTTTTACCTGTATGGTAAAGAAATTTGTAAAGATGGTTAAATAAATAGATAAGAGAGAAATTAATTGATTCATCTGCTCGAAACAAGCTGTACTTCCAGCTTTTCAGTTGGTAGCATTTCTTTTTAGAGCTGCAGCCATTAGTCTATTAATCGATTTATTCTAGTGACAAAATATTTATTTTCGTCATTTTCACAAGCAAAAATGCCAAACATTTGCTGGTTCCAGCACCTGAAATGGGAGAATTTTATGCTTTTCTTTGCCATATGTGAGCATAAACTAAATATTTGGGTTATAGACTGTTATGGTTAAATCAAACAAGCTATTTGAATCCATCACCCTGGGCTTCAGGAATTTTTGATGGACTTTTTATAGACCAAACTATTTATCAGGTAATAAAAAAAACGATGTAAACATTAATCGGTAATGTAGATAATTATGGCAGCCCTAAAAGATAATACTACAGAGTTCTTGTCAACAAATTACAATCCATGACTTAGAGCCTTGTTTTATAATCCATAAAAATTGAATTCTGATTAATTTCCATTTTCTTGTCTAAGGCAAGAGGAAGGTGTAACTGCAAAAAAATCTCAGCTGATGTGTAGCAAGGAAAATTCACCCCCTCTGTGACTGGTGAAATAATAAAAGCACCCTGCCTCTCTGCCTGCGCAAATGGGAGCATCTCTGAAGAGCTTGACAATGTAAAGAGAACCAAAAGTCCCAGAACAGAAATGTACTATGTAGTGTTGTAGACATCAAACAGTATTATTGTCTGTCATACAGAAGGTGGAAAGAACTCATCAGTTGTGTTGTACCTGTTCTGATCTATTTGCAGGGTTCTCACAGCATTTTGTCCAGTTTGAATAAAGGTCCCTATTCTGTCTGTCTCTCTCTACACTGCCACTCCCCTCCTCAAAAGTCCTCCAAGCTCCAGTATAATTCCCCCCCCCCTCCCCTATTGCTGAGTCCAAGTAAAGGGCTCAAGTTGATCATTGTGGGCCGTTTCTTGACATCTTTGTCAGTGATGCCCTCAGCCACAAGTGTACCAATGCATGTACTTTACCACCCAGGGCCTGCCCCCAAAACTACCTGTGCAGCGAAAATGGTTAAAAATCTATCCATAATATTATTGTTATAGAAATATTATCATCATCATTATTGCTGTTATAATTATGGTTGGTATAATTTGTCATCGTTAGCATTATGGAAGCACCAGACCGTTAGTGGAAAGATGAGAAAAAGAAAGGCTTTTTAATTTTTATTTTTTTTTATTTTGTCTGGCTGTTGGTGGTCTGATCTCACAGAGGGAGGGGAGGAATGGTTCAGAAAGAGACAAAGATGGCAGTCATGTTTGTACTGGTTGGGAAATGACTTACAGTGCTGAAATAAAATTTATTCTTTTAGTAAAAAAAGTATTTGCTGTGTCCAGTGTCTTGATTTCTTTAAAAATTTAAGTTGGCTTTAAAGCTGAATTGAAAGACTGATTCAACACCAATGTCATCCCTATTTTATTAAAGTGAAAAATTCCACAATAATTTGGATTTCAGAAGTAACTGGATACTTAATTGTGAAATTTAAAAGAAAAGTAGTTTTGGGCTTGCATATTTTGCTGTGATTTATAGATGTAAAGATCAATACCACTGTTGTTTGTTCTGTAAATATAAAGCTACTGTCAGCAGCGGGTTAGCTTAGCATTAAAACTGGAACCAGCTAGCCTGGCTCCATCTAAAGGTAACAAAATCCACCTACCAGCACCTCTACAGCTCACTTAACAAGTCACATGTTTGGTTTTTGTTCAGATTACCAGATTCAAAGTGTAAGAACTATTAACAATTTACTATTTTACATTACAAGTTATGTGCTGGACTATTTCTTTGCCGGGTGTAATGACTCCCTGTGGTCTCCAATGGTTATGAAAAACTAGACCCATCAAGGAAATATTAAATATAAGAACCTACATGAAACAGCAAATCGTCGTTTTACAATAAGAAGTGTTAATTGGTGATATTTAGACAGTCGAACAACATCGAAATCATGTTTAAACTTTATTTTGTAACCTGATAACGTCAAACTGACTGATATGATTGATATTCTACACTTGAAGTCTCATTAAGTCCCGTAGATCTCGAGATATTTACGCCCTCAGCACTCAGGCAGCAACCACGAAAACCCTCTGCTAGGAAAGATGGCGAGGAGGAGCTACAGGAAGTAAACCGAAACAGACCAATTCTCAAACAGACGTCGAGTTCGGGAAATTCACGCCGTTATATAGTGATTTTTGGACACGAATCTTAGTGAATCCCCGAATCACTATGAAGCAATTGTGTTGAAAATTGTTTCATTTGATACAGTCCAAAATGGCGGCATCTGCTGGTCGAACCGTTGGTTGCGTTTTTTTTTTTTTTTTTTTTTTAGATGGATTGAATCTGAGGCCACGATTAAACGCTTTGTCCGAAAACATGTCTTATTGTTATTTTTGTTCGATAAATCTGGTATTATTAAAAACTGTTTAAACAGAACCTACATCTGTGTTTGTTTGTTTTTAAATACTGCGGCAGATTGACAGAGAACACCCCGCATTCAAATATGGCGCGACACCCCCCTCTGATACGAGCGTGACGTAGTGAGGCCTCGTTTGGGGGGCGGTCACGTGATTTTTGGCGTGGTGAGGCGAGGCATCGAAACATCTTGCTGCGATACTTTTGTTGTGAAAGGTCGATACTGGGTACGAGTAAGTAGTCTGCGTCGAGCCTCACATCGCTACCGGTACAGGTACAGAGACGGCCGCGGGGCCTGCGAGGACGTGCGGGATGGCGGATGTGACAGCAGTCGGAGTGAGAGGTCGAGAACCGCCAATTCTAGCTAGCTGTCAGCTAGCTTGTTAACACTGTTGGCTAGCTGGCTATCTGAAGGCAGCCTGCTGGTGTTGCAGTTAAAGGCTAAATTAGCCACCATACAAAAAAAGCAGCACGGATAATTTCGCTCTTACTCATATAAGAGATATCGTCGTCCTGTCAACAAGGGCTTATTTGCCCAAACCTAGTGGCTAATAGTAACCAGCTTGAAAGGCTGAGATGGTGCCCAGGTTAGCCTGTTAGCCTCACCTGATTTATGATACTAGCTATCAGCAGGAAATGTTAGCGGTCGCTCAGTCATTGCTGTTGGTACGTTTGATGTGCGTTGGTGGTGAGGCTGGTTCGTTATGCTGCTTATTTTACAGGATGTTAATTTTTTTTTGTTCCCTAGGTTCAGGAATGGAGACCCTCCTCAAGGACAGGAAGCCTCTTTTAGAAGTAACATTAGGCTGCATCATCTCCTGCTGTCTCATATTTTGTCCTGGTCAGATATGTGTCACCAGATAACAGGGTCACGAGTATTTGCTGCTATGCAGAAAGGTAAGAGTAAAGAGAAGTATAGATTCCAGAGAAGAAGGGGGGGCTGTGGGATGAGGTAGTAGTTTGTATAGTTTTAGGATCACACCAGATCTGGGAGATAACTATACAGCCTACTGTCTTTCTCACGGCAACCAAACCCATCACCTACATGATGGAGATCTCCAGCCTGTCCACTTTGCGTTCAGTTGCCATTTGTGACCAACAGTGAGGATAATTTGCTTGTTATATTCTGTATCTTGCTGTCCTGGTGTGTCCCTGGCTGTTAACTAATTTGTCTTATGAATGATCTTGACTAGTCATATTCACTCTTTCTATTAAATTAGCTTGATTTTCTCAGAATCCCCTGCTGCAAACATGTAGAAAATGATGCACTAAGATATATGCAAATACCTAATCCTTGACATAGCTTATTAAAATTGTAGCTCAATTGTACACGTCTTAAAATTAAGATTTAGACTTAACTGTACGATGGATTCACATGTAGGTTGCTATGTTTGGTGGGGTTTTTTAATAATTTGCTGGGACAGATGTGTCTGTAGCTGTGATGTGGTGAGGTAGCAAGTTGTGTTGTTGTGGGGTTTGGGATATTGCAACCCTTATTTTGGAGATACAACTATACAACTTACTGCCTTCCACAATGTGGCAGCATAATGCTCCAACCTCTGCAGTGGCTAGTAAATGTTAGATTTTCTGCAGTGTGTATTGCATGATTTGTCATTTTTATATTGGAGCTGTTTTTTTTTTTTGATTGAAAGAAAATGTGTGTGCAATTATTATTTTTATAATTAACTGGTTCCAGCTTCTCCAACGTGAGTACTTTCTGCTCTGTTCTCTGTGACACCTTCTTCTGACTTGTTTTGTCCGACCAACAGTCTGAAACCCCAAAGATAGTTTAGTGATATAAAACAGGAAGCAGCAAATCTGTACATTGGAAAAGCTGCAAACAGAGAGTGGTAATGGCTTATTATTTAAAAGCAACTTCTCTATTCACCTTGAAAGTGGGGGAAGTTGTGGCAGAAATCCTTATCAATTTAACTGTAAGCGGTTATAATTTGAGAAACATCCAAGGATTGAATTTTATATTGTTTTAAATGTTGTATTTTTGCATCCATTTTTAAAAATAAAGCATATTTCTAATGACTGTAAATATTGTTTATGTACTTTGAGATATTTACTTTGTGACAGGGGAGCTTGTAGTCTAATCAGTTTAGTTAAATGAAGGACTTCTGACTGCAAGGTTAAAATGTGTTTGGTAAAATCTGTCGGTGTGTCAAACTTAAGGCCATTTATTTTCTAAACTGTACAAAAACTGAACAGACTTCCTGCAGTCACCATATTAAAAAGTCTTAAATGTCTAAATAACCACACAAAACCTCCTGAAGCATCAGTGTCTCAGTTCAAACTTCAGAATCACCAGTTGGTTGCCTGAGCTGACCTTGGTGAGCTGCTGTGATTGGACAACCCCCCTCATTTATCCTGCGAATCAGGCGATACCCGGAGGGGGCGTTGTCTCAAACGCAGAAGGATTGGTCAAATCAGAACAGAGTGGGCGGGGCTTAAATGCTTTTCTGCACTGCATCATCCACGAGGTGACCAAAGAGGAGTGAATATTAAAGAGCTCTCACACTGTCTGTATTTCAGACACGTGAATATTGAGGCACCAAGAATTTACAGTATAATAATGTCTTTTAAAAAGTTTGTTCTTTAGGGTTATTTTCTCCCTAAATTAACTAGTGTAAGAACATTTTAATTTACAAAGAGATGTCTGGTTGGAAGTCAATTGCACTAAAGACCATTTATATCTGGATTAGTTAGATCAGTATTTGATTATGGGTGTGGTTTTTTGGATCTGCAGCAAATGTATCTTTCAAACGTTTAGATCACATTTAGTATCAGGCTTTTAGATTATATTCAGGTGCCTTTACTGCATCAGCAACATTACAAGTTGAAATGGGAGAAATTACTAGGAAAGGCCACAGCTTTCACTTAATTACAGGGTTAATTTCTTACAGCAGTGGTTCTCAGAGTGGGGTCCGGGCTCCTTGAAGGGGTTCCAGGGGGACCCCATCAAATAGAGGATTAATTTATTTTCACTTCCATTCATAAGTAACACAGGGACATAACATAGGACTATTTTGGTCATGGGTTGTATATACTTTTTGTAATAGAAACATCTAAATGCAAAAATCCTATAATAAGGGGTGATACTGGGAGAAAATCTTGTCAAACGGGGGTCAGTGGTCTGATTTGTGTCAGTTTAGGGGTCCTTGATAAAAGTTTGAGAACCACTGATAAACAGGGATCATCTAACACGAGACACATTTAAGCCTTGCTGGGAAAAGGAGTGTAAAAAAAAAAAAAAAAAAGCTTGAGATGATCTCATAAGCATTACGGTGCTGTTACCAGCAATGCAACCACAGATACTTCCTGATCCCACAGTAGGTTTTACATCAATTGAAAATAAGAACAAAGATGTGGGAGTTTTTATTCAACAATAAAGACCTATATTGAAATCACTACTACAATTATAGTCAGGTGTGTACAGATGCTTTAAATAATGTAGTCAATAAAATCAGAAGTGCATTAATTTTTCCAGAGTTTAACCTTTAAGGTGGGGGAAACAATCAGAGATGGTTTATCAGTTTACAACTGCGAAATGCTCACAATCTCAGTCAAGAATTTCAATGGATCAAAGACACAAGACTATTAAATTCACAAGATACCCAGCAGACAAATATAGCCTATAAAGTACAATTGTATACACGCATATAGGCCTACTCTACATAGCCACCCACATCATGTTATAAATCAGAATCAGAAGGAGCTTTATTGCCAAGCAAGGAATTTGCTTTGGTGATAAGGTGCTACACATAGACAAACATACAGTTGACATAAATAAATGTAGAAATATACAAATATGGAATAAACAAATGCAGGTTATATAAGAATAATAAATGAATAGAGAAAAATAACGCAACTATTTGCAGAAAAAGAAAAATGTGGCAGATCTTTACATGTGCATTACTCCAGTTTGTGTCGTGCAGACATACAGTGGGTACGGAAAGTATTCAGACCCCTTTAAATTTTTCACTCTTTGTTTCATTGCAGCCATTTTCCAAAAATCAAAAAAGTTCATTTTATTTCTCAGTAATGTACACTCAGCACCCCATCTTGACAGAAAAAAACAGAAATATAGAAATTTTTGCAAATTTATTAAAAAAGAAAAACTGAAATATCACATGGTCATAAGTATTCAGACCCTTTGCCGTGACACTCATATTTAACTCAGGTGCTGTCTATTTCTTCTGATCATCCTTGAGATGGTTCTACACCTTCATTTGAGTCCAGCTGTGTTTGATTATACTGATTGGACTTGATTAGGAAAGCCACACACCTGTCTATATAAGACCTTACAGCTCACAGTGCATGTCAGAGCAAATGAGAATCATGAGGTCAAAGGAACTGCCTGAAGAGCTCAGAGACAGAATTGTGGCAAGGCACAGATCTGGCCAAGGTTACAAAAAAATTTCTGCTGCACTTAAGGTTCCTAAGAGCACAGTGGCCTCCATAATCCTCAAATGGAAGACGTTTGGGACGACCAGAACCCTTCCTAGAGCTGGCCGTCCGGCCAAACTGAGCTATCGGGAGAGAAGAGCCTTGGTGAGAGAGGTAAAGAAGAACCCAAAGGTCACTGTGGCTGAGCTCCAGAGATGCAGTCGGGAGATGGGAGAAAGTTGTAGTAAGTCAACCATCACTGCAGCAATCCACCAGTCGGGGCTTTATGGCAGAGTGGCCTGACGGGAGCCTCTCCTCAGTGCAAGACACATGAAAGCCCGCATGGAGTTTGCTAAAAAACACCTGAAGGACTCCCAAGATGGTGATAAATAAGATCCTCTGGTCTGATGAGACCAAGAGAGAACTTTTTGGCCTTAATTCTAAGCGGTATGTGTGGAGAAAACCAGGCACTGCTCATCACCTGTCCAATACAGTCTCAACAGTGAAGCATGGTGGTGGCAGCATCATGCTGTGGGGGTGTTTTTCAGCTGCAGGGACAGGACGACTGGTTGCAATCGAGGGAAAGATGAATGCGGCCAAGTACAGGGATATCCTGGACGAAAACCTTTTCCAGAGTGCTCTGGACCTCAGACTGGGCCGACGGTTTACCTTCCAACAAGACAATGACCCTAAGCACACCGCTAAAATAACGAAGGAGTGGCTTCACAACAACTCTGCGGCTGTTCTTGAATGGCCTATGGCTTATGACCATGTGATATTTCAGTTTTTCTTTTTTAATAAATTTGCAAAAATTTCTACATTTCTGTTTTTTTTCTGTCAAGATGGGGTGCTGAGTGTACATTACTGAGAAATAAAATTAACTTTTTTGATTTTTGGAAAATGGCTGCAATGAAACAAAGAGTGAAAAATTTAAAGGGGTCTGAATACTTTCCGTACCCACTGTATTGCAACAGAAGAGGATGTTGCATACATAAATATATAAACTGACAATATAAATTTTTTTTAATAAAATAACGATTAAGTGCCAGATTTGTGCATGATATCAAATGAAGAAAAATTTAGATATGCAGAGACATAAATTTAACCATTTAGTATTTCTTTCTTTGCACTTTGCATTTTTATTGGTTTGCAATTCACAGAACCAGACGACAGAAATAGACATTGTATGCTTTATATATATATATTTACACATATTTTCACCTACTTTCATGAACATAATACATTTATTTTCATATATCTATCTATTTCCAGCAAAGCTGATTCTGACTCTGACACCAGTTGGTGGCGGTAATGCGCCATCTTGTTACATGCCCACCGCCCAAAAGAAGAAGACATCCGGTGACGCCGCCGTCAAATGCGCGAGCTTCGGTGTGACGTCACTGTCTGAACGAACATGGCGAACATTCGGTGTGTCAAGGTGAGGAAAGAAACCTGTCCGCGCGCAGGAGGGACTCTGGCAGAATGTGATGCGTTGAGACTTTTACTGTGTTGTGATGTGCGCGCCTTGTTTTCTTCCTCCTGCTGGTTCGCTCTCCTCGTAGCGCAGAAGTGCAAGTTGTGCAAGTTGGCTAATAACGGTAACATGTTGGGAGTGAATGAGGGGACGCAGCGCCCTCAGCCGTGTGTTGTGCTAAACCTTTGGCCTCTCAGTCACACTGACCGTGACATAAAGGGTTAGTCCAGCTAAATCACAAAAGCAATGAATGAATGAATAATAATCCTATCTGGCCTTGCAGATACTTTTTTTTTGCCTCGGTTTTGACGCTTCCCTTTCTACGGAAGCTCCTCTGCGGTGTTTTATTTTTGCTCTTCTCTCTGGTTTAAAGTGGTCACTTGCAAAAATGTGATGTCTCACATTACCCTGCACCAATCAGAGTTTAGCCACATTTTAATCAAAATGTGATGGTGTTGGATTGTTTGTCTGATCAAACTCCACCCGCAGAGTCCTGATGAAGGAAAGTGCATAGTTGTCAAATCCAAGTGGCTGATTTTGTCTGATTTTTGTCCACTTTTTAAAAAAGTATGTTAAAATGTTCTGAAAAATAGTTTCCACTAAGAAATTTTAACAAACAAATGAAAATGATTTGAGAAATGTTTATTTGCACAATAACAAAACATGCAATTTAAATATTGAAGAAACAAACGTGTAAGTTAAGCTAAAAAAAAGCTGCGGACTACTGCATTATATTCTGTTATATTTTTCAATTGTCCCCTGCCATCTGATTTGTTTGTTTCCCTTTATATAAGTAAAGACATTTCTGCCATAAATTGGCGAAGAAAATGTCTATAAATGTCTATACAATTTCCCTGTGAACAAACAAAAAAGCATTTTGTGTACCCTTTTTTTTCCCTCATAAAACTTTTGCAAAACTGACAAAACCCAAATATATTATTTTACTTATTTTTTGCATTTGAAATGAATCAGATCAGTGTTGTCTCTCCTTTCACCCATCTTTCACAGTGACCCATGTTTTTTTTTTTCCTTTGTTTTTCTTTTTATTTCCTTTTTCCTGTCCTGCCCTCCTTCCCCTGGTCCATTCCTGTCCGTGTGCGTGCAGGGCATGGTCGGCCTGGTGACGGGCGGTGCGTCCGGTTTGGGCCGAGCCACTGTGGAGCGTCTGGTGCAGAACGGAGCGTCTGCTGTGATCCTGGACCTGCCCTCGTCTGATGGACCGGCTCTGGCAGCCAGTCTGGGGGACCGCTGTGCCTTTGCTCCTGCAGACGTGAGTCCAAAACGCACCAGACACAGTAGAGGTGGACACGTTCACTCATACAAATATGCAAGCGGGGCACGGTGTGGGATAATAATTTAGCTGTCAGCACAGACCAATGAACCACGTCCAGTTGTTCTTGATTTTTAACCCACCTGGATGACTGGGAGTCTTCACTCACACAGACCAAGCAGTATATACTGTAACCATTTTGTTGATATAGTGTTTACTATTATGCCAGTAAAAGTGTTATTACTACACATAAAAACATCCAAAATTGTAAAGCCACTTAACAGTCTGTCAAAACGCTACAGGAGTTAAGAGGCTTTACAGTCTGTACAGTGTACGACAACCTCTATCTTGGACCCTCAATTCAGATAAGAAAAAACTCTGCCCAAAAGAACATGAATGAGGGAAGATCTGATATCTCTCAGTAACTGGAGGTACTTCCATCTGAGAGAAAACGGTATACTGCTCTTTATTTTCAATATTATTTCCATGTGTACACAGCGACACGGCCTGCTTGCATGTATGTCTTTATACACTAACCATTTTCGCTTTTGCTCGTGAGCATTTCTGTATTTTTGCAGCATTTAGTGTCACTTTCCTGGCGGGTTTTAATCCCTTTTATTCCTTTCGGCTCCACCTTTTCTCTTTCTCTCTTTCGCCTGCGCTGTCAGTTTTCCTCCACACTGCTCGTCCATGCGTGTGATGACAGAGATCATACCATCAGGTTAAAAGTCTATGGTTCTGAGGGACTGCCCTTTTAAACGTTTTAATGTCTTTCAGCTCTAAACAAGCAGATGGATACAGTTGGTGCATTATGCAGCCAAATATTTCACCTCAGTGATTAGTAGAAACTAAACCAGAGATAAAAAGAGATTAATATTAGACTTAAATTCATCAGGTGGAGACGGACACAATTTTAAATGAATGCTAAAGTTGCTTTTTATCTGCTGGATGTGTAAATAATTAGCACTTTTGCCATCTCAACTTTATAAGGTGATGATATGTAAATAATATAGTTGGTATGTGAATGTTGTGGTTACAGATTTTTTGCCCCAAAGTGGCTAAAAAAATCTGTTAAATTAGATTTAAGAGAAACATTTAAAATACAGGTCAAGGCTGCAGCGGTGACTGGAGGGGTCATGTGCACTCTGCTCAGTAGGTGGCACTCTCGCACAATCCAGCACCATCAGTACTGCATGGATGTAAAGTTCTTCTCTTGTTCCATTGTTCATGCTAGACCAGGGGTTTTCAGTTAGAATTCAAAGAGGTCTAGTTAGAGAAAATTTCCCGATGCAAAGGTCCAGAACATCATAACGACTAACTTGTGTTATCATTTATTGCCAGAACATATAGTTGTATCAACATTTGTTTTTAGTCAACAACTGACTGTCAAATCAAATAATAATAAATATATAATAAACAATATTCAGTTTTCACATCAAACCGGAGGGATAATAAATAACTACTCTAATAATAAATTCAAAATTTAAGTAAACTAAAAGAAAGTGCTTAATTTCCCTGGAGATGACTGCGGTCTGTCAATTAGTGACGTCTCTGCCAGACCAAATGAATTGTTTCCTCAGTGCATTTACACACGTGTTCTTGGTTATATCTATTTTTTTTATCACAGACTCGTGTTATTGTTATGTCTAAAAGGGCTCTGTCATTTCCCAGGTTACGTCGGAGGCAGACGTACAGTCAGCGGTGTCGCTGGCCAGAGAGAAGTTCGGGAAGCTGGACCTGGCAGTTAATTGTGCCGGCATCGCTGTCGCCGTTAAAACCTACAACTTTAAGAAGGACCTGCCTCACAGCCTGGAGGACTTCCAGCGTGTTATCAATGTAAGACGAACACACAGCAGATGCATACGGTGGAACAAGAAACGCCAGTTGCAGCTGTGTGACTTTCCCCTGCGTGTTTTCTGCAGGTGAACATTGCAGGAACCTTTAATGTGATCCGCCTAGCTGTGGGTGCGATGGGGAAGAACGAGCCTGATGCGGACGGACACAGAGGCTGCATCATTAACACAGCCAGTGTGGCAGCTTTTGATGGACAGGTCATTTGAAACGCACACCAACATAAAACAAATCACAAAGTGGCCTCTCTGTTTCTCACGTTTTCTTTTTTCTTTTCTTCAGGTCGGCCAAGCGGCGTATTCGGCGTCTAAAGGTGGCATCGTAGGAATGACTCTCCCCATCGCACGAGATCTGGCACCCATGGGCATCAGGGTCATCACCATAGCACCCGGTTAGTGTTAGTTACATAGTTAAAGAGTGTAAACATTCACTAAGGGGTAGGACCAAAAAAGTGTTGAAGAAACTGGCCTGTCCTTTCCATGTGTGGCTGCATGAACAGGTGCAGGCGGCAGCACCTGGAACACACGTGTGTATGGATCTAGTTTACAGAAACATTTTATTTATGTCTATCTAAAAGTTGTTTTTACACTTCGGTTTTTGTACAGATGAAACAAACAAGATATCGAATATTTGTAGAGGTGCTGGTAGGCATTTTTTTTTTTTTGCCTTTGGACAGTGCCAGGCTAGCTGCTAAGCTAAGCTAAGCTAACCTGGCTGTAGCTTTATATTTACCGTACAGAGGCTCTTTTCCTTTAAAAACAAGGTATGAATATTTATTTGCGCTTTTAAATAGAGCTTAGAAATTTTCCTAAAACAGCTGGTCACTGCAGTTTTTTGCAGAAGTTATCAAATAGTAAAACTTAAATTTGCACTATTTTCAGCGGGGGATTAACGATCTGAGTTAACTTAAGGTTTGAACATTAAATAACTTCCTTGGTGTCTAAATCTGAATTTTTTTTTTCTCTCCCTCATCCTCCAGGTCTGTTCGCCACTCCCCTCCTGGCTGGTCTTCCAGAGAAGGTGCGCTCCTTTCTCGCCCGCCAGGTGCCCTTCCCCTCACGGCTGGGAGACCCCGCCGAGTTTGCCCACTTGGTCACGTCGCTGGCTGAGAACCCCATGATTAATGGAGAGGTCATCAGACTGGACGGAGCCATTCGCATGCAGCCCTGAGCCAGATGGGGGGTGTGTGTGTGCTGTTGTTGTTTGGGGTATTTGTTGTTGTAGAAAACTGCATACAGTAAATGTACACTAATGGGTCATAAGCACCATTTAATCAGGGTTGTGAGTGAGAGAGGTGACTGAATGAGACTGTACACAATTCAGAGCATTGCAGTACTTTGTTTGTAAACTAATCCAGATAATAAACCTCAGATACTTTGATTTATTCCAAGAAGACTTTTTTTTTTTTTTTCCTTACAGTAAAACCCCAAAGTTTAAAATTTCTTTTTTATTCGTCTTTCAAATCATCCTGAGCACAAGTTTGATTTGAGAAATTAATATGCCTTTATTCCAGATATCAGAATTTGCCACAAATACATTAAACACTTGCACATTGGACGGTTTTTAGCAAGTATTGGGGGCTGCTGGCTACACACTGTTGAATCAAGTCAAAAAGAATAGCACGGAGAGAAGAAATACATAAATAATTGACATAAGAGATCGAATAAAAGATGCCGCAGTTTTCAATAACTTCAGAGGTTTAATTGTTGGAACAAAAAGGCACAAAACACAAAGAGCTGTACTTGTCACAAAGTCACAGCCTACCACAAATTAAATTCAATCCCATTCCCTAACAGAGAAATACTTATTTTACTGCCAATGGAGAAGCCTGTTCCCAGCACCTTGACCTCCACACCTGTCAGACCGACGCCAATTCCTGTGTCTGCTGCCAGACCCACTGTAGCTTTCACTGGACCAGCAGAGGCCGAAGCACTGGCCACTTCTGCTTTGGCAAAGGCTCGAGCGCTGAGAGATGTCACAGAGGCTCCGATTCCCGCGCTGGCGTTGGGCCCTTTGGCCTCAGCATCAAAAACGCTCCATTCAGCTCGTGCATAACCCATGCCTGCAGCGGCGTACACTCCTGCCTTGGGAAGGCGCTTTCCAGGTTCATCCTCAAATGCCTCTGCAAATGTGTTGGCACCTGCATAGGTCCCAGCAGCAAAAGCTTTTCCAGGACGGTCAAAGGTGTCGATCAGTTCCTGCGCCCCGGGGTCCCCGATGCACACGTCTTCACCTGAATATTGAACTGCATAGGCTGCAAACAAACACACATTACATCTGAAAAATAACTGGAGAAAGATGTAACCAGGCATACATTTCTTCGTTGTATCTTGATTTTTTTAGTTTCAACAGCATGCAGTTCAGTAAAAAGTCTACTTTACTAATTAAAAGATGATACACTTACCCTCAGCTCTTTTACCTGAAATGAAAGAGTAAATCCTTCAAATGTCAGTATTCACTTAAAAATTCATAAAATGTTACAAAACTTCCACAGTTTGTGCTGTAGCCTGTGTGTCGTCATAATTATATACACTTCAGTCCATAAACCCTCAATCTGCAAGTTTAGTTTTTGAATGTTAGCAATGTATTCAAAGTTACACTGATAGTGCTATTTTTTTAGGAAATATAATATATACCAATTTGAGCAAAGTATGTCCACAGAACATTATGCTTCTAGATTATGTTTGCCTACCTGGCATCTTCAGGGCAGATATTGTGCTCTAAAAGAAAAGAGGAAAGGACGATAAACACCAGATTAGAATTGAGTCAACTAGAAAATACCACAGGATTATCATAACATTTGGTGCAGAAGTTCATGTTCCCCTCAGGATGAATTCTAATAACTTCCCTACCAACCCCACTTTGCAGTTAGTGCTCATTAGCAAATGTTGGCATTCTTACATTATAAAGTAAAGATGGTGAACAGTATCTGCTTAACATCAGCATCTTAACATAGTGACACTATGAGAATGCTGAAGTCTAAGCTCAAATCACCAGTGTGCCTACAGCTTTGAGTCTGTTGACTGCTCGTGTGTTAAATGTTCTGCAAACCATGTTTTCTGTGTGAAAGGTGGAGAGAAAATGTGAAAACAAACCAGAGATCATCACAAAGTTCAGCGAATCCAACGCAAGTTTGCTGAATGGTTCAAATCAGTGATAAGAAACTGCAAAGCACAAGTGTACACCACTGCAAAAATGCATTTTTTGTCTTCCACCACTGCCATACATTTGACATGCATGGCAGTGGTGGTGAAGTCCTAAGCAATTAAGCGGCAATGCTGTTCACCTATATGTTAAATAAGGAGAAATGTTTGTAGACCGACACATGTTGATAATAAGTACTGAAACTTGTTAATCTGGAGGTAATAGTAATAATAACATATTTATATGGTAACTTTAAAGAAATCCAAGGACACATGCCTGAATTAACTATTTATGACACGATAAATATTTTTAGAAAAGCTACTGCCTATGGGAGTTTCCAGGCTGTGGTGAACAGATGGTGTTTGGGGAGTTTTTTTAAACATGTCCAGGGATGAAGCATTGCAGATATCTGCAGAGACGCCATTTTAGAGGGTCGGGGCTGCAATACTGAAGGCGCTGTCTCTGAAGGTACGGAGTCTGGTGTGGGGAATGGAGAGCAATGTCTGTATCCTGAGGAAGGAACATTTGATTTAGTATTTCCCATTCGCATCATAGTAGCTTTATTTGAGCTTAAGGACTCAGTTTGGATCTCTCCACAACCAGTAGGACCAGGGCTTACTTTGATAGGAGTATTGATTCAAAGCAGACTTATAAAAATGTGAAGACGCATAAAAGTTACTTTTCATCCTTTTCCACTTTCCATTTATCTTCATAAGATGCAGACAGCTTACCTTTTTATGTCGCTTGTCCAAGTATGTTTCTGGTTCTTCCCCTGGACTCAATGCTGTTCCTCACTTTTCCATTAGGGAGCAAAGATGTGTCCATTTAAGCACATTGTTCTTGATGAAATTTGATCCAAGCTCCCTCCCCTCTCGGCAAGGCATGACCCAAAAGGCACTGACGAACAATTCAAGGAAGTGTTGCTGTAACAAACTCTCATATTTAGCAGCATGTTTCCTTTAAAATTTGTCAGAACTCAAAAAGAAAACGAGGTGATGAACACAGTAATCAGTTAATGTGTTTAATTAAACACATTAGAATTTAACTCTAGAACTACTGCTTTCTTTTACTCAAGTCAAAATATTTATTCCACCACTGAAAGAAATCTCCAAGAAGCTGAACATTGTCATATTTTGCAGAGATAAAATATTGGATGTGGGTTGGGTCTGTACACTGGTTGGCAGAAACAGGAGGCTTGTGTGGTGGCATCTGTAGGTACTAATACATTTTACTTACTTCACTCTACTCTGTTACAAGTAGTAGCCCTATATTCAAGATTTTGCTCCACTAAAAGTACCAATGTATTACCAGCAAAATGTACTTAAAGTATTAAAGTATACTTGTGATATACTTTATGTTATTATATACTGTATATCACTTTTAAATTTTATTAGCTTTAACATTTAAGTAACTTTTAAATGTTACAGCTGGGTGAAGTGGAGCACTTTATAACCACTTCATATACTGTTGAATAGTTTAATCTATAGCACAGTGTCATATTTTATAAATTGAGTTCTGTTTGTAAAATCAATCTATCCAATTATATAATGCAAAGTAACCAGTAACTCCATCTGTCATGTAAATGTGGTGGAGTAGAAATATAAAATAGCCTGAAAATACTGAAATACTCTAGTCAAAATTGTACTTAACCCCTCTATGGTACACATTATTTTGCCAGTGGATCAAAAAATGATGTTGTTTTTTTGTCATTAAATGGACCAAGTAACATAATTTACATTTATGACGCTTTTATCCAAAGTGACTTACAATTGCTATACATGGCAGAGGTCACACGCCTCTGGAGCAACTAGGGGTTAAGTGTCTTGTTCAGGGACACAATGGTGGATGTCTCACAGTGGGAATCGAACACCAAAGGCAAGCATCTTATCCATGCGCCATCACCGGTCCGGCCGACCCCTGCTCCTCGTGTTCTGTTGGCGGATCGACCGGCTTCAGCCCCGCCGGTGGTCCGGCCGACCCCTGCTCCTCGCACCAAGGCCCTCAGCCCAGCAGCCTCATCCCTGACTCCCCCCGCTGCTGTCACGCTGCTGGCCCCTAGCCTGGCTCCCCGGCCTCTGGAGAGGTCGTCTCGCCTTGCTGCCCGGCCTCAGGAAGGGTCGTCTCGTCCCTTAGCCCAGCTCTCGGGCCGCCCGCCCCAACTCTCTGGCTCTCCTTCTCCGCCCTCGGGCGGCACAGCTCTGTCCTCGGGCTGCCCACCGGACCTCCCTGGCTTCCCTGCTCTGTCCTCGGGCTGCCCGCCGGAGCTCCCTGGCTCCCCTGCTCTGTCCTCGGGCCGCCCCCCTGAACTCCCTGGCTCCCCCAGTCCGCCCTCGGGCCGCCCGCCGGAGCTCCCTGGCTCCCCTGCTCTGTCCTCGGGCCGCCCCCCTGAACTCCATGGCTCCTGGTCCGCTCGGACCCTCAGGTCCCTCTGCTTTGCCCTCGGGACGTCCGTCCGAACCCCCTGGTCCCTCTGCTCCGCCCTCAAGACCCCCTGGTCTCCCAGCTCCTCCCTCTGGCACCCCATCTGTACTCCCTGGCCCCCCAGCTCTGCCCTCTGGATGTCCGTCTGTTCTCCCTGGTTCCCCAGCTCAACCCTCTGGCACCCGGTCTAGCCCTAGGTCCTCAGTTCAGCCCTGCCCGTTCCCCTAACCCTTCCCAGTCCTGAAGCCCTCCCTGAATTCCCTGTGTTTTGTTTTTGGACCCCCACCAGCCGGACCCCAGTGCGACTTCCTCCCCCCGATGTTGGTCTGCCGAGCCCCGCCTCGTCCAGTGGGAAGGCTGCCGGGAGGTCGTCCGTTGAGGAGGGGGCCCTGTTGTGGTGGCAGCCCGGCTGACGATGAGTGTCCTGGTTTTTCTCCTATTTATCAGTTATTCTGCTTTTTCCTTGGTTTTCTGTTCCCTGTGTTTTCTCCCCTGTGTTTTCTCCCCTGTGTGTGCTCTCTCCCTCTGCTCCTGAGCCCAGCCAACGACCCGCACCTGCACCTCATCAGCCACCTCGTCAGCCTGCCACACCTGCCAGTAGTCAACCTCATCCCTGCCTGTATTTCTACCCCGGTTCTCCACACCACTCTGCTTGATCGTTGTTGCTCCATACCTGGTGCCACCTCCACGTTCAGGCGCTCACGTTTCTTATTTCTTTTCTCACATTTTCCCTGTGCTTTGTCTCTGTCATCTCTAACCCTGTCTCTCTGTCTGTTTCCCTCCCAGGTTCACTCACCCTCGTCCTCCGTTCAGTCGGCTGGGCTCATCCACCGGCCCTCTCCTCCTCGGACTTCCCCCACGGCGTCCTCCCTGTTCTCCCACCGCTCCTCGCTTCCTCGGCCCCAGTGTTCCCCGGCTCCCAGTCTCCTTGGTTCCCCGTGCCAGTGTTTCCCTGACATCCACCTCTCCCTCCACTCCAGTCCCTCTACCCCTTTTTCCCTCAATAAACCTCCTTCCCTCAGAGTGCTGTGTTTGGGTCCTCTCTGTCCCCACACCACACAACCTCATAACAATACCAAAATGACATGATATTTCTTCAAGGCAACTATTTTTCTATTACATAATTATAATCTTGGTCATAACATGGCACAAAAATATGTTTTGAGGGTAGTTTAGTGCAGAGAGAAAATGGAGCTGAGTCATGTGTCAAAAGCAGCAGTAAAAGGATTCCTAATGGGAGCCAGGGAATCGTGTGACAAATATTAACACTGCTTTGTTGAATTAAGGTTTAAAGGTCAAGTTTCTGGGAACACCCCTGCAAATCTTTTAAAGTAATGCATCATATTTTGGTTTGTGGAGGTGCTACTAGGGCAAAAAGGGTATGTTGCCAGAGGCAACATCATAGAGGGTTAAGTACAGAGCTTAAAGAGAAATCTTCTTACTTACTTTCCACCACTGCTAGTTATTATGTGATAAAACTCAAAAATACAAAAGATGTATGTAATCAGGTCATTGGCCCAAATTAATAACAGTTATACCCTATTTCTTTACTACCCATGGGCCAAGTTATTGGAGTAACAGTTACTGCCCCTTCATGTGCACAAAATCTTTTTTAGCAGTTGACAAGGACAAACTCCTTTCCTGTGATAAATGTAAATATCTTTCTTTTATAATATATTTTGTTTATAATCCACTTCCAGTGTGTTGATGTGACACACACACACACACACATATGTGACCGGTTTTTAAAAATGCAAAAATAAAATGATTTTAAGAAAGAGGTTTTTTGGTTAGCATAGAAGGCACTAAACACAACCTCACAAGCTGTATTTTGTATGAAGCCACAGTTTACATAATACTCCATTGAAGCTCAGATCCAAGGAGAGAAATACTTGTGGGTGTTCCCAGAAACTTTAAACCTTCTACACCGATACGGTCTGCTCCCAGACCGACTTTAGCTTTCACTGGACCAACAGAGGCTGAGGATCTGGCCAGTTCTGCTTTAGCAAAGGCACCGAAAAAGGAAGAGAGGCTCCAACTTCTGCGCCCACTCCTTCACCAGCATACACTCCTGCCTTGGGAAGGCGCTTCATAGATTTATTATTACCTCCTTCTGCATGTTTCCCAGAAAATGTATAGGTACCAACAGCAAATGAGTTACCACGCCTGCCAGCGGTGTCAATCATCTCCAGCATTTTGGGTATGGTGCCCAGTGCATCAAGAGAAACTTCTGCACTTCTTTGCACAACTGCAACAACAACAAAGAGACACTACATTTAGTCTCAAAGAGGACTAGAGAACAACCTTACCAGTAGATTACATTCTAATGTGGAGTGGCAATTAGGATAATTGTTACAAAATTTGGACAAAAACCATCTGATAAACTGCATTTCATTGACATTTTCTGAGTTGGAGTTGCTCAGGAGTTATCAAGCCTAAATGTTTCAATTCCATAAAAGTATTAGGTAGGATTCAGTATTTTGGCACTATTGTGAAATTTCTTATTGTCGAAAAAAAAAGTATTTAAATTTAAACTTCTCATGAAATCACACCTGTTTCTCAAAATATCAGCACTTTGAACAAAATCGGCTCAGTGGAGTAACACTTTGTTTGACATAAAACAATTTAAAAAGTACTTTACTTACCCTCAGCTCTAAGGTCTGAAAGAATGAAAAGGCAAACTTTAAGTCACATGATGTGTCAAATTCACAATGTTATAACAACAGACTTGACATTTTGACTTTAATGTGAACATTTGCTATATACAATGTTTGTATAGTGTGAAGATACTTTTCACACTGTTCAATAAAAAACAAAGGACATATTGTTTGTTTTCCTCCAATAAAATCTGGCAGCTCTTTGTTTCACTTTCAGTCACTGAAGTTACAAATTAACTAAATGTTTAGATAAAGTAATCTGTATCCTTAGAAGTCCTCAATACTCTGTATTTCTTAGAGGAAAGTATTGCACCTATTTTTCTGGATGATGTTTGCCTTCCTGCCATCTTCACAACAAGCAGGTTACTCTGAAAGAAAAACAGGAAATGTCAACAGCAGATTAGAACAATAGTTTCTCTGCGAGAACTGTCTCAAGTGGAATAAAAATAGCAGTGGTAATATTCAGTATAGATCTACAGCAAAGTCATTTTATTATAGTTTATATTGTATTACACAAAAAGTTATTTGTTGATTATGTTGTAGACAGAGATATGTTTTTGCTGTGATCACTAACTCACAGGTGTGTTCTATCAATATCAGGGGTATTTTGTACAAATGTAGAACGACTTCCGTATAATTTCACTTTAAAGATAAGCGCACATTGTGACTTTCGACCCCATCAGTTGGGTGGTAACACACAGGAGGGTTGAAAGTAAAATAACTCGATTATTTGTGTTAATCTGTTGGTATAATATAACATAAACAAGAAGAAACACTTGTGGTCTCTGTAGTGGGACTAAAGCAACACTTGTTACTTTTGGCTAAAGTAACAAGTGTTACTTTCGTCCCAAAAGGAACTCCTGACATATCAACACGATTTATTTTTACACTGAAAAACTCTGACATGGCAAACTTCAGGATGTGTTAAAGCACTAAATAACCTGTAGATTAATCATTACTGTGAGACATGAAAAGAGAGACACAACTTGTAATTCGAAAAACAGTAGGCTTCGGAAATTTGATTGCAATGCTCGAAAACTGTTTTCCGAAGACGGCCGCGGGAAACAATGCCGAAATCATGCGATTTTTGGCAGTTCCATCAAGGGTTGCATGCTGAAGGTGCTGTCACAGCTTTGACTGCAAATGCAGTCAGGGTCCTGAGAAAATCGCCTTGTTACTTTTGTCCCGTGTAGCCCCGGGTTTACCCCTACTGCTAATGGAAAAGCATCATATGTGACCCCGTTTAGTTCCGTCAACTTCAGACTGCATTTCCCACAGGGATCATTTCAGAATCAGAGCATTTTGTCTGTCTGATTTTGCTGACCTGTTTAGATTTTGTTGATTTGGTAATCAGTGTTTGCATTTTGTGCTTCTTTCCCTGTGGGAAATGCAGCCTGAAGTTGACGGAATGAAATGGGGTCACATAGATGTCAAATTAGTAACAAGTCAATAACATGGGGCAGGCTGCACGCTCCGCTTCTGAGGGGCTGAGGACGCATCAACACCAGCCGTAAGGTGCAGCCGTAAGGTGCAGCCGTAAGGTGCCGTAGCCGGAGTCAGTGGATTCCCGGCGTTAGCCTTTAATGTTGCAAATCTCAGAGTAGAATGAACAGTTTCTCATCAGTGGTTCACCATTGATGATCAAATAAAATGTTTTCTAATGTAATAAAATATACATTTTATTTATAAAATACAAATTGCAATAGATCTGTATAGTTATTTGTGTTCACCATAAGGCAATTGTCACTGATCTCACTGAGAAACTTTTCCCCCTCTTTTTCTTTCAGCTTGTAAATTGTTCTCTGAAATGGGTAGGTAGGCAAACCTAGAAGAATAAGTGCACACTCAGTGTACCATTTATGTTGTAAGTTGTTAATAAATGTGGCTTTAAAAGGCATGGCTGCACGATGCAAGTTAATACCAACACCTGACTGATGCATCAGAGTATGAAGACAGAGTAGCACTTCATATAAACATATGTGGTGGTTAGAGATAAAGGAACAGTAGATTAGTCAGCTGAGTTATCACTGGTGAAAAATCATAAAATAATTTTAAAGAAATGGTACGCTTGTAATAATTAATTGTAAGTAGTGACCTAGTATTAAATTCGGCAATAGTTAATCACAAAGTTCCATGGGCCCCTTTGGGATTTAGGGCCCTGAGCACTTATCTGTCCTTGCAGAGGGCTCTTCATCATGTTTATTGCACAAAGGGGTACCCCAGTTAGCACTGCACCGCAATTTTACAATTTGAAGGCTGCCCATTAGGGCACTGAATCACGTTTTCTCAAACAGTGGGTTACTACAGGGCATTTCCGTCACATTTTTTCCTCTGGGAGGGATTTCCACCAAGTGAAGTGTATATTCTCGTGCACACAAAGTCAAAAAATTACAATGTAGTAATTGTGAATTTAACATGTATCATGTATCATCAATATATATTTTAAAAGACAAACTTAACTTCCCTAAATAAGCAAATAACAAAGTTTCACTTTTCTTTCTTTCAGATGTAGAAGCTGAGGGTAAGTAAATTAAACTTTTTAAACAGTTTTTATCACATTTTATCACACAATTATTACTCCACTGGGCTGTAGGTAACAATGCGAAATTTGAGAGAAAAAGGTCACAAGATCACAAGAAGACAAAAAGTAAAAATTTTACAAGAAAGCTTTATATATTTTGGGAAGCAATCAAATAATTGAAAGAAAAGACTTTCTGACACATCAGTAGCCTATTAAAAGGTTGTATGAAAGAGGTCACTAATAGCCAGACCGGACCTGGACCCAGCCGCCGTTCTCTCCGGACCCCCGACATAGCATGTCTAAAACTAGCTATGAATTTTAATAAATGTATGAGAATTAATACCCAATTATGAATTTTAATATTCAGAAAATATCATAAAAATCTCTTGTTTCGGGGCACCACTGGAGTTGTTATTATCCTATAGAATCTCCGGACCTCTAGGTAGCTTTTAATAACTATACAATTATTCATTAGTGATCAGTTAGTTAATAATCGCTCAATTATCTTAAATCAATCAGTCAGTCTCATATCTAAAGGGTCAATTCTCTTGGCAGAAATAGTCACCACACACACCTTCCTTGATTACATTATTAACTAAAGTGATAAAAAAGGGTGGTTAAATACATCAGGGCAATAAACAATGGCTGAACAATGAGAATGGAGGTTCGATTGTGGGAAGCATTTGACTCATACGGCAGAGGAGAACTAATGAAAGTAAGCTATGAGTTTAGGAGTTAAAAAGACAATATTAACATTATGGGACATCCCTGAGCACAGAATGTTTTGTTTGGTCTTACTGCATGTCGACGGCCTGCTTTGGCCTGTTGCATGGGTCCCACGCTAGCTGCCCGATCCTGGCTTTTGCTAGGGATTCTCCGGTGTGTCTGAAGAAAAACCTCAAGGGTTGGCCGTCCTCAGTCTGGCAATTCGGCTGTTTTCAAGTTTCCTTCGTTGCTGCTGGTGAGACCACATGGCTTGGTCTGACCTCAGTGAAGTTGGCTCGACGAAAAAGCTTAAAAGGGAACTTGGTTGTTCCTGAATTAGTCCAGTGTAACTTAACGGACTGATAACTTTAACAAAACAAAAGAAAGAAAGAAAGAAAATAAAACAAGTAAAGTTGCTGGAACTGAGGTAAAAATCGATGTTGCGGCACTTTGCGTGTGTAGCTTCAAGCGAACAAAGGCTTCGTTGCGCTGGTCGAATTCTTAGGCCGTTGCCTGGAGAGCACGAGGAGAAGAGCGGGCGACATCGTGTGTCGCTCTTTTGTGGTCTGGGGCATGGTTCCCCCAGGGGGCGTTTCCGGTTTCCTGAGGGAATGCCTTTCTAAACTTTTAATGTCCATAAAAGAAAAGAAAATCTATTTGCGCGTATTATAATCAAATATTTTCCACAATCAAACCTCAATGGTCAAACGGTTGTACCGTTCTAAGTTAAGCATTTGGTAACAGGAAAACAATTGTCAAATGGGGTAATGAAACACAGAGCAAGGTCAGTTGCCACGGTTACATGTGTGTGGGGGGGCAGTTTAGGGTTTCCCGCACCCCTCTAAAGGGGAGTTCTGATAGGCTGTTCAGGGAAATGCTAATCGCTGGTTAATGTTCCTTTTGTCAGTTTAACAGTCAGGCACCACGTTATCAGGCTGTCGAATCAAAGGTGCCAGTTTTACGATCAACTGCTCATGAATAGCGCTTGGAGAAAGTGACCTCTCCACCCCTTCTGTTGTGGTCTCTTCAGCCGTCTGTAGAGGGTTGATAATCAACCCCCCCTGCTCTCAGAGAGAGGGGAATAGTTTTGAGTAGTTCAAATTTATTTAATATAAAATGCACAAATCCACACTGTTGTCCCACTACACCAAACATTTTGACTCAAGTCCGCAAGTGAGATACACACATGGACAGAGGAGACGGCAGAGAAAAGAAATTTCACATAGCTTTTAATCAAAAATGTACAGATTCTTAAATTGTGGCAATGTGAAGCACCACTATGAGATAAAGGACTGATTTGAGCCAACTTACCCACTCAAATCTGAACTGAGGGAACAGAAAATACAATAGCCAGCAGGACAAGCTAGAGCTCACATTTCTCACTGAACAGGAGAAAGTAGGAAAGTGATTTATAAGAGGGAATGAAAGAGAAGAGGAAGTATTAAAGCCATTCAATTGATAAAAAGTGTTGAGTGTTCATTATAAAATTGAGACCACACTTCAGTCACTTTAAGCTACACTTTTTATTTTTTATTTTTCTGAAAGTAAGCACTTTATTTTAAGATGCACATTTAAAAAAAACTGTCTTATCCCTCCAGTTTGATGTGAAAACTGACAGTAAATATTGTTGAAATATTATTTGATTTGACCGTCAGTGAAATTTGCAGGTGATTGGGTTTTCTGCCTTTAGTCTAACAATAAAACCTCTTCTGAAATTTGCAGCATTTATAAATGAAACTTCTGATATTTACAGTCTCCACTGAGGTATATTTCTTATGTCAAGTATCAATGTATTGTTTAAATGTCTTAGAGATATAAAGACAGTAAGCCTTAATGATTATTGTACTCTGACAGATCAGAGTCCAGTAGTGCCTCGATTGTTCCATTTCCTGCCAAGTTTCCTGTTTCCTAGCTTCCACTCAACTTTATGATGCTTTGTTGACATTAAACTTCTCAAACCCTCAAGCAATGTTTACTTCTTATTGTCTGTATTTTTTTCTGTAATTACATCTGTATCTGTAGTTGATTTGCCTCTGAGCACAGCTGATCCTCAGTGGTGGTCCAAATAGACTGGAGGCTTATCATAGTAGCAGTGAATGTTTGCAGGATGAACTTTGTGTGCATAGTTTCACATGGTGATCTGGCTCATATCTGGCCTAGATTACACCAGCTGTTAGTAAATCAAGGTACAAGGTAAATTTATTTGTCACTTTGCAAAGGGGTTGTGTAATGAGATGACGTTTGAAACAATATAAATCTATACAATTATATAGACAGCAGCAGGGCGAACAGGAGTAGTATGCAAACGATATAATATACACGTATAAGAGCCGTGCGTGAGGTGTGTGGGGTGGGGTTTTTGAGTTTGTGTGTGTCATCCTGACCCTTTGTCCACCCAAGGTTTTGTATGTGTGTGTGTTTGTGTGAGAAGTTTTCTTAGACTGTAGGTAAACTGTCTCATAGTAATTAAAATGAACAACTTTCTCAGCAACAAAGATGTTTCAAAGTCTGTGAGTATTTTTTTTAGCTGTAGGCTGTTTTTTTATTTACAAAATATTTAACTTTCAACAGTATCTTGTAACAAAGATGATTCAGACACAGGTCTTGTGTGACATTATGATGTCATAGGATGGCGTAGGCCTATAAATAGTACGGCACTTTTAAGGCTTGTCATGTCAACGCATTTTAAGCTTTTCATGTGTGATTTAACACATCACTGCAGATCTGCTAGTAGATAGGGTTAACCAGTCAACTCGCACATACAATCACCATCAGTCACAGGGGATGGTGTCCGATTGACTCTACTGCCGCTTTGAGAGTCAATCGGACACCATCCCCTGTGACTCCTCCGCTCAGCTTCAGCCTCAGTCCACTACTTCTCCCCTCCCTCCTCAGAGCTGGCCAGCTCCCCCCCCTCTCCTCCTCTCTCCATCACAGAGGGAAGTCAACGGTCTTTTCAGGAGGCAGAAACCCTGCAAAGCAGCTGGGCCGGACTCCCCATCCACCCTGAAACACTGTGCTGATCAGCTGTCTCCGGTGTTCACAGACCTCACAGACACCTCACTGGAGACATGCCATGTACCAGTCTGCTTCAAAGCCTCCACCATCATCGCTGTCCCCAAGAAACCAAGGACCACTGGACTAAACGCCTACAGCCCCTTCGCCCTGACCTCTGTGGTTATGAAGTCCTTTGAATGCCTTGTATTGTCCCACCTTAAATCCATCACAGACCCACTACTGGACCCCCTACAGTTCGCCTACAGAGCCAACAGGTCTGTAGATGAGGCAGTAAACATGGCCCTTCACTACATCCTCCAGCAACTGGACTCCCCAGGAACCTACGCCAGGATCCTGTTTGTGGATTTCAGCTCTGCTTTTAACACCATAATCCTGGCCCTGCTGCAGGACAAGTTCTCTCAGCTGAACGTGCCTGACTCCACCTGTAGGTGGATCACAGACTTCCTGATGGACAGGAAGCAGCACGTGAAGCTGGGAAAACATGTCTCTGATTCCAGGACCATCAGCACCAGTTCCCCTCAAGGCTGCGTTCTTTCCCCCCTTCTCTTCTCCCTGTACACCAACAGCTGCAGTCACCAGTCTGTCAAGCTCCTTAAGTTTGCGGATGACACCACCCTCATTGGGCTCATTGGGGATGAGTCCGCCTACAGGTGGGAGATTGACCATCAGTCTGCAGCTCAACGCTCGGAAGACAGTGGAGATGGTCGTGGATTTTAGAAAGCCCCACCCTCCCCATCATCCTGTGTGACTCCCCAGTCACCACTGTGGACTCCTGGGCACCATCATCTCCCAGGACCTCAAGTGGGAGCTGAACATCACCTCCCTCACCAAGAAGGCCCAGCAGAGGATGTACTTCCTGCGGCAGCTGAAGAAGTTCAGCCTGCCAAAGACAATGATGGTGCACTTCTACACTCCATGTGTCCATTATTGAGTCCATCCTATCACCATCTGGTAGGCAGCTGCCACTGCCAGGGACAAGGGCAGGCTGCAGCGCATCATTTGCTCTGCAGAGAAGGTGATTGGTTGTCACCTTCCATCAATTCAGGACCTGTACGCCTCCAGGACTCTGAGGCGAGCAGGAAAGATTGCAGCTGACTCCTCCCACCCTGGTCACAAACTGTTTCAGACTCTCCCCTCTGACAGAACCAAAACCTCTCGCCACAAAAACAGTTTCTTCCCATCTGCAACTAGCCTCAATAATTTCAAAAACTAGTTCTGAAGGTCATGCTAGTCATTGTGCTCACACAGTCAGGTAAAAGGCTAGTCCACCCTGTTATGATAATAGACCTCCGTCCACCCTGTTATGTTGGAATTTTTCATTCATAGTTTATTGAAATGACTAAATATTAAGTATATATTTGTATTTACATAAAGATATTGAGTAATTCTTATCATAATTAAATTTTCTTGAGAAAAAAAGTGGAAAATACGTCCCCTTTTCATTATGTGCGCTTGTTTTACTCATTATAGGCAAGCCTATAATGAGTAAAACAAGCGCACTGTTACTGTAAAACAAATATCTAATAAGAGTGAGGGACATATGATTTTTATAAAAATTAAATTTTAGTAGCAATCATACCCTGAAAACACTTTTAAACAGTTTTACATGATGTAAAACAGACGCTAATGTTTAATGTTTGTTGTTTCTTTGTCGGTTAATGTTTTCTTGCTTTTATCTTGTATTTTTTTGTATTATTGTCTCTTGGGTATTATTGTCTTCACACTTGTTAAAGCACTTTGTAACTTGTTTTTGAAAAGTGCAATAAACAAATAAAGATTATTATTATTATTATTATATTTTTATATGATGTAAGACATTTTTCCCATGTGATATTTAGATCCACCTGGACTCATATATTACAAGATTATTTAAGTAATTAGCATATTTTATGGAACCATTTACTAGAAATTATGTTAGTATACCTCTAATTTATGTTAATATCTATACATGTGTTTAGTGAGAAACATAACGCCACTTGAGTTGTGTTTTTATACATGTAACGAGAAAGAAATAACTGACATATCACAAAATGTGGTAAAATGTTCCCAGACAACGTATTGCCAAGTAGCACGTGTTTAAATTGTTTATAGTTATGTTTACGCACTCACTTGGATAAGGTTAGGGAAAGATTGTTTTCTAGATTTTATACTGAATAACATGCTAGTCGCTCTCTGAAGCTGTAGGCACTGGTTTCTTTGAGCAAAGTGCTAATGTCAGCATGCCAACATGCTCACAATGATACTGCTTACATGCTGATGTTTAGCAAGAATAATGTTTACCATGTTCACCATCTTAGCGTGTTAGCATGCTAACATTTGCTAATTGGAATGTGTCATTAGTTTTGCAGGTATTTGGTCATAAACCAAAATGTTGGATAAAATGAAATTTTGACTAAATTTGGAGTAAAGGTCGGGGAACCAATAAGGTTAGCCATCCTTTTCATCCCTAAAAAGTGACTTGAAAATGAGACACAGAGTTTACCTTATTGATATTTTACCAAAAACAGGATTTTTCCCTTAATGTGTTTTTGTTGTCTAAACCTAACCACATGCAGGAGAGGGTGCACACAGGTATCACAGTCCTGCACCTTGTATGTTCACCATCACTAATGATGACTTCCCCACAAATTACAATAAAAATAACATTGGGTTTCAAAACACAATCCAAACAGACATTACATCTCATTGTATGTGTCACTGTGGTTGTGCTGCATGCTGTTATTGTGTTGCTCCTTTACAAATGGAAGGAGGAACTCTGATGGTGAGTTACTTTCAGACACTATCTGTTCTGTCACTGTTTCATTCACATTGAGAGACATAAAAATAGTACTTTTTGCACTTTGTGCTGTCCAGGTTTGATCACCAGGGGGCAGTCAGATGACAGGAACATGGAGGTGACTTTCTTAACCTTAGCTGTGTCTGGATCCTCCAAGGAATCATGATACCAATGTATTTAACATTTACTGACATTTCCTATCAAATCAGTCAAGGTACTTGTTTTTTTTTCTTCAGTTTACCACCCATGAGAAGTCCTCTCCAGTCTGCAAATGTGCAGACTCCACCTCCCCACGTGAAAATGAAACCAGCAATCAGGACAAAATCTACTGTAACCTCTAACCTTTTAATTTGCACGCAGTAACATTTTACAGCAACAATGACATCATACCCATGCTAAAATTCATTTATTTATTTTACCTTTTACTTTGCTGTTATCTCTCAGTGGTAGAAGAAGTACTTTATGTATTGATATGTTTTACCTAAAGGGTAACTACGAGATGTTCTCTATTTCCCCATATTTTTGTGTGACTAAATGGATTAATATTTTTTGAAATTTGTCTAGTTTTGAGCAAGGGCGGTGTAGTCGGCAGCTGCAAAACAGGGCTGCGGCGTAATCGTTGCCAAAGTAAATTGTGTCCACTGAAGTGCTGAAGTAAAAAGTCCTACATTCAAGATTTTGCTTAGGTAAAAGTACAACAGCTAAATGTATTTAAAATACTAAAGTAAAAGTACTTGTTGGACCATGGTAAAACTGGTCCATTTCAGAGAGTTTTTTTATTATATGTTTTATAATATTTGAATTTTTGTACTGATGCTTTAACACGCAAACAGCATTTTAATGTTGCATAATGTCAAAGTTTAATCTATAGCACAGTTGGCCTATCATATTAACATGATCATTTGTTCTGTTTGTAAAATCTGTTCACTTTGAAAAGTGGTGGGGATATTTAAAGAGGTGGTATTGTGCTTTTTGGCTTTTTCCCCTCTCCTTTATTGAGTTATATATCTTTTTTGTGCATGTAACAGGTTTGCAAAGTGAAAAAGACCAAAGTCCAGCCAAAAGGGAGTTCCCATCTCCCACAGAAAACTCTGCTCTGAAGGGCTTGAAAACAGCTCGTTTGTAGTCCAGCCCTTCACTTCCTTTACTTGTGACGTCACAATGAAAACGCGTAATAAAGAGATGTAGAAATGTTGTACCTGTACCTGCTTCCAGGTACTTTTGTTAGTATCACCTCACCTCCCTTGAGGTTCCAAGTGAGCTGAGGGAAACTAAAATGTAACGTGAAAACAGACAGACTGCTGATTGGTCAGACAGAATATTCAGTTTTACATTTTACAGTTTCCATATGGAATTTCATCACTAAATCCACTTCTGAGAAGTTTTGAGGTGAAATCAGCTGTGTAGATTTCGAATATTGACAGTTATATGAGAAGTGATGGCGGAACAAAAAAGGGCTTCAATATTGTCGGAGTTGAGGAGCTCCACAAGTGGCTGCGGGGGAAGCCTGCGCCAACCCGTGGGAGGAGCGTGTGAGGCCAGCCAGCCGCCCGCTCACAGAGCCCTCTGCTCCCGCCGTCACACAGACCGCTGCAGTAGCAACGGCAGAGGAAAACACAGCTGGAAGGTTTTCATACCGCTTATCTGTCTTTACATTCTGAGGAATGTTGAAACGTTTTAACTTAAAAAAGAGAAAGCTGTGTGGATCACTGGTGTGTGTGTCGCATTGAAAATTACGTCACAGCAGTTGTGTGTGGCGTTGCTATGACGACAAGCTACGTACTATCTCTGGGTACTATCTGCAGTAGAAAATGGAGCAGGGCCGAGTAGAGTCAAGTAGAGTTGAGTCTATCGATTTGCGTTATAGTAGCATTTTTCTGCAAGGCATCGTCAGAACACCGGCAACAGTTCAACGTTTAGTCCTGATGGTAAGATGTGGAACAATGATGTTGTGTGGTTGTGGACTTGTGAGTAACTTATACCATCTGTTAAGGTCTCAATCTGAAGCAGCTTTGATTTGGGTCACACTACCTTGTTTCTTATGACCCACCCTTCTCTGCTTCTGATTGGCTAGTAGTCCTTACCTGGGAACTGCGCATGTGCAACTCCCAGCAAAGATTTTGTACAAGTAAGATGCATCACTCTGTAGCTCAAAAGGAGCTGCAGCAATGTCCAGTATGAGAAATAGGGTGTTTTTTGAAATTTACACCATGTAAACCTGTTCTGGTACAACCCCCTAATTAAGATTTTGAACCTGAAAATGAGCATAATACTACTGGATGGACTAACCTCTACAGTAGGCGTTTCCCACACACTGATTTAATTGTGGCGGCCTGCCACATTATCAACGCTGATTTTCGATTGATTTTGTTACTATTTAAAATGGGTAAAATCGTATTTGATCACAAAGCTCCGCTCCGTGCATATATTCTCTCAGCATCACCTCTGTTTCTCTCTCTGTCTGTCTGTCTGCACAATTACACTGACATTCTGTGGGAAACACTGTATTTACATACAATTGAGATTCATATTGATAAATACGCCTATGGGTGGAAAGAGGGGTGAGTGTGAGCAAGCATTCTCAATGTGACAACCCTGTCCATTATTTAGTGACTGGTAGGCTACCTTATCTGCCTTTTTGCTATCTTGTCCACCTTTTGATGGCCTGCATTACAACAACATGGGGCGCAGTGTCAAGGATGCGCTTTTTGTAGTCCATCTTAGGAATATTGTAGTTTTATAACGACAAGCCACGTCAGTAACATCCGCCGTCGCATAATTACGTTGCTTAGAAAAGAGCAGTCTGATTCTCTGAGCCCCGTGCAAGGGGGTAAGCCAGGGCTCGGACAGTGAAGCCAACCAAAGCCTGCTTGGAGAGATCCATGTAGGCCCAAAAATTACGTCAAAACCCTGTGACACACCCATGAGAGATGTAACCGTATTGCTTAGATTATAAATTCTCGGCAATAAAAACTATCAGAGCAATCAGAGAGGCTGCGTTGGTGTTTTACAGGTGAACCTTGTAGGTGGGCTGATTAAACACTGATGATCCCAGTCAGACAAACACACTGAGCCATGAAACTTTTTGTTGGCGCATTTATACAGCTACCAGAATTACCCTGTAGTAGTATTTTATTGGTCCAAAACTGGCTTCACTGCTCTCCATTCAAATCAGCGGGGTGGCTTTGTCCAGTAACGTTAGTATACTGTCTATGGTCCTCTTTTCCCAAGTCCTTATGGATTCTCCTTTACATCAAAGGAGGTTAGGAAAGGAGATTTTTTAGACTTTTTGACTGCAGCTTTAGTCACTTAACTCAAATTAGGACTATGATGCTTGATAACTAACTTTTAAGCACAGCTTTGAGCTAAGAATCTTTTTTTAAGTCAGTTCTTAGCAATGTTCTTATGAGTAATTCTGAGAAGCTTGATAAATAGGGGCCCAAGTTACATCTTTGCCGACTAAGTAAAGTAGGTTAAATACTTATGATTGTTCCGCTAGCTTTAAAATTGCTAAAACTGTGTCATGTTAAATAATTTTTATCTTCCAACTGTTAAGGCAATATGTAATTGTCACTAAATATTCATGCTATAGTTGTATTTATCATAATTTGTGTGTTTTATAGTTCTGTATTACAGATTTTAATAAGAATAAGAATAAGAATTAAAGCTGCAAGCAGCGTTGGGCGGGCCCTCGCACTTGTAGCGCGTCCGCGCGTGAACCGGCCGAGTTGCATATTCTGGAGCTCTGCCGGTGCGGCTGTGAATTTGTTACGCGGTTCCGACGCCGCATGAAGGTGCTATATGTCACTTCCTGTGTCCCCTATGTGGAGCTACATAGCACTTGCCGCTATGAATATAAATCGGTATTGGCGTGTAGATGTCTGCGGGGTGGGAGAGTTATCAAGCACGTAAAGTTTGTTTCAGATGTGACCATGTACACTGAACAATAATGTACCCAAACAATAAAATAAATTCCTTTTATATTTCCCTGCCTTGTTGTTTATGTGTACATACAGAGGAAGAATGTGAGACAGCACACATTTCATCGTTACTGTGTTTCTGCTCCAGCCTGCCTAAAAGAAAAGCGTTTTTGGGATTAAATGGACTTTTTAGCTGCTGCAGTGCAGGATGAACTCAGAATAGACCCATTTCTCACCTTATTATTCTAAACATGCAACGAAGAAGAAGAAATGCATAATAAATCCTGGGACAAAATCTGTCCACAAATACTGTACAGCATGTAGTCTAATGAACAAGACTTGTGTTATAGCTGACTTGGGCAGTGAAATGTTTAATTTTTTTAATTCATGTGGTCATAGTTGTCCACAACTCAAATCAGAATATAAGAAATGTTTTATACCACCTCAAGAAGGCTTCCTATCAGAAAGGTAGGAAGGTATTTCAAATGTACAACTGCAGTACTTAAATCTAAGTAAAGTAATTTCCCTGACATTACTGTGTTACGCATGTAACAGGTTTTATACTTCCTGTGAGTATAATCCAATCAATCTTATTTTCATACTGTATATCCGTTGTGTAATTTGATAAATTGTGTTGTATGTGGTGCTCGCATCGGGTACTACTGAGACTTCATTGCCCTCTTCAGAGAAGACTCTGACTGCAACATGCGTCTTTGTAAAGAGAAACAGACAGAAAAAGTCTCTAACTCTGCCTGTCAGCTCGCTCTGCTCCGTTAAAACTGAATTTACCATACAGAATTGAATACGAGTGCACTCCAGATTTAGCTGCAGCCAGCTGACCGTGTGCTTCTCCCTATACCGCAGTTCTGTGTCCATGCATGCAGCAAACTGAAAGCACTGTCTGTCGGAGCGTCTACGTGAAAAGAGAAGGAAGACATTGCTGGTAGTATTGTCTTCAGAGTTGTTAAACACCTCAGCGCACTGAAGGAAGCCATCTGACTGTGTGAGGGCAAGATCGTTGATGTCTGCAGGCAGAGTAGGAGCTCTCCTGTCTGACTGGTCCACCAATAGCAGAGAAGATGACCCCTTGAGACACAGCCCCTCCTCATTTGCATAATGAGGCAGAAATGCATACAAAAATTTAAAAAACACAGGCAGAAATAAATACCATGGGTGAAAATAAATAAGGTAAATAAATACAAAGGAAGAATAAAACAACAAAAATATTAAAACACACACATAATAAATACATTAAAAAAATTAGTAATAAATAAAGTTGAATAAACAAATAAGGTAATTATAACAAAGGTGAATAGTAAAGGCACTAATTAAAATATATACATTTATGTCTCCATTTATTTATTTACTTTATTTTTTTTGTGTATTTAATTGGATGCTTATTTATTTATTGAGCATTTATTTATTTCTGTATTTATTTCTGACTGTGTCAGGATCGGTCCTCCATAGTGGGGTGGGAGAGTTATCAAGCACGTAAAGTTTGGTTCAGATGTGAGCATGTACACTGAAGTTACAACAACTTCCTGTGTCATGGCGAAGACTTGATCTCTGACGCCACGCCACGGACACACCCATTGACGAAAACTCGCAAATAGCACAACTTTTCATCTTCAATGCCTTTAGAAGGCACAGCAAAATTTGAGTCGGTCGGACTAAATCCCTAGGAGGAGTTCGTTAAAGTACGAAGTGTGTAAATCATCCAAAATTTGACGTAAAATTCAAAATGGCCGACTTCCTGTTGATTTTAGGGCATCGCTCCAAGAGGCTTTTTTGTGCGTCTGGACAAGATACACGTACCACAGAAAATTCGTGCACGTAGGTGAAACGTGCGGCGGGGGCTGCTTCGTTAAAAGTCACTTCCTGTTGCCAGCAGGTGGCGCTATGACTGTGGGTGAATGTCGGCATGTACATGTGTTCAGGGCGGGACTCTCATCCTACATGTACAGTTTGGTCCAGATGTGAGCATGTACACTGAAGTTACGACAACTTCCGTGTCATGGCGAAGAGCTGATCTTTGACGCCACGCCACGGACACGCCCATTGACGAAAACTTGCAAATAGCACAACTTTTCATCTTCAATGCCTTTAGAAGGCACAGCAAAATTTGAGGTCGGTCGGACTAAATCCCTAGGAGGAGTTCGTTAAAGTACGAAGTGTGTAAATCATCCAAAATTTGACGTAAAATTCAAAATGGCCGACTTCCTGTTGATTTTAGGGCATTGCTCCAAGAGGCTTTTTTGTGCGTCTGGACAAGATACACGTACCACAGAAAATTCGTGCACGTAGGTGAAACGTGCGGCGGGGGCTGCTTCGTTAAAAGTCACTTCCTGTTGCCAGCAGGTGGCGCTATGACTGTGGGTGAATGTCAGCATGTACATGTGTTCAGGGCGGGACTCTCATCCTACATGTACAGTTTGGTCCAGATGTGAGCATGTACACTGAAGTTACGACAACTTCCGTGTCATGGCGAAGAGCTGATCTTTGACGCCACGCCACGGACACGCCCATTGACGAAAACTTGCAAATAGCACAACTTTTCATCTTCAATGCCTTTAGAAGGCACAGCAAAATTTGAGGTCGGTCGGACTAAATCCCTAGGAGGAGTTCGTTAAAGTACGAAGTGTGTAAATCATCCAAAATTTGACGTAAAATTCAAAATGGCCGACTTCCTGTTGATTTTAGGGCATCGCTCCAAGAGGCTTTTTTGTGCGTCTGGACAAGATACACGTACCACAGAAAATTCGTGCACGTAGGTGAAACGTGCGGCGGGGGCTGCTTCGTTAAAAGTCACTTCCTGTTGCCAGCAGGTGGCGCTATGACTGTGGGTGAATGTCAGCATGTACATGTGTTCAGGGCGGGACTCTCATCCTACATGTACAGTTTGGTCCAGATGTGAGCATGTACACTGAAGTTACGACAACTTCCGTGTCATGGCGAAGAGCTGATCTTTGACGCCACGCCACGGACACGCCCATTGACGAAAACTTGCAAATAGCACAACTTTTCATCTTCAATGCCTTTAGAAGGCACAGCAAAATTTGAGGTCGGTCGGACTAAATCCCTAGGAGGAGTTCGTTAAAGTACGAAGTGTGTAAATCATCCAAAATTTGACGTAAAATTCAAAATGGCCGACTTCCTGTTGGGTTTAGGCTATGGCTCCAAGAGACTTTTTTGTGCGTCTGGACAAGATACACGTACCACAGAAAATTCGTGCACGTAGGTGAAACGTGCGGCGGGGGCTGCTTCGTTAAAGGTCACTTTCTGTTGCCAGCAGGTGGCGCTATGACTGTGGGTGAATGTCGGCATGTACATGTGTTCAGGGCGGGACTCTCATCCTACATGTACAGTTTGGTCCAGATGTGAGCATGTACACTGAAGTTACAACAACTTCCTGTTTCATTGCGAATCATCGACGCCACGGACACGCCCATTGACGAAAACGCGCAAATAGCACAACTTTTCATCGTCAATGCCTTTAGAAGGCACAGCAGAAATTTGACGTCGATCCGACTAAATCCCTAGGAGGAGTTCGTTAAAGTACGAAGTGTGTAAATCATCCAAAAATGGCCGTAAAATTCAAAATGGCCGACTTCCTGTTGACTTTAGGCTATGGGTTCTTGAGGCTTTTTTGTGCGTCTTGATACGATACATGTCCCCAGAAAATTTCGTACATGTAGGTTGAACGTGAACGAGGGGCTAATCATTTCCAATTTTCTAGGTGGCGCTAGCGAGTCATTTTGCCACGCCCATGTGCGAAACTTGTAGAATACGAAATTTTTCACCGGTTCTGACATGTTTGCAAATTTTGGTGAGTTTTCGAGTATGTTTAGGCCATGTCATTTGGGCCTACTTTGCAGAAAAAAAAAAAAAAAAAAAAAAAAAATAAATTAAAGCTGCAAGCAGCGTTGGGCGGGCCCTCGCACTGTAGCGCGTCCGCGCGTGAGCCGGCCGAGTTGCATATTCTGGAGCTCTGCCGGTGCGGCTGTGAATTTCCTACGCGGTTCGACGCCGCATGAATGTGCTATATGTCACTTCCTGTGTCCCCTATGTGGAGCTACATAGCACTTGCCGCTATGAATATAAATCGGTATTGACGTGTAGATGTCTGCGGGGTGGGAGAGTTATCAAGCACGTAAAGTTTGTTTCAGATGTGAGCATGTACACTGAACAATAATGTACCCAAACAATAAAATAAATTCCTTTTATATTTCCCTGCCTTGTTGTTTATGTGTACATACAGAGGAAGAATGTGAGAACAGCACACATTTCATCGTTACTGTGTGTTAGAGCATGGGAGAACAGTGGATACTTTTAATACAGCCCACACCCCTAATACTGTGTAACTATAACAAGTAGAGAACAGAAGAAAAAGATGTTCTTTCTTTACAACTGTCTGCATAGCTTATTCATATTGTGTAATGAATGAAAATAAATAGGCCTACTAGGCTCCTCTCTACTTTGACATTTAAGATTAGCTTGTTTGATCCACCTTCATACACATGTGACATTACTGTACAACTTGAGAAAGGTGAGTTGTTTTCTGCTCCAGCCTGCCTAAAAGAAAAGCGTTTTTGGGATTAAATGGACTTTATTAGCTGCTGCAGTGCAGGATGAACTCAGAATAGACCCATTTCTCACCTTATTATTCTAAATCATGCAACGAAGAAGAAGAAATGCATAAGAAATCCTGGGACAAAATCTGTCCACAAATACTGTACAGCATGTAGTCTGATGATCAAGACTTGTGTTATAGCTGACTTGGGCAGTGAAATGTTTTTTTAATTCATGTGGTCATAGTTGTCCACAACTCAAATCAGAATATAAGAAGAAATGTTTTATACCACCTCAAGAAGGCTTCCTATCAGAAAGGTAGGAAGGTATTTCAAATGTACAACTGCAGTACTTAAATCTAAGTAAAGTAATTTCCCTGACATTTTTGTGTTACTTTACTTTTAATAGACCCATGTAAGAGGTTTTATACTTCCTGTGAGTATAATCCAATCAATCTTATTTTCATACTGTATATCCGTTGTGTAATTTGATAAATTGTGTTGTATGTCGTGCTCGCATCTCAGAGAAGACTCTGACTGCAACATGCGTCTTTGTAAAGAGAGAAACAGACAGAAAAAGTCTCTAACTCTGCCTGTCAGCTCGCTCTGCTCCGTTAAAACTGAATTTACCATACAGAATTGAATACGAGTGCACTCCAGATTTAGCTGCAGCCAGCTGACCGTGTGCTTCTCCCTATACCGCAGTTCTGTGTCCATGCATGCAGCAAACTGAAAGCACTGTCTGTCGGTGCTTCTACGTGAAAAGAGAAGGAAGACATTGCTGGTAGTATTGTCTTCAGAGTTGTTAAACACCTCAGCGCACTGAAGGAAGCCATCTGACTGTGTGAGGGGCAAGATCGTTGATGTCTGCAGGCAGAGTAGGAGCTCTCCTGTCTGACTGGTCCACCAATAGCAGAGAAGATGACCCCTTGAGACACAGCCCCTCCTCATTTGCATAATGAGGCAGAAATGCATACAAAAATTTAAGACAGGCAGAAATAAATACCATGGGTGAAAATAAATAAGGTAAATAAATACAAAGGAAGAATAAAACAGACAAAAATATTAAAACACACACATAAATAAATACATTAAAAAAATTAGTAATAAATAAAGTTGAATAAACAAATAAGGTAATTATAACAAAGGTGAATAAGTAAAGGCACTAATTAAATATATACATTTATGTCTCCTTGTATAATTTAATTACTACCTACATTTATTTATTTACTTATTTTTTGTGTATTTAATTGGATGCTTATTTATTTATTGAGCATTTATTTATTTCTGTATTTATTTCTGACTGTGTCAGGATCGGTCCTCCATAGCGGGGTGGGAGAGTTATCAAGCACGTAAAGTTTGGTTCAGATGTGAGCATGTACACTGAAGTTACAACAACTTCCTGTGTCATGGCGAAGACTTGATCTCTGACGCCACGCCACGGACACACCCATTGACGAAAACTCGCAAATAGCACAACTTTTCATCTTCAATGCCTTTAGAAGGCACAGCACAAATTTGAAGTCGGTCGGACTAAATCCCTAGGAGGAGTTCGTTAAAGTACGAAGTGTGTAAATCATCCAAAATTTGACGTAAAATTCAAAATGGCCGACTTCCTGTTGATTTTAGGGCATCGCTCCAAGAGGCTTTTTTGTGCGTCTGGACAAGATACACGTACCACAGAAAATTCGTGCACGTAGGTAAAACGTGCGGCGGGGGCTGCTTCGTTAAAAGTCACTTCCTGTTGCCAGCAGGTGGCGCTATGACTGTCTGTGAATGTCAGCATGTACATGTGTTCAGGGCGGGACTCTCATCCTACATGTACAGTTTGGTCCAGATGTGAGCATGTACACTGAAGTTACGACAACTTCCGTGTCATGGCGAAGAGCTGATCTTTGACGCCACGCCACGGACACGCCCATTGACGAAAACTTGCAAATAGCACAACTTTTCATCTTCAATGCCTTTAGAAGGCACAGCACAAATTTGAGGTCGGTCGGACTAAATCCCTAGGAGGAGTTCGTTAAAGTACGAAGTGTGTAAATCATCCAAAATTTGACGTAAAATTCAAAATGGCCGACTTCCTGTTGATTTTAGGCTATGCTCCAAGAGGCTTTTTTGTGCGTCTGGACAAGATACACGTACCACAGAAAATTCGTGCACGTAGGTAAAACGTGCGGCGGGGGCTGCTTCGTTAAAAGTCACTTCCTGTTGCCAGCAGGTGGCGCTATGACTGTGGGTGAATGTCAGCATGTACATGTGTTCAGGGCGGGACTCTCATCCTACATGTACAGTTTGGTCCAGATGTGAGCATGTACACTGAAGTTACGACAACTTCCGTGTCATGGCGAAGAGCTGATCTTTGACGCCACGCCACGGACACGCCCATTGACGAAAACTTGCAAATAGCACAACTTTTCATCTTCAATGCCTTTAGAAGGCACAGCACAAATTTGAGGTCGGTCGGACTAAATCCCTAGGAGGAGTTCGTTAAAGTACGAAGTGTGTAAATCATCCAAAATTTGACGTAAAATTCAAAATGGCCGACTTCCTGTTGATTTTAGGCTATGGCTCCAAGAGGCTTTTTTGTGCGTCTGGACAAGATACACGTACCACAGAAAATTCGTGCACGTAGGTGAAACGTGCGGCGGGGGCTGCTTCGTTAAAGGTCACTTTCTGTTGCCAGCAGGTGGCGCTATGACTGTGGGTGAATGTCGGCATGTACATGTGTTCAGGGCGGGACTCTCATCCTACATGTACAGTTTGGTCCAGATGTGAGCATGTACACTGAAGTTACAACAACTTCCTGTTTCATTGCGAATCATCGACGCCACGGACACGCCCATTGACGAAAACGCGCAAATAGCACAACTTTTCATCGTCAATGCCTTTAGAAGGCACAGCAGAAATTTGACGTCGATCCGACTAAATCCCTAGGAGGAGTTCGTTAAAGTACGAAGTGTGTAAATCATCCAAAAATGGCCATAAAATTCAAAATGGCCGACTTCCTGTTGACTTTAGGCTATGGGTTCTTGAGGCTTTTTTGTGCGTCTTGATACGATACATGTCCCCAGAAAATTTCGTACATGTAGGTTGAACGTGAACGAGGGGCTAATCATTTCCAATTTTCAGGTGGCGCTAGCGAGTCATTTTGCCACGCCCATGTGCGAAACTTGTAGAATACGAAATTTTTCACCGGTTCTGACATGTTTGCAAATTTTGGTGAGTTTTCGAGTATGTTTAGGCCATGTCATTTGGGCCTACTTTGCAGAAAAAAAAAAAAAAAAAAAAAAAAAAAAAAAAAAAAAAATAATCCGAGCAATTCAATAGGGACCTCGCACGGTCGTGCTCGGGCCCTAAAAATAAAATCCGAGCAATTCAATAGGGACCTCGCACGGTCGTGCTCGGGCCCTAATAATCGAGCAAATTCAATAGGGACCTCGCACAGTCGTGCTCGGGCCCTAATCTATATTAAAGCTGCAAGCAGCGTTGGGCGGGCCCTCGCACTTGTAAGCGCGTCCGTGCGTGAGCCGGCCGAGTTGCACATTCTGGAGCTCTGCCGGTGCGGCTGTGAATTTCCTACGCGGTTCCGACGCCGCATGAATGTGCTATATGTCACTTCCTGTGTCCCCTACGTGGAGCTACATAGCACTTGCCGCTATGAATATAAATCGGTATTGACGTGTAGATGTCTGCGGGGTGGGAGAGTTATCAAGCACGTAAAGTTTGTTTCAGATGTGACATGTACACTGAACAATAATGTACCCAAACAATAAAATAAATTCCTTTTATATTTCCCTGCCTTGTTGTTTATGTGTACATACAGAGGAAGAATGTGAGAACAGCACACATTTCATCGTTACTGTGTGTTAGAGCATGGGAGAACAGTGGATACTTTTAATACAGCCCACACCCCTAATACTGTGTAACTATAACAAGTAGAGAACAGAAGAAAAAGATGTTCTTTCTTTACAACTGTCTGCATAGCTTATTCATATTGTGTAATGAATGAAAATAAATAGGCCTACTAGGCTCCTCTCTACTTTGACATTTAAGATTAGCTTGTTTGATCCACCTTCATACACATGTGACATTACTGTACAACTTGAGAAAGGTGAGTTGTTTTCTGCTCCAGCCTGCCTAAAAGAAAAGCGTTTTGGGATTAAATGGACTTTATTAGCTGCTGCAGTGCAGGATGAACTCAGAATAGACCCATTTCTCACCTTATTATTCTAAATCATGCAACGAAGAAGAAGAAATGCATAATAAATCCTGGGACAAAATCTGTCCACAAATACTGTACAGCATGTAGTCTAATGAACAAGACTTGTGTTATAGCTGACTTGGGCAGTGAAATGTTTAATTTTTTTAATTCATGTGGTCATAGTTGTCCACAACTCAAATCAGAATATAAGAAGAAATGTTTTATACCACCTCAAGAAGGCTTCCTATCAGAAAGGTAGGAAGGTATTTCAAATGTACAACTGCAGTACTTAAATCTAAGTAAAGTAATTTCCCTGACATTACTGTGTTACGCATGTAACAGGTTTTATACTTCCTGTGAGTATAATCCAATCATCTTATTTTCATACTGTATATCCGTTGTGTAATTTGATAAATTGTGTTGTATGTGGTGCTCGCATCGGGTACTACTGAGACTTCATTGCCCTCTTCAGAGAAGACTCTGACTGCAACTGCGTCTTTGTAAAGAGAGAAACGGACAGAAAAAGTCTCTAACTCTGCCTGTCAGCTCGCTCTGCTCCGTTAAAACTGAATTTACCATACAGAATTGAATACGAGTGCACTCCAGATTTAGCTGCAGCCAGCTGACCGTGTGCTTCTCCCTATACCGCAGTTCTGTGTCCATGCATGCAGCAAACTGAAAGCACTGTCTGTCGTGCTCTACGTGAAAAGAGAAGGAAGACATTGCTGGTAGTATTGTCTTCAGAGTTGTTAAACACCTCAGCGCACTGAAGGAAGCCATCTGACTGTGTGTGGGGCAAGATCGTTGATGTCTGCAGGCAGAGTAGGAGCTCTCCTGTCTGACTGGTCCACCAATAGCAGAGAAGATGACCCCTTGAGACACAGCCCCTCCTCATTTGCATAATGAGGCAGAAATGCATACAAAAATTTAAAAAGACAGGCAGAAATAAATACCATGGGTGAAAATAAATAAGGTAAATAAATACAAAGGAAGAATAAAACAGACAAAAATATTAAAACACACACATAAATAAATACATTAAAAAAATTAGTAATAAATAAAGTTGAATAAACAAATAAGGTAATTATAACAAAGGTGAATAAGTAAAGGCACTAATTAAAATATAAACATTTATGTCTCCTTGTATAATTTAATTACTACCTACATTTATTTATTTACTTTATTTTTTTGTGTATTTAATTGGATGCTTATTTATTTATTGAGCATTTATTTATTTCTGTATTTATTTCTGACTGTGTCAGGATCGGTCCTCCATAACGGGGTGGGAGAGTTATCAAGCACGTAAAGTTTGGTTAGATGTGAGCATGTACACTGAAGTTACAACAACTTCCTGTGTCATGGCGAAGACTTGATCTCTGACGCCACGCCACGGACACACCCATTGACGAAAACTCGCAAATAGCACAACTTTTCATCTTCAATGCCTTTAGAAGGCACAGCACAAATTTGAAGTCGGTCGGACTAAATCCCTAGGAGGAGTTCGTTAAAGTACGAAGTGTGTAAATCATCCAAAATTTGACGTAAAATTCAAAATGGCCGACTTCCTGTTGATTTTAGGGCATCGCTCCAAGAGGCTTTTTTGTGCGTCTGGACAAGATACACGTACCACAGAAAATTCGTGCACGTAGGTAAAACGTGCGGCGGGGGCTGCTTCGTTAAAAGTCACTTCCTGTTGCCAGCAGGTGGCGCTATGACTGTCTGTGAATGTCAGCATGTACATGTGTTCAGGGCGGGACTCTCATCCTACATGTACAGTTTGGTCCAGATGTGAGCATGTACACTGAAGTTACGACAACTTCCGTGTCATGGCGAAGAGTTGATCTTTGACGCCACGCCACGGACACGCCCATTGACGAAAACTTGCAAATAGCACAACTTTTCATCTTCAATGCCTTTAGAAGGCACAGCACAAATTTGAGGTCGGTCGGACTAAATCCCTAGGAGGAGTTCGTTAAAGTACGAAGTGTGTAAATCATCCAAAATTTGACGTAAAATTCAAAATGGCCGACTTCCTGTTGGGTTTAGGCTATGGCTCCAAGAGACTTTTTTGTGCGTCTGGACAAGATACACGTACCACAGAAAATTCGTGCACGTAGGTAAAACGTGCGGCGGGGGCTGCTTCGTTAAAAGTCACTTCCTGTTGCCAGCAGGTGGCGCTATGACTGTGGGTGAATGTCAGCATGTACATGTGTTCAGGGCGGGACTCTCATCCTACATGTACAGTTTGGTCCAGATGTGAGCATGTACACTGAAGTTACGACAACTTCCGTGTCATGGCGAAGAGCTGATCTTTGACGCCACGCCACGGACACGCCCATTGACGAAAACTTGCAAATAGCACAACTTTTCATCTTCAATGCCTTTAGAAGGCACAGCACAAATTTGAGGTCGGTCGGACTAAATCCCTAGGAGGAGTTCGTTAAAGTACGAAGTGTGTAAATCATCCAAAATTTGACGTAAAATTCAAAATGGCCGACTTCCTGTTGGGTTTAGGCTATGGCTCCAAGAGACTTTTTTGTGCGTCTGGACAAGATACACGTACCACAGAAAATTCGTGCACGTAGGTGAAACGTGCGGCGGGGGCTGCTTCGTTAAAGGTCACTTTCTGTTGCCAGCAGGTGGCGCTATGACTGTGGGTGAATGTCGGCATGTACATGTGTTCAGGGCGGGACTCTCATCCTACATGTACAGTTTGGTCCGGATGTGAGCATGTACACTGAAGTTACAACAACTTCCTGTTTCATAGCGAATCATCGACGCCACGGACACGCCCATTGACGAAAACGCGCAAATAGCACAACTTTTCATCGACAATGCCTTTCGAAGGCACAGCAGAAATTTGACGTCGATCCGACTAAATCCCTAGGAGGAGTTCGTTAAAGTACGAAGTGTGTAAATCATCCAAAAATGGCCGTAAAATTCAAAATGGCCGACTTCCTGTTGACTTTAGGCTATGGGTTCTTGAGGCTTTTTTGTGCGTCTTGATATGATACATGTCCCCAGAAAATTTCGTACATGTAGGTTGAACGTGAACGAGGGGCTAATTTTTTCCAATTTTCTAGGTGGCGCTAGCGAGTCATTTTGCAACGCCCATGTGCGAAACTTGTAGAATACGAAATTTTTCACCGGTTCTGACATGTTTGCAAATTTTGGTGAGTTTTCGAGAATGTTTAGGCCATGTCATTTGAGCCTACTTTGCAGAAAAAAGAAAAAAAAAAAAAATAAAAAAAAATTAAAGCTGCAAGCAGCGTTGGGCGGGCCCTCGCACTTGTAGCGCGTCCGCGCGTGAACCGGCCGAGTTGCATATTCTGGAGCTCTGCCGGTGCGGCTGTGAATTTGCTACGCGGTTATGACGCCGCATGAAGGTGTTATATGTCACTTCCTGTGTCCCCTATGTGGAGCTACATAGCACTTGCCGCTATGAATATAAATCGGTATTGGCGTGTAGATGTCTGCGGGGTGGGAGAGTTATCAAGCACGTAAAGTTTGTTTCAGATGTGACCATGTACACTGAACAATAATGTACCCACACAATAAAATAAATTCCTTTTATATTTCCCTGCCTTGTTGTTTATGTGTACATACAGAGGAAGAATGTGAGAACAGCACACATTTCATCGTTACTGTGTGTTAGAGCATGGGAGAACAGTGGATACTTTTAATACAGCCCACACCCCTAATACTGTGTAACTATAACAAGTAGAGAACAGAAGAAAAAGATGTTCTTTCTTTACAACTGTCTGCATAGCTTATTCATATTGTGTAATGAATGAAAATAAATAGGCCTACTAGGCTCCTCTCTACTTTGACATTTAAGATTAGCTTGTTTGATCCACCTTCATACACATGTGACATTACTGTACAACTTGAGAAAGGTGAGTTGTTTTCTGCTCCAGCCTGCCTAAAAGAAAAGCGTTTTGGGGATTAAATGGACTTTATTAGCTGCTGCAGTGCAGGATGAACTCAGAATAGACCCATTTCTCACCTTATTATTCTAAATCATGCAACGAAGAAGAAGAAATGCATAAGAAATCCTGGGACAAAATCTGTCCACAATTACTGTACAGCATTTAGTCTGATGATCAAGACTTGTGTTATAGCTGACTTGGGCAGTGAAATGTTTTTTTAATTCATCTGGTCATAGTTGTCCACAACTCAAATCAGAATATAAGAAGAAATGTTTTATACCACCTCAAGAAGGCTTCCTATCAGAAAGGTAGGAAGGTATTTCAAATGTACAACTGCAGTACTTAAATCTAAGTAAAGTAATTTCCCTGACATTTTTGTGTTACTTTACTTTTAATAGACCCATGTAAGAGGTTTTATACTTCCTGTGAGTATAATCCAATCAATCTTATTTTCATACTGTATATCCGTTGTGTAATTTATAAATTGTGTTGTATGTCGTGCTCGCATCTCAGAGAAGACTCTGACTGCAACATGCGTCTTTGTAAAGAGAGAAACAGACAGAAAAAGTCTCTAACTCTGCCTGTCAGCTCGCTCTGCTCCGTTAAAACTGAATTTACCATACAGAATTGAATACGAGTGCACTCCAGATTTAGCTGCAGCCAGCTGACCGTGTGCTTCTCCCTATACCGCAGTTCTGTGTCCATGCATGCAGCAAACTGAAAGCACTGTCTGTCGGTGCTTCTACGTGAAAAGAGAAGGAAGACATTGCTGGTAGTATTGTCTTCAGAGTTGTTAAACACCTCAGCGCACTGAAGGAAGCCATCTGACTGTGTGAGGGGCAAGATCGTTGATGTCTGCAGGCAGAGTAGGAGCTCTCCTGTCTGACTGGTCCACCAATAGCAGAGAAGATGACCACTTGAGACACAGCCCCTCCTCATTTGCATAATTAGGCAGAAATGCATACAAAAATTTAAAAAGACAGGCAGAAATAAATACCATGGGTGAAAATAAATAAGGTACATAAATACAAAGGAAGAATAAAACAGACAAAAATATTAAAACACACACATATAAATACATTAAAAAAATTAGTAATAAATAAAGTTGAATAAACAAATAAGGTAATTATAACAAAGGTGAATAAGTAAAGGCACTAATTAAAATATATACATTTATGTCTCCTTGTATAATTTAATTACTACCTACATTTATTTATTTACGTTATTTTTTGTGTATTTAATTGGATGCTTATTTATTTATTGAGCATTTATTTATTTCTGTATTTATTTCTGACTGTGTCAGGATCGGTCCTCCATAACGGGGTGGGAGAGTTATCAAGCACGTAAAGTTTGGTTCAGATGTGAGCATGTACACTGAAGTTACGACAACTTCCGTGTCATGGCGAAGAGTTGATCTTTGACGCCACGCCACGGACACGCCCATTTTACAAAATGTGTTCAGGGCGGGACTCTCATCCTACATGTACAGTTTGGTGCAGATGTGAGCATGTACACTGAAGTTACGACAACTTCCGTGTCATGGCGAAGAGTTGATCTTTGACGCCACGCCACGGACACGTCCATTGACGAAAACTTGCAAATAGCACAACTTTTCATCTTCAATGCCTTTAGAAGGCACAGCAGAAATTTGAGGTCGGTCGGACTAAATCCCTAGGAGGAGTTCGTTAAAGTACGAAGTGTGTAAATCATCCAAAATTTGACGTAAAATTCAAAATGGCCGACTTCCTGTTGGGTTTAGGCTATAGCTCCAAGAGACTTTTTTGTGCGTCTGGACAAGATACACGTACCACAGAAAATTCGTGCACGTAGGTGAAACGTGCGGCGGGGCTGCTTCGTTAAAAGTCACTTCCTGTTGCCAGCAGGTGGCGCTATGACTGTGGGTGAATGTCAGCATGTACATGTGTTCAGGGCGGGACTCTCATCCTACATGTACAGTTTGGTCCAGATGTGAGCATGTACACTGAAGTTACGACAACTTCCGTGTCATGGCGAAGAGTTGATTTTTGACGCCACGCCACGGACACGCCCATTGACGAAAACTTGCAAATAGCACAACTTTTCATCTTCAATGCCTTTAGAAGGCACAGCACAAATTTGAGGTCGGTCGGACTAAATCCCTAGGAGGAGTTCGTTAAAGTACGAAGTGTGTAAATCATCCAAAATTTGACGTAAAATTCAAAATGGCCGACTTCCTGTTGGATTTAGGGCATCGCTCCAAGAGACTTTTTTGTGCGTCTGGACAAGATACACGTACCACAGAAAATTCGTGCACGTAGGTGAAACATGCGGCGGGGGCTGCTTCGTTAAAGGTCACTTCCTGTTGCCAGCAGGTGGCGCTATGACTGTGGGTGAATGTCGGCATGTACATGTGTTCAGGGCGGGACTCTCATCCTACATGTACAGTTTGGTCCAGATGTGAGCATGTACACTGAAGTTACAACAACTTCCTGTTTCATGGCGAATCATCGACGCCACGGACACGCCCATTGACGAAAACGCGCAAATAGCACAACTTTTCATCGTCAATGCCTTTAGAAGGCACAGCAGAAATTTGACGTCGATCCGACTAAATCCCTAGGAGGAGTTCGTTAAAGTACGAAGTGTGTAAATCATCCAAGAATGGCCTTAAAATTCAAATAGCCGACTTCCTGTTGTATTTAGGCTATGTGTTCTTGAGGCTTTTTTGTGCGTCTTGACATGATACATGTCCCCAGAAAATTTCGTAGATGTAGGTTGAACGTGAACGAGGGGCTAATTTTTCCAATTTTCTAGGTGGCGCTAGCGAATCATTTTGCAACGCCCATGTGCGAAACTTGTAGAATACGAAATTTTTCACCGGTTCTGACATGTTTGCAAATTTTGGTGAGTTTTCGAGTATGTTTAGGCCATGTCATTTGGGCCTACTTTGCAGAAAAAAGAAAAAAAAAAAAAAAAAAAAAAAAAAAAAATAATCCGAGCAAATTCAATAGGGACCTCACACGGTCGTGCTCGGGCCCTAATAAAAATAATCCGAGCAAATTCAATAGGGACCTCACACGGTCGTGCTCGGGCCCTAATAACATTTTATTATTAGGCGCCTTTCTGAACACTCAAGGTCACCTCACAAAACAGTAAAGCAATAAATCGATAAAATTAACAACTATAATTACAGTGCATAAAATCAGGGTACAAGTATGTATTTCTATAATCTCCTATAATAATTTGAGTCACTGCTATCTGTTTTGTTTTCACCACCACATATATACATATGCGAAAATTGTTGGTATAGAAGGCACAGTCACAAAACAGCTGTCTTTGGTATGAAGCCAAAGTTTACATAACACTACATTTAAGCTCAGATCCAAGGAGAGAAATACTTGGTTGAGGACCAAGGGTGACGCCTGTTCCCAGCAACTTGACCTTTAAACCTTCTACACCGATACTGGCACCGGTGTCTGCTGCCAGACCGACTTTAGCTTTCACCGGACCAACAGAGGCTGAGGCGCTGGCCAGTTCTGCTTTGGCAAAGGCACCAAAAAAAGGAAGAGAGGCTCCGACTTCTGCGCCAACGCTGGGTGCTTTGGCCTCTGCCTCAATAATGTGACCAGCAGAGGCTGAAGCACTGCCTACTTCTGCTTTGGCACTGGCTGTAGCACCGAGGGACGTAACAGAAGCATCGGCTCCTGCGCTGGCGTTGGGCCCTTTGGCCTCAGCTTCAAAAATGCTCCATTCAGCACGAGCAAGACCCACTCCTGCACCAGCATACGCCCCTGCCTTGGGAAGGCGCTTCATAGATTTATTATTACCTCTTTCTGCATATGTGCCAGAATCTGTGTAGGTACCAACAGCAAATGAGTTACCACGCCTGTCAGCGGTGTCAATCATCTCCAGCATTTTGGGTATGGTGCCCAGTGCATCAAAAGAAACCTCTGCACTTCTTTGCACAACTGCATGGGCTGCAAACAAAGAGACACTACATTTAGTCTCAAAGAGGACTAGAGAACAACCTTACCAGTAGATTACATTCTAATGTGGAGTAGCAATTAGGATAATTGTTACAAAATTTGGACACAAAGACCATCTGATAAACTGCATTTCATTCACATTTTCTGAGTTGGAGTTGCTCAGGAGTTATCAAGCCTAAATGTTTCAATTCCATAAAAGTATTAGGTAGGATTCAGTATTTTGGCACTATTGTGAGATTTGTTATTGCTGAAAAATGTATTAAAATTTAAACTTCTCATGAAATCACACCTGTTTCTCAAAATATCAGCACTTAGAACAAAATCAGCTAAGTGGAGTAACACTTTGTTTGACATAAAACAATTTAAAAAGTACTTTACTTACCCTCAGCTCTAAGGTCTGAAAGAATGAAAAGGCAAACTTTAAGTCACATGATGTGTCAAATTCACAATGTTATAACATGTTAACAACAGACTTGACATTTTGACTTTAATGTGAACATTTGCTATATACAATGTTTGTATAGTGTGAAGATACTTTTCACACTGTTACAATCAAAAACAAAGGACATATTGTTTGTTTTCCTCCAATAAAATCTGGCAGCTCTTTGTTTCACTTTTAGTCACTGAAGTTACAAATTAACTAAATGTTTAGATAAAGTAATCTGTATCCTTAGAAGTCCTCAATACTCTGTATTTCTTAGAGGAAAGTATTGCACCTATTTTTCTGGATGATGTTTGCCTTCCTGCCATCTTCACAACAAGCAGGTTACTCTGAAAGAAAAACAGGAAATGTCAACAGCAGATTAGAACAATAGTTGTCTCAAGTGGAATAAAAATAGCAGTGGTAATATTCAGTATAGATCTACAGCAAAGTCATTTTATTATAGTTTATATTGTATTACACAAAAAGTTATTTGTTGATCAATGGTCAACCAGCAGGATTGTTTTAATGAACTGAGGCAGATTTGCTACATTAAAACAACAAAGACAAGATGTTCACAACATTTCATTGTTCTGTTTTTAATTAAGAAAGTATTAATTACTGATACATGCCATATAGATATATATATATACTGCGTGCTCTCAGCTTAACTGCTGGACTACACACACTGGAGTGTACCAAAGGGCAAACAAAACTGAAAGTTTAATCCCATTTGGTTATTCCCCAGCCCTCAGGCCCATATAGCAGAACCGTCTTGAACAAGCTGTTGTTACACCAACTAGGGGGGATGAATACCAGACTGTCAATAAGAAACTGAAAGTTTGAACACGTCAGAAAAAAGGGAGAGATTGGTTCATTGTTTACTTGTGCTCTTCCTGCAGGGAAAACCCTGTTAACCTTAGAAGCATCAGGTTTGGGAACCAACAGACAAGACAGAGATTCTGTTTCCTCTAGAGAGTTTCCTCTGTCCAGTCATGTCAAGTTTATAACTACATTGTTTTTATTTTGCTGCACGATATTTGATTTTAATTTACTGTGCACATGGAAACATTTAAAATGACTGACAGCAGCCTCTCTAATCATGAAAGTAAATCATTAAAGAAAACACTCCTACTCTATTAATCTAAATATAACATTAAAACACTGATGATGAGCACACATAGAGCACAAATAACTATTTTAGTCATTGCATTGGTTGCAATTTGGAATAGTTTTAAGATTTTCTTACTGCTATTTAAATCATTTAATGGCCTAGCACCAGCCTGAGAGACTCCAATTCTGTGGACATTTTTAAAAGAAACCATAAGAAATATATAGCCTGGCTTTAAGCCATGCCATTTGTTGTGTCAAAGTCTTAATCATTAGTTTCTCCATGTAATCTTTCATAAAGTATATGGTGAGAGCGCATAGTTAAACACTCCAGATAACAACCACTCTGACAAAACACTCAACACAGGACAAAATCTATCCCACAGCTACAAACAAATGGAAGAATTAATAGATAATTAGAACAGTTGTAACTGGAAAGAGTTCTTTAAAATTAAACATCATAAGATATGAGTGGAAAGTTTTGTTTTTGCAACTGCATTTCTAACATGCTTGGACTCAGACAAGTTAAATATTACTGTGGGTGTTGCCAGCACAACTAATTTAGCAATTTATTTTTTTGTACAGCACTAGGCACTTTTATTGGTTTCACTGCCCATGTTTATTACTCTACTCTGTCATTATTCACAGTTTTTATTAGTTAATTGAAACTGTCTGTCACATGACACTGAAAGTAAAATCTCAGGAAAACTATAGGCTTTATATTAACTCGCTTTGTGTGTGTGCGTGTGTGTGTGTGCGCTTTCTGGATTGAAGGAAGTGCTCGGCAGAGTCAAACATATCAAGCAACATACAAACTACTTTGTCTGCAGCTTTAAATGACATTTTTTCAAACGCTGCCACTCTAGCCCTCAAAAGCCCACTCTTGGATTGAAGGTACCCCTGCATTCCTCGACTCTCTCAGAATAATCTGTCTGGCTATCATGGAGCTAGTCTGGACCCAGCTTCTAGTGTGTTTATCTATCCCCACTAGGACTGACTCATCTCCTAAAACAAATAGTCTTGGGCTGAATGGCACCAATTAGACACAAGTTATCATGTATTCTGGTGTCCAACAATTTGGTGTGTCTCTTTAGTCTTATGTCTGTTTAGTGGTGTTTTGGTATATTCCTGATTTCAGTTCTGTTCCTATCTCATGCATTAGTTTCTGTACCATCAGGCTTGGGTTCTGTCTGTTTCCCAGGTGTCACTTTATGTTCTCTGCTAGTTTCATTAATCTGATTTTGATCATTCTGCTTTAGTCTCTGTGTAGCCTTGTTTATTATTTTATTCATCCGCATCTTTAAGTTTACTTAGTATCTGTTTTCTCTCTTATCTTAGTTCCTTGTTCTGTGTCTTAGTTCCCAGTCCTGTGCCTTAGTTCATGCCTCAAACTATATGCAAAGTAGCCAGTAACTCCAGCAGTCAGATAAATGTAGTGGAGTAGAAGTATAAAATAGGCTAAATTTAAATACTCAAAATGTACTCAATTGTACAAAAGTAAAAAATTACAGTGCTAAAAGATACATGTTCTTAGTTACTTTCCACCACAGCTTGTCACCCAGTAAAAAAACTCAGAAATACTAAAGATGAATGTTGGTGTGTGTATATTCTTATATGAATGCACAAATAAAGTGATTTCAAAAAAAGAGGTTTATTGTTGGCCTAGAAGGCACTGAACACAGTGACACAAACAGCTATATCTGGTATGAAGCCAAAGTTTACATGATGCTACATTCAACGCTAGAGCCAAGCACAGAAAAACTTGGCCTAGGACCCAGGGTGAAGCCAGTACCCAGCACTTTGACCTCTAGACCATCTGCACTGATGCCAGCACCAGTATCTACTGCCAGACCAACTGTAGCTTTCACCGGACCAGCAGAGGCTGAGGCGCTGGCCAGTTCTGCTTTGGCAAAGGCTTTGGCACCTGACGTCAGAGAGGCTGTGGCTCCTGCGCTGGCGTTGGGCCCTTTGGCCTCAGCATCAAAAACGCTCCATTCAGCACGAGCAAGGCCCACTCCTGCACCAGCATACGCCCCTGCTTTGGGAAGGCGCTTCATGGGTTTATCTTCAAATGCATCTGCATATGTCCCGGCACCTGCATAGGTACCAGCAGCATAAGCGTTACCAGGCCGGTCAAAAGTGTCAATCATCTCCAGCGCTCCAGCTGTACTAACAGAAACGTCTGATCTTGCCTGAAAGAAAAAGATGAGAAAAAAGTGGAACACAAATAATTATAAACATCTCTAGCAAATTATATTTTGTGTCATTATTTACATTTTATTACAGTAGGAAAAAAAGTATTTGTTCATCAAAGGTCATTCATCCTCCTCTGTGAGTCAGATTGGCCAGATTAAAGCAAGGCAGATTCAAGTAACAGCATTTTTCTGGACTGAATAAAAACATTTAAAATCAATTACTGATATATACTGCACCATTTGTTCTATATTGTAAAATACAAATCACCACAAAGCCTGTATACATGATCACTTACCATGGCTGGGATTGCTTGGTTTATAGGAGACGTTAGCTGCTGTGTTCTTTGTTTAACTGCAGGACTACACGAACTGGAGGGCTTAAATACCAGACAACATAACTGGAAGTTTTAGCAACACCTGAGGACAAAGGGGCACAATAAGGGGGCGGGGTCTAGGCTCATATATTCTCGACTATTAAAGTATAAAAAAGTAAAGATAGAAAGCAAAAACTCACAATAGGAATCCTCAACATATTTTAATTTTCCTCCATGAAGCACTTTGGGCTGCATGTTTGTATGAAATGTGCTCTATAAATAAAGTTGTGTTGAAGCGAGAAAACAGTGAGGAAGAGTGCACAGTTATAAATAACAACTACTCTGATAAAACACTAAACTCAGAATGAGTCAGAAAAGCAAGAGATTTCCCACAGACAGAAACAGATGAATGAAACAAATTAATATATAATTAGAATGAATTCTATTTCAAATCCAACATCTTAAGATGAAAAGTTTTGCATTTCTAATGCTTGGATTCAGTACTGTTTAATCATGTCATGTGATGTGCCTTTAAAAACAAACATTACTGGGACCTCTCCAGAAGACTGCAGATGTACATTTAATATCCAGGAATTTACATTATAAATGTATTTTCTGCTGGTCTGACAATCAAAAGTTTTCACCATCCCCAGAAAGCAAAAGTAAAATCTTCAGGGAAATTGTAGGCTTTACAATAAACCATAAATACCAACCCAGTTGCTTGATAATGGGATTTTCTGCCGTCTTTGGATCTGCCTTTTCTGGTTTTGACCTTTGCCTGCCTTGTGGTCCTGTTAAGCCTTCAGATGTTTTTGGAAATAAGTCATTGAACTGATCCTGTCTGCTTGTTTCTGTCTGGGTGCTGTCACTGTCACCTGTATTCACTGGCTGTTACCTGTCCTGTGTGGTTAAACAAATATTAGAATTTGTTTAACGTTACATGTATGTCACTGCCCCCCCCCCCCAATCAATCTGAATACAGAAGATAAATATCTGAAGCGTCTTACTTTTGCTTTCTGTTTGACAGGATGATACTAGACTTCCCCCCCCTTCTTTGCACAAGTACATGGGCTGCAAACAAAGAGACACTACATTTAATCTCAAAGGGGACTAAAGAACAATGTTGCCACTGGAAAATATTTTAATGTAGAGCGGCGTTTTTAAGAATATTGTTACAATATTTGAGGAGAGAAATACTGAGATGCTACATTTCATTCTAATTTGTTGATTTGGGGTTGGTCATAATACTTTTCAGCATTGAGGTACAGATGTGTGCTTTCTTATTGCTGAAACATGTATTAAAATTTGCACTTGTCATTAAATTGCACCTCAAAACATCAGCACTTTCAAACTTGGCCCAGTGGATTAACAATATGATTGACAAAAAACTCTTTAAAAAGTAATTTACTTAACCTTAACATCTAGGTCAGAAAGAATGAAAAGGGAAACTTTGTTATTTGCTAATTTAGGCTAGTTAACCTTTGTCATTGAAAAGCCATAAGTCACATGATGTTTCAAATTTACAATGTTATTGTAACAGAATGGTAGACTTTACTTTATTACTTTAATGTACACATGTGAACATATACTATACACAAGGTTTGTATAGTGTGAAAATACTTCAGCACACTTTGTGTAAACAAAGTATGAGCATTTAAAAAAAAAAGAAATCTGGCAGCTCTTTGTTTCACTTTCACTTGTCATCGAAGTTACAAATTAACTAAACGTTAACTATTTGGTTTTGTTGCGTAAACCTAATAAAACTACGACCTTTTGAACAACAGGTCAGTGAGCCTGTTGCTGGAACGGTACTTGCCAATGCTTGTACATGTCATTTTGGGAAACGGTCATATTGATCGTACTTTCCAATGGACATATATGTTGTTTTGGGACAATAAAACTATTTTGTCGTTTGGGTATGAGAACACGTTGCACTCAGTTTAACTGCAGCCATTGGAGGGCTTAAATGCCAAACTGCAAATTAACTTAAAGTTTGAACAGCACAGAAAGTGGATTCTCACCCATGTTCTTTTCACATAGTTTCATTTCTGAGATCACACAGCCATTCTTTGTGTAAAGTTTATATATTACTGGAACAGATTATACAGCAGATCATTCAGTCACTGAAGGAATGAGCTGACTTTGTTCATGTAGCATTTGTTAATCGTATGCTCACAGAGCAGAACCAGCTTGAACCATTTGCTACACAAGTGGACATTGTTACACCCATTGGTGGACATAAATACCAGACTGCAAAAGAAACTGAAAGTATGAACAGCTCAGAACGAAGGGGGCCAGAAGGTTAGACCCATTACTTTCTTATGCTCTTTTATACAAGCCGATCTTTGGGGGTCCTTCCCCAAGACAATGTTCCAATAAAAAATATACAATTTCACATCATTTTGGACCAATATTATTATCATATCTGTGTATATTATGTTGGAAAAAGAAATAATAAATAAACAACACCCAAATAATTAATAAACACTCAAAAAGATTAAATGAAACCTGTGGTGGAACAACAACCATTAGATCTAGGAAAAGTCATTTAGTTAGTTTTGATTGGGAAAAACAGCTTCACAACCAGCAACCACAGTGCTGGAATCCAACGACTGGCTGACGAGTTGAATGGATTTTACTGTAGGTTTGAGAAGCCCACAGACACACTTCTCCTCACTCCAACTTAATACAGCCACCTTCCCTCACGACCCCTCATCTGCATCATGATCTGTGAAGAGGATGTGCGCTAGCTCTTTCAGAGTCAGAGGCTCCTGGCCCAAAAAGGTGTGTCACCATCCTGCCTGAAAATCTGTGCTGACCAGCTGGCCCCCAACTTCACATTAATCTCCAATAGATCACTGCAGCTGTGCAAAGTTTCCTCCATCTCAACATTAAGGACATTACAGGCCCCTTTCTGGACTCCCTGTAGTTTTTCTAAAGTGATAATAGTTTCATAGAGTCCCATCCTGTTTAGCAGAAAGCAAAAGAAAAGATAGACCAGATTTGCAGATGATATTGTAAATATAATATTTGCTTCATGGTAACATCGGAGCATGCAGATGGGATGGTTGACAGGTCCCTTTACCTTGCTACATTTTTGTTCCTTTATTACTGAAACACATATTACTTATGACAGAAAGACCCGTTCAGACAACCAGACCAGCCGGACCAAACCTCACCACAAGCTGTGAAGTGAAACTGACACTGGGTCGCAGGCCAGTATTCCAACTTGATAACGACAACAAACACACCTCCAAGACGAACACTGCCTTGCTAAAGAAGCTGAGGGTAAAGGTGATGGACTGGCCAAGCATGTCTCCAGACCTAAACCCTATTGAGCATCTATGGGGCGTCCTCAAACGGAAGGTGGAGGAACACAAGGTCTCTAACATCCACCAGCTCTGTGATGTGATGGAGGAGTGGAAGAGGACTCCAGTGGCCTCCTGTGAAGCTTTGGTGAACTCCATGCACAAGAGGGTTAAGGCAGTGCTGGAAAATAATGGTGGCCACACAAAATATTGACACTTTGGGCCCAATTTGGACATTTTCACATTACACATTTATGCAAGCTGTACACTCACTACTTTACATTGTAGCAAAGTGTAATTTCTTCAGTGAAAAAATAAAAAATATATAAATATTTATAAAAACAAAACGTGAGGGGTGTACTCACTTTTGTGAGATACTGGATATCTGATAACTTGACTGCACGAAGAGGACACCGCATTGAGGGACAGCAGCACAACAGCTCACCTGTCGCATTGTGCTAGATTCTGATAGATAAGCAGTATGAAAACCTTACAGCTGTACACCTTCCTGCCTGCCGTTGTTTCTGCAGCGGTCTGTGTGACTATGGGGCCAGAGGGCTCTGTCAGCGGGTGGCTGGCCAGCCTTGCAAACTCCTCCCGCGGGTCGGCGTAAGCTTCCACCTTGTGAAGCTCCTCAATTCTGAAAACGTTCAAGCACATTTTTTTTTTGGCCATGACTTTTCGTAAAACTGTCAATATTCAAAATCTACACAGTTGATTTAGTGTTGAAACAACGTATAAAAATTGCAATACAAAACGTTCTGGCTGTCTCTGAAACGACCCACTACTCACTATATAGTGGACTATATAGTCCACTCAATGTATCCCAGAATGCATTTTGAAAAGTAGTGTAAAACCGATGGTCACTAACCAAGCCCTACATACCATCATGCATTGCGCTGATAGAAAAAAACATTCCACCAACTGATTATCCGATGGCAATGACGTAATTAATAATGATTGGAGTAGTGTCCAACAGTGTTGTTTTGATAATGCGAGTGAGCTCACTAAGCAGTCCTTTACATAGTGGGTATGGAGTAGTGAATGAGTGGGGATTTTGGACAGACCCTCTGTTGCTGGTCTCTGTCTGGCGCCCGCAATGATGATGCAGAGAATAGTGACTATTCTCTATGACCAATCAGTAGTCTGCTGTGTTTTCACGTCACATTTTACTATTGCCTCAGTGTAACAACAGTGTACAATCCCCCCTACTGGATTGTTTGTTACTTAAAGATACCAGGTTTATAATGCAGCATCAGTATTAAACAAGGTAAGGACATTAGTAGTATTCTTCTTATCACTGTTACTTACAGGTCTCAGTAGGTGAGTATTCCTATTAACAAGTTCCAAAAATGTAGGAAAACCTCAAACTCAATGCTGAAATATGTAACAGAAAAGACATCTTTATGACAGTGTCAACAACAAACAGAACATTAGGATATAATCTTTATAAATGTCGAATATGTTGCAGATGAGGTTGATGAAATTGGAAAACAAGATAAAACCTACTGCTGTGAGAAGAGGAGATGATGGTTACACACTGTAACAGTCCAGCACAGAGCAGAATAGGAGAGAGAACAGTACATCAAAACACATGACACAACAACCACTCTGACAAAAACAGTCAACACAAGTGAGTCAGAAAAATAAGAGCTATCCCGCAGATCAATTCAAACATCTTAATATATGAGTGGAAAATACTGGTCTTGCAAATGTATTTCTAACATTTTTCACTTAAATATAGTTTAACCATGTCATGTGATAGAAAAATAGCAGATTTAATACCCAAGAATTTATTTTGACAGAATGGGAGCGTTGTGTTCTTTTTTGCCCATTATTATTTCGGTGGTTGTTTGTGCTACAAAACAAACTTTTATGCAGTCTAATAATTTATCTGCAGCAAAAAAATGTTTATGTCTTCCCTTTTCTTGTAGACCAGACACATATTTTTATATGCAGATATATTCAGATAGTTCATTCAGTCAAGCTGATAAAGTTTATTTACTGGTCAGAGTGAGTTTACTGTATTGGCTACGATTCATGTCTCAGTCCTACCCCATGGTATAGCATATAATTCCTTTCTGTATGTATTTCTGTAGTACAATTTCATTAAATATACTGTGTAAACACAATATTCTGAACATATCTGGGATTCAGTTCTCATGTACTCAATATATCAACGATGTTCGCATTTGATATTAAGATTGAATGTTTACAGAGGCTCTGTTTTAATATGTAACCAGCCTTAGTTGAAAGTGGGTAGGTTTAAAAAAACAAAAACAAAAAGTAACAACAAAACTGATTCTACTATTGTCAGGAGAAATGGGTCTATAAAGTCAGTGAATTTTTTTTTATAAATACAATTAATTATAAATACATTTCCAATTTTATTTTATAAATTAAACTATACAATACAATACATTTACTACTGCTCAATATAAAAGAAAGACAACAAAAAGTAAACTTAGCTTGATTGTAATAAAAGTTAAAAAGGAGACCTAGTATACTGCTTTTCTGGCCCCATATTGTAGTTCTGTGACTGTTCTATGGCAGCTTTGCATGCTTCAAAGTTCAAAAAAAGAATTTTCTATCTTATACTGGCACTTCATGCAGACCCTCATTTCAGCTTCTGTCTGAAACAAGCTGTAGATCAGGCATTGCAAACTGGTCAGAGGTAAAAAAGTTGACAAGGACACACAAGCAGTGAAACACACACAGTGTACGAGGGGTCTGTTTTTAAGCTTACATGTTGTATAGATCACATGCGTTCATCTACTGCACCAACAGAAAGATACTAACACGCCTTTGAGTTGAAAGTGAAGCAGTGTAGCGGACTTGAACCGCTCTGCTCTTTATTTACCCTGTTACAATGGTGAATCATAGAGCTCCATTAATGATGGCTTTTTTTCATCCCCATACATGCGCTTCCATCAAGTTTAACTTCCTCAGAGTTGATTGAACTAATTCTGATCAGCTGTTCTGGAACCAAGTTTCACATCTCAGCCTAATCAACTCAGAGCTCAGGGTTCAGCTCAGAGTTTGTTAAGCCTGCTCTCTGAAACAGGGCCCATCGACTCTGATAAGTAAGAGTACAATAATTATTAAGGGTTACGTCTTTAAATCTCTAAGACATTGATAAAGTACATTGATACTTGGCATAAGAAAGGTGAAAATGTTAGAAGTTTAATTAATAAATACTACAAAAGAATTGTAATTGTAAGATAAAAGGCACAAAACACAACCACAAAGACCTGCATTTGGCATAAAGCCACAGTTTAATTAAATTCAATTGAATTCCCAAACAGAGAAACGCCCATTTTACTTCCAAAGGAGGAACCTGTTCCCAGGACCTTTGCCTCTACACCTGTCAGACTGATGCTGACGCCAGTGTCTACTGCAAGACCAACTTTAAGTTTCACCAGACCAGCAGAAGCTGAAGCGCTGGCCACTTCTGCTTTGGCAAAGGCTCTGGCACCTGATGCCAGAGAGGCTTCGAATCCTGTGCTGGCGTTGGGTCCTTTGGCCACAGCATCAAAAACCCTCCATTCAGCATGAGCAAGACCCACTCCTACTCTGGGAAGACGCTTCATAGATGTATTATTACCTCTTTCTGCATATGTGCCAGAATCTGTATAGGTACCAACAGCAAATGAGTTACCACGCCTGTCAGCGGTGTCAATCATCTCCAGCATTTTGGGTATGGTGCCCAGTGCATCAAAAGAAACCTCTGCACTTCTTTGCACAACTGCAAAGAAGTCTCAAAGAGGACTAGAGAACAACCTTACCAGTAGATTACATTCTAATGTGGAGTGGCAATTTAGGATAATTGTTATAAAATTTGGACAAAAAGACCATCTGATAAACTGCATTTCATTCACATTTTCTGAGCTGGAGTTGCTCAGGAGTTATCAAGCCTAAATGTTTCAATTCCATAAAAGTATTAGGTAGGATTCAGTATTTTGGCACTATTGTGAGATTTCTTATTGCTGAAAAATGTATTTAAATTTAAACTCCTCATGAAATCACACCTGTTTCTCAAAATATCAGCACTTTGAACAAAATCAGCTCAGTGGAGTAACACTTTGTTTGACATAAAACAATTTAAAAAGTACTTTACTTACCCTCAGCTCTAAGGTCTGAAAGAATGAAAAGGCAAACTTTAAGTCACATGATGTGTCAAATTCAAAATGTTATAACAACAGACTTGACATTTTGACTTTAATGTGAACATTTGCTATATACAATGTTTGTATAGTGTGAAGATACTTTTCACACTGTTCAATAAAAAACAAAAGACAGGCATATTGTTTGTTTTCCTCCAATAAAATCTGGCAGCTCTTTGTTTCACTTTCAGTCACTGAAGTTACAAATTAACTAAATGTTTAGCAGGATTGTTTTAATGAACTGAGGCAGATTTGCTACATTAAAACAACAAAGACAAGATGCACACAACATTTCATTGTTCTGTTTTTAATTAAGAAAGTATTAATTACTGATACATACCATATAGATATATATATATATGCTGCGGGCTCTCAGCTTAACTGCTGGACTACACACACTGGAGGGCTGACAAAACTGAAAGTTTAATCGCATTTTCATCAGGCCCATATAGCACAACTGTCTTGAACCAGTTGTAAAATACTCGAATACCTTGAAAGTATGAACACCTCTGAAAGAAAGGGCACAGACAAGGGAATGTTAGACCCATTACCTACGTATGCACTAACTGCAGGAAAAACCCTGTTAACCTCAGAAGAATAAAATAATGAAGTAAAGGTATTTAAAAGAAATTCCTGTGAGCCAAAACCTCAGATTTTATCTGTTGTGCGAACATCGTAGTTGATGGAGACCTGCTCCATCAACATCCCGGGTCAAGCACTCGGCAGGTGGTCCATGGTGGTCTGAGCTGTCAGCACAAGACTCCGGCAACATGAGAAGTGGACTCTGTGTTTTACATCAATGATGCTTGGTGCTCAGACACAGTCAAGATGGACTCTGTTTCCCAAATGTCAGACTGTTTATTGTGAAGATGAAACTTTCACATTATCATCTGGTTGCTGCTGTTTACATTCACCTCAGATGCAAATTCAGAAAATGTGCTGTTGAATGTTCGGGTTGGTTACATGTATATGTATATAAATAACTATATATTGTTTTATTTTATATGTTACCATATTTTAACATAGGCCTACACTTATTTATATGTTGTGCACGTAGCATGAAGGAACCTTGTAAACTGTTTACTACTGACTGCTCTATATGATATCACAGAGCCAGATTTCCATATTTAAGCAACTGCTCACGACAGGGCGTGGTATACGCTTATTATATCACGGCCTGAAGTGAGCTATTGCTTTTATAAAATGGTTACCATGTGTCGCAAAAAGATAGTAGGCTAACAGACGCACTAGCCTTACAATTTGACTTTTTATTTCATTAACAGACATTTATGAATACAAAAAGTAGTTCCACCAGGCTGCCGGTGGGCTATGGCGGTTCTAAGCAACAAACATCAAAGGCTAGAATCATTAAAACTATTTATTTATGCACGTTGCCGTTTATTGTGCAGCCACTATAAACTGTCCAGCGTCAGTAGATTGATTTTGGTAGTTTATAATATGCCTGCTCTTGTGGCCAGCAGTGTGTAAAATAATAATACATTAATATTATACCTACCATAAATTGCGTCTCTCCTTGAGCAATAGTCTTTTGAACAGGCTATTGAAACTTAAACTTTGTTGCCTTATCGCAGACATCTGGCGCAAGTGGTGGACTACTGTGTGTGTTTGCGTTCGTTTTTGTGTGTGAGGGAAATGTAGAATCACATAAAAGCAATGATTTCTCTCTCTCTCAATTCAATTCAATTCAATTCAATTCAATTCAATTCAATTCAATTCAATTCATTCATTGGCATGAATGTGTAACAACAATATTGCCAAAGCATCATACATACAACATAAGAACAATCAACCCCATACATTTCATTAAACAAGTAATTAAAGTGCAAAGTAATCAAAGCGTATGTGTGTTTGTGTTAAAAATAAAATATAAAAAGGAGCTTTGAGCTTGATTTGAGCTACCCGTTTTATAAATGGTAATATGCTCCAGGCACAGAATACCGGGCACGCCCACAAAGGAATGCGCAGCCACATCCTGTAAGGTCTTGACCAATCAGAAGACCACGTGAGCTTTTAAGGGAGGGGGCATTAAAGAGACATGAGCATCTACAGCTTGTTTCAGACAGAGTCTGAAATGAGGACCCTCATGAGGTGTCAGTATGAGATTTTATTTAAAATTTGAATAATGCAAAGCTGCCGTAGAGGAGTCACAGAAAACCAACATAAAACAAATAACAACGATGACTCCCTGTTTCTCACATTTTCTTTTTTCTTCTCTCCAGATCAGCCAAGCAGCATTTTCATCGTCTGGAGGTTCCATCCTAAGAATGACGTTACATGAGATCTGCCACTTATGGGCATGTTAGTTACATACTTAAACAGTGTAAACATTGACTATGGGGACCTTTTCTGCAAATATATTGATAGGACCAAAAAAGTGCAGAAGAAACTCTCCTTACCTTTCCATGAGTGGCTGCATGAACAGCTGGAATACATAAATTTGTAACTCTGGAGTACGACCATCTATAAATAAATGTAGAAATATATAAATATGGAATAGATTGACAAAATATAAAATATAGAAGAATAACAATTAACACTTAACAACAAACAACAAATATGTGCATGAATGATGATATGAAAGATTTAGATATACAGTATTTGAGAGGGAAGGTGGAGTGTCAGTGATGGTCCTGGGCCTTGTTAATGAGGCTAGCTGCAGAAGGGTAGAAGCTGTTGGCCAGAGGTATTGGTCCTAATGGACCGCAGCCTCCTGCCAGAGGGGAGTGACTGAAACAGTTTGTGACCAGGATGGGAGAGGTCAGCAGCAATATTTCCTGCATGCCTCAGAATCCTCAAGTCATTTTCTCTGCAGAGCGATTGATACATTGCAGTCAGCCTTTGTCCCTGGCAGTGGCAGCAGCATACCATAACGTGATGGAGGAGGTGAGAATGGATTTAATGATGGCTGTGTAGAAGTGTATCATTGTCTTTGGCAGGCTGAACTTCTTCAACTGCTGCAGGAAGCACATCTTCTGCTGGGCCTTTTTGTTGAGGGAGGTGATCTTCAGCTCCCACTTTAGGTCCTGGGAGATGATGGCATGACGGCCCCTCTGCAAGGTTCATACTGCTGTTGGTTTGCTTTCTGTCTCCAGGGCTGCAGACCCATCTGGGTCCGGTATGCCTTGTTTTTACAGCACAACATCCACGCAGCACATTTTCACCCATCCACTCCCTACAGTACTGACTTTACAGATTCTTCCTGCTCATTGGTTTCGCTCATTTCTTATTAATAAATCACTTTGTTAGTTAAGTTTACCCGTGTGTCTCTGTTTTTGTCCAGTCCATGAGCCGGCCTCTGACAAATGGGGGCATGTCCAATGCGATCTGTTTCTTTTGGCCTTTGTAGTGTTTCTGTTAATTTGGAGTAGTGCAATTTGTCCACTTTTTTTCTCTTCTCAGGGCCTTAGCAGGTGGACTTGGTAAGGTATGAAGGAAAGTTGTGCCTTGGTAGGTGGAATTTGCGATTAGTGATTGAAATGTATAATCAGTGGAACATGTCTCATCGTGTGTTGGTACCACATGTCCAGAGTAGAGTAGAATAGTAAATGTTCTCAAGTTCTACAAGGAGACACTTTTGGACGGGTATTATCTGCTTAAGTAAGTATTTTGTTTTTTGCGTTAACACCAGATTTAGTGGGTTTTGGTTAGAGGAGTTTTTTCTGCCAGATGGTAGATACTCCAATGATTTTGTAGCACGGGTAAGTACATGCTGACCATTGCACATTTAACTCTATGGTAAATTTCAGAACTGCTAATCAAGGGTCCAGGCTCTGCCTCTAAGGGTCTATTCTATTAGCTAAGCGTAATTAGCTAAACAAAGAAAAAGGAAACTACAAAACACTCTAATAATAAATCCTAAACATACATATGTATCAGTGGAGTCAGGCAAATGTTACATCTGACTCCCTTCAACATGTTTTGACAGGTGAAAATGGACTCATTGTAAACAACTCATCCCGGTAGGATACCTTGCGCAAATATCACAAATAACTACAGACTACATATATTACAATTTATAATGGTAGCTACACTAATTAGAATATCTAGATTATTGACAAGCTATATGCTTATGTGACATTTACCCACCTAAAAGAATAAATAAAATACAAGGTGGTGAGTTGGCTGGTCCTCACTTGTTTTACTTTTTTTTGTGGTAATTGCCACTCTGAAGAACGCAGTGCAACCCACAGCTTATATGCCTGCAGTGATCGTGTTGTGATCCTTTTAACTGCAAATAGAATTGTTGACCTCTGATGAGCTGGTCAATCATATTTCATTTCATTACATTACATTCAGTTATGTAATAAAAATTGATTCCACTCCACTTTGGGCGCTTCAGAGAAACTGTAGTTCTAACCTTTTCTACTTTATCTTTCAGAGATAACTACTTGTCTTGAAGATGGCAGGTAGGCAAACATCATTTGTAAGAAATTTCATCTAAGAAATATAGAATATTGAGGACTTCTGAGGAGAAAGATTGCCTTTTAGTAAACATTTAGTTAATTTACAACTTCAGAGACTGGAAGTGAAACAAAGAGCTGGCAGATTTAATTGTAAGAAAACAAACTATAATGGCAATACTTTGCTTTTCTATTGAACAATGTAAACTCTAAAATGTCTTAAAACTTATTGTCTTAGTAAGAAAATAACAGTCTGTCCCACTTCTTCTTTCTTTTAAACACAGACAATGAGCATAAGTAAATTATTTTTTAAATAGTCAGTCAAAAATAATTTTCACTTCCCTGGGCTACTACAACTTTGTAATGAGATAAGATATATTGAATGCAAAATATGTGCATAAGAATTCATTCTTTCATTCAGTATGACATTTAAACCATTGTAATGTGTGGTGCCCAGTAAATGTTAGACAGTGTGAAAAGTGTGACGACATATCCCACTTTCCATTATAACAAATACCCTGAGACTTACGGGAGCTGCATTGCCCTCGACTTTTTAGAAGTGGTTTATACTCGACTAAAGTGATACAGAGTTCCACCCTGTTGAGCAGAAAGCAAAAGTAAAGAGAAACCAGATAAGCAGATAATATTGCTTTGCTATATATTAACATTGCTCCATGGTAACAGCGGAGCATGCAGATGCAGTGGTCGGCAGCTCCCTTAAAGGTTAAGTGTGTATGTTATAGTGACATTCAGTGGAATGAGTTGTGAATTGCAACAAATTTCAAAAATTTTCCTAAGCACGCCACCTTGTAAATGTTGTGTAATAATTACTATCTCAATGTTTTAAGTTACATGATGAAGTAACTATATTGTGCATCCTAAGCAACTTTTGTTTAAACCCCTCTGCTGGACACGCTTTGTATGCTTTAAGAGACACTATACGCAATGTCTTAATTTGTTTTGAGGTTTAATATGCTTTTTCTCTCTGTATGGGTGAGTTAACTCTCCTGAAGTGATAATCGAGAAATGTGTTTTTGTGATGAAGATACCAGTTTGAAAAATCACCTGTGTGAAATTCGTGCCAAGAAAATCAAAACCTCCTTGTGAAGTCCCTGGAGATCTGCTGTGGGAAAAATCTAGTAGTTGTTTTAGAGCACTGAACTGTTCTTATGCAGTGAAAATCAAATTTATATCTAATAACGTCGCTGCACTGCAGGACATTGACAGACCGAGACTGCAGCACAGCAGCTCTCCGCTCATGCTGCACGCACAAAGACAGGATAAAATGAGTTGCTCTTATGGAGATGCTCTGTGTCTCTGTTGCTCTGAAGGTTTTTCACAATACCCAGTAATAGCTTTTAAAGTTAGTATGCCTCTGCAGAATCATGAAAGTAATTGTACCTCTTTTGTATATTCTGAAAGAATGGACAGAACATTCAATCCTGCTATTTGGTTTGATGTTTATAGACCTACATGTTAATCTCACAGGTCAACGGCTAGTATTTACTTCCTATCTAACTCTGGATTATGAGGACTTCCTCATGCAAGACATGCACTCTGCACGTTATTTAAAGATGCCAGGTTTATAACGCAGCATCTGTGTTAAACAAGGTAAGGACATTTAGTATTCTTCTTAAAACAGGTGAGCATCATGATTGTAAAGTGACAGTCCGACTCAGTAGGCCTATGCCTATTAGCCTAATGATTTTTTTGCAGTGGAAAATGTGTCTAAGTTCAAACTGACTGTGAAGTTTTAGACGTCTATGTTCCATTAATAAGATCGTGCTCATTTCATATTTTATGAAATGCTGTCAAAACACATTCAGACAATCAGCACATAATGAAAAACTCACTTTTAAACTACATTTATTTGTTTCAGCTGCACCACAGTCACCCTCACTCAGAAATATTCACATCTTATCCAGTTGATAACTACGATAGGAATGTTCAATCTGTGCGACTACAATATAAAAGGTTACTGTTCATTGATTGGTTTTATACAGATTAGTTTAAACAGTGATTATTGCAGCACTGTAGTGCACGGTAGGTGGTTTTGCCCTCAGCCAGCTGGTCATGAGGATCACTGCAGTAACAAGTCCCCAACAGCCTCAGGACAGCAATGCCAACTCAAGCAGACCAAACCAAATTATCAACAAGCAAAAAGAAAAATGCACTGAATACTGGAAAGAAACCAAAACACAAAGTAAATTCCAATGTTATCTGACCCTAAAAAGAGAATTCACACTGGCAAATTACCTGAGCACAATAAAATGTTGAAAAATGTTGACAACATGACTGAGTAAACATAGCCTGGCCATAGAAAAGGATCGCCACTGGCTACCACAAGAGGAGAGACTCTGCTCTCAGTGTGACACGGGACCGGTAGAGACAGAGCTGCACTTTCTAACCTCATGCCCTAAATACAAAACACTAAGACAAAAACACTTTGCAAACATTTACCATATATACCCCGAATTTGACTTTATATCAGACACACAGAAACTCCCCTATTTACTGGGAGAAATGCCCAAATGTCAAATAATTGCTGCAAAATATGTCTCCTCATGCCATGACCTGAGGACAACCAGTGGAAACTACTAAATATCTGTTCTAATTTTCAAATTATTATTATTTTGATTGTTTGATATTTTAGTAATTGTTGTGTTTTTAAATTTCACATTTGATACTGATTTTTTTATTCTTTTTTTAAATGAACTAATTAATAAAAATAAAAAAAACATTTTCGCCTATTAATATACACACACACATATACGGTTTTATCTATTTATTTTGTTTTTATTTTTTATATATTGTTATAATAACGCACATATACAGTTTTATCTATTTATTTAATTTAAATTTTTAATTATTTTTTTTAACATACACACACACACACGCGCTTACTGTTTTATTTATTAATTTTAATTTAATATATTATTTTCATTTTCTAGCATACTAACATACACGCTTATTGTTTTACTTACAGTATTTACTTTTTCCTAATATTTATTTTTATGGAATTTGTTTATTTTATATATTTTTTATTATTGTTTTATTTTGTATTAACACACACAAACACAACTTTTGCTGTTTTATTTCCTTATCTAATGAAATATGTTCTTTCTCTATCTTATGTTCTTTATATGTAGCTTTGGCAATATTGGGGTGGTGATGGTGCATAGATAAGATGCACCATGCTTAACCCCTAGTTGCTCCAGAGGCGTGCGACCTCTGACATGTGTAGCAATTGTAAGTCACTTTGGATAAAAGCGTCAGCTGAATGTACAAATTAAACTATACAAACACATTAATCCTGTAAACATTTACTACTACTTAATATAAAAGACAGACAACTAAAAGTAAACATTGCTTAGTTGTTATTGAAGTCTGATAAAGTTGAGGGGAAGCTTGTAGGTGAAGGTTTTTGGCAGGAAACGGAACCAATTAAATGGACATCCAAGTGAACACTTGAGGCACCGCTGGACTCATTTTTCAACATTTTGAAATAAACTGAACAGCAACCATTCTTTGAGCTGTTTTTCACCTCTGATAAATAGTAGCCGTATTTGTAGGTTAACACTAAACACAAAAGCTATGATTGCATTGTAGGAAACTGTTGTATATCACAAAATGAATATGTCTGGATTTCTGGCTGCTGATTAACCATTAACGACTTCAGGCTCAGGTACTCTTAAGTGGACATAAGACATTTTAAAGAATAAACTATTAATTTATTGTTAGTAAAATGGTGCGTACATTATTTAAAAACTTAAATTAACTCCTACTTAAAAACAAAATTGGTCATGAAAAACCAAGTCAACATCAGCAAAACCAAGGAGCTGATTGCTGATTTTAGGACACACACCCCTGCCTACATCAGTGAAGCAGATCGAAAGTTCCTGGGAATCAGCATCAGAGAACTTGACATCTCACATCTCCACGTTGGTGAAGAAAGCTCAGAAACGGCTGTAAGGCTTATGGAAACTTAAGAATGCAAAGTTCCCACGCCAAGTTCTTGTTAACTTTAACTGAGGATCAATAGAAAGCATCCTGACCAGAAACACCACCAACTAGCATGGCATGTGCACAGTCCAGGACCGGAGAGCTCTGCAGCATGTGATTAAAACTGTTTAGAAGATCAGTGGTACCCATCCGTTATCTACCAGCAACAGCCTGTTCATTTGCTGCTGTCATACAACCCGACTACAGAGCAACTTTCCCCAGGCTGTGAGACTTCTAAATTCATCCTCAGCACTCCATCATATAAATTTTATTTTTTAATTTTACAATTGTATGAATTTTAATATAATACTTGAATAATTTAAGAAAAAAGCATTAAAACTCGATTTATTAACAGCTGGTATAATCCAGGCCAGAGATGAGCCAGATCACCATGTGAAAGTCTGCACACAAAGTCTGAGCAGACTGAGTTCATCCTGCAAGCATTTACTGCTAATCACTATGAAAAGCCTCTAGTATATCCTCTAGCTGTGCTCAGAGGCAAATCAACTACAGGAGGTATTCTGGTACTGCAAGATGCAGGGTGTTTTGTAAAAAAATACAGACAATAAGATGTAAACGTTGTTTGAGTTTTTGAGAAGTTTAATGTCAACAAAGCATCATAAAGTTGAGCGGAAGTTAGGAAACAGGAAACTTGGCAGGAAATGGAACAATCGAGGCACTACTTGGACTCTGATAAGTAAGTGTACAATAATCATTAAGGCTTTACGTCTTTAAGACATTGATACAGCACACTGATAACATAAGAAATGTACAATGACGTTGAGTTTCATTTATAAATGCTGCAAATTATAAATGCTACAAAAGAGGTTTTATTGTTAGATTAAAGGCACAAAACACAACCACAGAGCTGAATTAGGCACAAAGCCAAAGTTTACCACAAATTCACTTCAATTGAATTCCCAAGCAGAGAAACGCCCATTTTACTTCCGAATGAGAAGCCTGTTCCCAGCACCTTTGCCTCTACACCTGTCAGACTGATGCAAGCACCAGTGTCTACTGCCAGACCGACTTTAGCTTTCACTGGACCAGCAGAAGCTGAAGCGCTGGCCAGTTCTGCTTTAGCAAAGGCTCTGGCACCTGACGCCAGAGAGGCCCCGACTCCTGCGCTGGCATTTGGCCCTTTGGCCACAGCATCAAAAACGCTCCATTCAGCACGAGCAAGGCCCACTCCTGCCCCAGCGTACACTCCTGCTTTGGGAAGGCGCTTCATGGGTTTATCTTCAAATGCATCTGCAAATACCCCGGCATCTGCATAGGTATCAGTAGCAAAAGCTTTAGGAGGCCGGTCAAAGGTGTCAATCATCTCCACCAATCCGGCTGTACCAACAGAAACTTCCGCACTTGCTGCTGCAACTGCACGGGCTGCAAACAAAGAGAAACTATATTTAATCTCAAAGACAACAAAGAATAAAGATATCACTGGAAAAAAAAGTTGGGTGGTGTAGAGTAGGAAAATTGCTATTATAGTTTGAAAAAACAACATATCCTCACAACAATACGACAAAATAGTTCGACCGTCAGTGACTCCAAAACAACACATATGACCGTTGGAAGCCACGTGTCCAGTGATAGGTGTACTGGACTACGTTATGTGAGTAAAGTGACGTTAAACACATGACCTAAGTAAAGTTATTTAACCTACTATTGCCACTGGAGAGAACAATAAAAGAATATATGTGTCCTTATAAGCTGCTTGAATGATTGACCTAGGGTTGTTTTTCTCATGAACTATTGCAAAAATGTTGTTATATATTGAAAAGAATTACATCAGTTACAGTCAGATTATTTTAAGAGAGTCATAAAGAATTAGGTTTAAGTCATTTTCCAAAACTAGAAACTTATATCAGGAGGAAGCTGCTGCTGCACTCTAGCTGTGACTTCAAAGCCCACTTTTGTCACCACTTTCTCAGTCTCATCCCAGGTCACAGAATATAACAGATATATCAGTCCACAGAAGACCATCTGATTTTCTGTACTTCATTCTAATTTGTTGGGCTTGATCACTCCAACCAGCTTTTTTCAATTCCATACAACCTTTTAATACTGATGTGTCAGACAGCATTTTCTTATTGGTTGAACATGCTATATTAAAATATTTGTGCAGATGTCAGACGCCTTTCTTCTTCTTCTGTTTAATCTCAACAACCCAATTCTTTAATTGTTTCCTAAAATATAAAAAATTTAACTTAAATTCTATGTGATAAAAACTGTTTTAAAAGTTTATTATACTTACCCTCAGCTTCTACATCTGAAAGAAGGAAAAGTGAAATTTAGTTATTTGCTTTCATTGTTGGAACAACATGTGAATATACACTTTCACTTGGTGGAAAGGTTTTCCAGGGGAAAACATGTGACGTAATGCTCGTAGTGCTAACTGGGGTGCCCCTTTGTGCAAAAAACAGGATGAAAAACTCAAAAAAAACCCACAAATGGTACACTGAGTTTGCACTTATTCTTCTAGATAAGATTTGCCTACCTGACCATTTCAGAGAACCTTTTACAGACTGAAAAAAAAAAAGGATAAAAGTTTCTCAGTGAGAACTGCCTCAGGTAGAACACAAATAACTCTACAGATCTATTGCAAATTGTATTTTATATTATAATGTGTCTTTTATTTCATTAGAAAACATTTTATTTGTTTATCAATGGTGAACCAGTGATGAGAAAACCTTTTTTTCTACTCTGTAAGATTTGCAACATTAAAGCAAGGAAAACAAGATCCAAGTAACATCATTATTCTGGACTGAATAAAAACAGTCAATTTAAAACATATCAATTATCGATACATACTGCATGTATTCATGATCACTTACCATTGCGACTGGCTGTTTGGTTTACAGGAGATATTAGATGCAGCGTGCTCTCAGTTTAACTGCTGGACTACACCCACTGGAGGACTGATAACAAAACGAAAGTATGAAACTAGCTTTAACAACAGCTCAGAACAAAGAGGCACAGTATGGGGGTGGGGTTTATTGTCACATTTTCTTAACTATCATAAAACTACTTCTATAGAAACATAAAAAGTAAAGGTAGGAAGCAAAAATACACAAAAGGAATCCTCAACATTTAACAGTTGGTCTGCATTTTACTTTAAAGTTTCAGAAACAGTGTGTGACAGACAGAGACATTTTTGCCAATTTGGCTTCATGTTTTGGATTTAACCAGCTGAATTTCAAAGCTCCGAGATGGAAATATACTGAACAAAATTATAAACGCAAGACTTTTTTTTTTTGCTACCATTCATCATGAGCTGAACTCAAAGAGCTAAAACTTTCATTTCCAGTGAAACTCGACATTTTTGAGTGGCTTTTTATTGTGGCCAGTCTCAGGCACACCTGTGCAATACCCATGCTGTCTGATCGGCAAAGGAGTGCTCACTGACGTAGGTTTTGTGAACAATATTTGAGAGAAATAGGCATTTTGTGTAGAGAAAGTCTTAGATCCTTGAGATCAGCTCATGATGAATGGGGGCGTTTATAATTTTGTTCAGTGTATTTATTTATTTTTTATTACAGTTTACTTCCACACTGTATGACAGTAATACACACATCTCAATACACACATGTCTGTTTTTTTCACCATTTCATTGCAGCTATATCTAAAGAAGCTTAAAATCAAGGGCAACTGGACTTGGTTGAAAATACTCAAAGACGTTTCATCCCTCATTCAAGAGACTTCTTCAGTTCTGACTGACTGATAGGGAAACTATTAACTATTTAATCATGGGGGTGGTGATGGGCAGTGGATAAGATACATGTCTTTGATGTGAGAAACCAATTCCCACTGTGACAATTCCAACAATTTGTCCCTGAGCAAGACACTTAACCCCTAGTTGCTCCAGAGGCGTGCGACCTCTGACAAATATTGCAAGTGTAAGTCGCTTTGGATAAAAGTGTCAGCTAAATGAATAAATGTAAATGTTATGTAATGTAACCTCAGTGGGATCGTTGTCAAGATGACTGAGAACCTTCACAGACATTGCAGCTAAATATTTTATACTATAATGTATAAATGTAAGTAGAACAGGACTCCAGAGATGGGGCACACGCCTTCTTCCTTGCCTCCTAACCTCTCTGTTAAGGAAATGATTCACACCGAGCCTTCAAAGGCAACTGTCAGCCTTCCTTCTTTGCTGCTTAAGTTTCAAGAGCACAACCAGTTAATGACGGCTCATAAACTACTGCAAGTCAACACATCCCCCACTCTCAAAACAATAAAGCTGTAACCTGTTTTTAACTTACAGATGTGATGGACATTTAATACTTTACTGTGTTTACTGTTTCACCCTGCATGCTTCATCAGAATAGACCAGTGTTTCACTGTGTGGTATTTGATTATTTTATTATGTTACAGCTTGGTGAAGTTTCCCATTGGAAAGATGCTCGTTAGAGAGTTTTCTTATCAGACTGTTCTTGATAGGCCTTGATCTCAAGACAGCTGGTCCCTACTCCCTTCCTCCCTTGGATAGCTGCGTAATACCCTTACAGTATAAAGTAACCTGTTTCTTCACTGGCTCTTTGTCTTACACTCTGCAGACTGTTTTGCACTCTGTATGTTTGTCTGACCCTTTGCAAAGAATAAAACCCTTAAAAGACATCTGGATTGGACTCTTTATTTCCATTTCACAGAGCAGAACCATAATGTGCAATGCATTCAATGACAGCTTAAACTACTGTAAGTCAACAAACCCTGCAGACTCTCAAACCAGTGTCATGTTATAACTAAATAAAACTGTAAGGTTACATGATCTAGAAAAACACCTGTAATCTCTTTCCAGCCAACAATAAGGAGAGTTCTGATAGACTGTTCAGGGAAACGCTAATCGCTGGTTAATGTCCCTTTTGTCAGTTTAACAGTCAGACACTGAGAGGCTGTTGCCAAAGGTGGCCAGTTTTACGATCAAGCTGCCCAGAGACAGCACTTAGGGAGAGAAACCCGCCCTCTCTTGGGGTCTCTTCAGTCGTCTGTTGAAAGTTGATCTCAAACCCCCTCCTTCTCTCTGGGAGAGAAAAGAGGAGTTGAGTCTCCAAAATATTTTCTATAAAATGCACAAATCCACACTGTTGTTCACTACAACAGAGAGACAGGCAGGCAGGCAGAGACAACTGGGGGTAACAAGAGAGGCAGGCCGGCAGAGAGAAAAGCTAAACCTAAGAACCAGAAAAACCAAAAAAAGTCTCAGGCCAACTTCAGGCGGGGCAAAACAATTCAGGAGGTTCAATTTGTGGGGCCTCAGGTGGACGACTGGACGGCAGAGCTGAGGACCGAGGGCTGAGCAGCGGGGCAGAGGTCCTCGGGCTGACTGGACAGCAGGACTGGAGCAGGAAATGGGCTGAGGGCTGGCAGCACTAGCCGAACAGGTTAAAGGAAGGACAGGCGAAGGACTAGCAGCGCTAGTCGAGCAGGACACAGACAGGACAGGCGGAGCACTAGCAGCGCTAGCCGGGCAGGACAAGAGGATGCTTCCCAACCTGCAACTAGCAGGCCGAGAACAAGTCCTTTGAGGGCTAGCTAACTGGGGAATTGACGGCCGGAGGCTAGTGGTCCGGGTGTTAACCGACTCCAGGCTAACAGACTGAGGAACCGATGATGACTTGGCTGAGTCTGCTACTCCTGGCTGTGCAGCCAGGCTCTTCCAGGCGAGAGATACGATTGCTGCCTTATGGCTAACATGACTAGCCCCATACCTCATATTCCTCAGCGTCAGAAGATCTCTCAGCACATCAGATTGTTCCTCAGTAAGAGTGTCAGCTGGGCTCTTATTTGGTCCGGTCATTCTGTCAGGGTTCCGTGGGTGAGTGCAGAGGAGGTGTGAGCCCAAACGCAAGACACTGGAGCAGTTAACAGGTAACAGGCTTACAGGCAGTAGATGGGAAAATCCAACAGGCTGACAGAACACTCTTCCACACGAACACGACTGAGTATAACACACCACAATGGTCCACCACAGGTTCAACGTTTCAATCATTAAAAAATATCATGTGTTATTTAGAAAAATAATTACATTTTTGAATACCATAAGAAATATTAGTGTTGGTACAGACAGAATAGGCGAGTTGTGATGCATTCATTTGGTTTATGTTTGTGTTTTACATCTCACACTTTTATACAAACTACTCATATTTGTCTGCAGCTAAAAAAATGTTTTTAAACCTCTGCAACATACTCACTGAATGTGATTACGGTTGCTGTATATTTCCATTTAGGGACTCTAAAACAAAACTATAGTGTCTCTACGAGTCAATGTGGTCAGGGGCAGATCAACAGTAGATATTTTTCTGCTTCTGCAAACTGCAGGGTGTAACATCCAGCACAAGTGTGGCTGTCACATGAAGGTGACACATAGTTCACTAGTTCATTGCAAGAAACAGCCTCCTGCAGTTGCTTGTCTTTGATTAAAAAAAGAAGCTGTCGCAAACATTTACAGACCTCCATGATATTCTGCTAATTTTATTGATGATTTTGCTGAACTATTCTCTGTTATATCAGTTGATGCCATGGTTGACAAGCTTATAAACCCAGTAAAGCAGATAGCATCAGAACGCATCTCCACTGAGAAATGTAATGAATTAGCGTGTTTCTTTAGTGAAAAAATAACAGGTATTAGACGGACCATTAGAACTACACAGTCCAACAAGGTTTCTGTACCGTTACCACGACCACCAGACAGAACTCGGTTATTATGTCGCAATTTATTACAATTGATAAAAAAGTCCTAGAAGAAAGAGTTCAACATCTTAAAGCATCTACTTGCTGTCTTGACATAATGCCATCAGACTTTTTAAAAACAATTCTTAACTCCATATTAATGGACCTACAGCAAATAGTTAATAGCTCTCTGCAATCAGGCATCTTACCAAGGTCTCTAAAAACAGCTGTCATTAAGCCCCTATTAAAATAGAGAACACGGAATACATCTATAATGAACAACAATAGACTTGCATTTAATCTACCTTTTATAGCCAAGATCATTGAGAAGGTAGTCTACAATCAACTCATCAATTTTGTGACCTCAAGTGGTCTCTTAGACACTGAAACCTAACACTTAGACAGTCAGGTTTCCGTCCTCACCACAGTACTAGCATAGGGTGGCTATGACATGTGGAGTTCCACAGGGATCAGTTCTGGGGCTGCTTCTGTTCAATCTCTATATGCTACCTATGGCCCAAATCATACAGAACAATAACATTAACCACCACAGCTATGCCGATGATACCCAAATATACATAGCCCTCGAATCTTATGACAACAGCTCAATAGATTCTCTGTGTCACTGTATAGAGAACATAAATACCTGGATGAACCAAAACTGTTTGCAATTGATCCAAGATAAAACTGAGATTATTGTGTTTGGCAACAAAAATAAAAGAAAGAAGTATTATTAAAGAGGTGGATTCTCAGGCACAAAAAACTAGGGAGCAAGTGTGTAATCTTGGTGTTCTGACTCGGACCTCATTCCCAGAATTTGATTACGGTTGCTGCATATTTCCATTTATGGACTCTAAAACCAAACTACAGTGTCTCTAAATCAATGTGGTCAGGGGCAGATAAACTATAGATCTTTTTCTGCAACTGCAAACTGCAGGGTGTAACATCCAGCACAAATGTTGCTGTCACATAAAGGTCACACATAGTTCACTAGTTCATTGAAAAAAACAAAAGTAAAGGTCCTTTAGTAAAAAAAAGAAAGAAAGCAGTTTAAAATAAATTTTTCATTTTCAAATGCATCAGCATTTTTTGTAAATTTATTCTTCCTTAATCTAACATTTTCATTGTTTTCCAACAATTGTACTTTGCTGCTGATCTATAAGTAAGATGTGGTCTCAAGGAAGAGTTTAAAGGTCTATAAAGACCAAACAACCTACAGCTAAGAGTACAAACAGAAATTACTTTGAATGTGAGTATTGTTTTAAGATAGACTTGAAATAAAAACTGTCTTTTCTGTAGGTTTATTCAGTCATCTTCAGTCATCAATCAGATGGACTCACAACGACACACAGAAGCACTCAAATAAGTAATGATGTCTGAGAGATGCTGTTATTGATCTGGCTAAGGGTTAAACATATCTCATCACAATTACATGTTGTCATTAAAGTCTCAGCAGTTCAGAAAACAGGGATGATTTGGCTGTTACTTCCACATATCCAGTGCTACATCATACATGAGTCCAGGGTTTAATGTGAATCATTAAAAACGGTCAAAGCATCAATATTCTTTAAGCTGACGTGTCTTTACCTTTTTCCCATCAATTTTTCTTGGCTTGTCCAAGTATGTTAGTTAGTTAGTTAGTGTTCAGTTCTTACCTTCAACAATGTAAACTGGGGCAAACTGGAGTTTACAGAGCAAGCTGTGACCTGAATGCCTGTACAAGAGGACATTACATTTACTTATATTCATATCCTTTAGACCCTAACCACAACCACTACTTCACTCATTCACTCACTCACATATCGGCCACCACTTATCCTGTGTACAAGGTCACCATTTACTTTATACATCTACTCAGAAATAGTTTACTTTTTGCTTCACTACAAGTTACTGGTTACTTTGCAAATTATGATTTTACAAAAATATCAGCAGCGTATAAAATAAACCAGCAGTCTATAAACTATTTAAAATTACCTTCACCTCAAAAAGGAAAAAGTGGCTTGTGATTGGCTTTGTGCCAAAGCCAAGACGCGATAGCCTATCAGCGATGTGATTGTAAACTACTTTTATGAAATTAGCTTTTTACTTTAGTTTTTGAGATTACAACATTGATTTATCTTCACTGGAGCTTCTCGGCAGCTAGCTTCCATGTGCATCTGGTTCCAATGTTGTTGTTAGCGTCGGTGGGCACCCAGAGCTCTGTAGGACAACTGCATATTTATATAAAAAATGGATAAAATTTGACATTACTTAGATAAAAGAAAGCGAGGAAGTTGAACTACTTGGTGAGTTCAGAAAATATGTGTCTGTAATGTTATTCCAGCTATCGTTGTACCTTACTGTGAACAAGTTAGCATAGCATAGCCCTGATTGGTCCAAACTCCATTCAGAAAACAAACCTTTAAAAAGTTGTTGTCCTGCTGATTTGCTGACAGAGCTGACCAAGCATGAATTCACATGTTTAACAGATCGGCATCATGTTGTAGTTATTTTGGCATTAATTAGATCTGTTTATTGCTATAAAATCACAGCAAAATGTCTACTTTGGGTTCATACAGCTTTAGTAATCGCGGGTTGTGTTTATTCGCATTGTGTGTGAACATTTGGCAGTAGTCCAGCGATAAAACCCCCGCGAGGAAAGCGTTCATAACATCCTATTTCACCCATGATCATGATGACAACACAGAGCACAAAGAGCACAAATTTTAGAATGGATTTTGAGATTTTCTTACTAATATTTAAAACATTGAATGGCCTGACACCATCTCAAATATGTTTTTAGATATGTCCCTCCCTAGCAGGTCCCTCAGATCCTCTGCAGCTGGCCTCCTAGTCAACCCAAGGATTTCAGCAGAAACGCATGGTGAGTCAGCCTGTTGCCAAAGTGGCACTAGTCTCTGGAACAGTCTGGCTGGGGGACCTGAGAGACTCCAACTCTGAGGGCATTTTTAAAAGAAACCGTAAGAAATATATTTTAAAGCTGGCTTTAATCCTCATTTGTTCTGTCGAAGCCATCATTAGTTTAATACTTTTTTATGCCTTGTGCTTATTTATTGTAGTGACTTTTATTTATTTTTTTAACATTTTGTTGTTCTCTTGTTGTAATTTTTGTCTTAAAATAATAGTTTCTATTTTTGGTATGTTACTTTCTTGTCTGAGCTTCTTTAATTTTGCTCTTTGATGCACTTTGAGCTGCATGTTTGTATGGAACGTGCTGAGCTGAAGAGAGAAAACAGCTCTCCATGTAATCTTTTATGCAGTTTATGGAGAGAGCGCACAGTTAAATCCTCCAACCACTCTGACAAAACACTCAGAGTCAGAAAATCAAATCCCACAGCTAGAAACCAATGGAAGAATTAATAGTTATAGTTAATAATATAATCAGAATAGATGTTGTTAGAAATAGTTTTAGTTTTAAATCAAACATATTATGATGAGTGGAAACAGGCAGAAAAGGCAAGTTGTGATGCATTCATTTGGTTTATGTTTGTGTTTTACATCTCACACTTTTATACAAACTACTCATATTTGTCTGCAGCTAAAAGAATATTTTTAAACATCTGCAACATACTCCCTGAATGTGATTACGGTTGCTGTATATTTCCATTTAGGGACTCTAAAACAAAACTATAGTGTCTCTATGAGTCAATGTGGTCAGGGGCAGATCAACTGTAGATCTTTTTCTGCTTCTGCAAACTGCAGGGTGTAACATCCAGCACAAGTGTGGCTGTCACATGAAGGTGACACATAGTTCACTAGTTCATTGCAAGAAACAGCCTCCTGAAGTTGCTTATCTTTGATTAAAAAAAGAAGGTGTCGTGAACATTTAACCCAAAAAGTGAACCTCTCTAATCTAAATCACATAAAGGTCACACATAGTTCACTGCAATTTTTCATTCTCAAATACATCAGCATTCTTAGAAAGTTTATTCTTCCTTAATCTAACATTTTGAGAAGTTTTGAGTTCGACAACGTCTGCCTCCCTTCTTGGAATTGTTTGCCTGTTTGTACTGCCTTATCTGGTTTTGACCTTTGTCTGCCTTGGGGTATGGCAAGCCTTCAGATGTTTTTTTGGAAATAAGTCATTGAACTGATCCTGTCTGCCTGTTTCTGTGTGGTTGCTGTCCTGTTGCCTGTATTCACTGGCCCCTGTCTTGTGTGGTTTCCTTTAAAACAATAAGAAATATTTTAATTTGTTTTACATTACATGTCTTGGACATGTTTTCTATCTGTGTGTCTCTGGATGGAATACATAATAATCAACCCCCACCCCACTCTGGCATTTCAGAAGCTTTTTACTTTTGCTTTCTGTTCGACAGGATGGAGCGAAAATGACTCAGAATGAAACTCTCCCCACTTCAGTCAAGCGTAAACAACTTTGAAACATATTCTTATAAACAGGAAGGTCAAAAGCCCCTGTAAGACTCATGGTACCTGTGCTGCCTAAGATTTATATTTTCTGAATATTTTCCACAGTAAAATAATCTAAAGCGGCAATAAAGTGCTGAAACAAACAAGAAGACCTATAGAAATATGTGTAATGCTGCCATGCAGTGTGAAATAAATGTTTCTCTAATGTAAAGGGAAACTTAAGAACAGCTGAAATGTTTTTCTGTTCATTTCACTGAGCTTTGACATTCAGCTGCTTAAATCCAAAATGTAAAGCAAATAGGCCCAAAATGTATTTAACTTTTAAAAGGAGTATTATCAAATTTGGTGCACATTCATGTTCTTCTCAGGATGACTTGTAATCACTTTGTTAAAACTCAACTTTTCATTTCAAGCCATCAACAGGTCAAATTTTAATACTTTGGTTTGTAACCAAATTCCTTCAAAACTAATGGCATGTTAGCATGCTGACATTAATATTTAGCTCAAAGTGTGGCTGTGCCTCACAGAGCTGCTAGCATGGCTGAAGACTCTCAGTCTTGTTTTAATCTCACAAGAAAAATCTTTTTTTATCCCTTTAAAGTGTTTTTTTTAACCGTATGGTTAGACAATAAATTATGTGTTGAGGATTTCTATTGTGACTGTTTGCTTTACTGTCTATCTTTACTTTTTTTTTTTTTATCTTACTTTGTTTTTATGATAGTGAGGGGAATGTGACCACGGGCCCCACCTACTTTCTGCCCCCTTTTTTTTTGAGCTGTTGTTTTACACTTTGCAGTTTGGTATTTAAGCCCTTCAATGGATGTAGTCTTGCATCTCCTATAAACCAAGCTACCTCATTAGGTAAGTAATTCTTGTGAGGTTTAATATGCAAACAAATGTATAGATGTTTAATGGTATGACTGAAAGTTTACAATAAATACCAAATGGTGCAGTATGATCAGTAATTAATATTTTCTAATTGACTGGTTTTACTTGTTACAGAATAATGAAATTTTATTTTTATCTTCTTTTGTTTATTTATTTATTTCAGGTTTATTTAACAGGGACAATGTACATAATAATACATAAATAAATAAATAAATAAATAGTGTGCCAAAATGCTAATTTACATCTGGTGTCCCTGGACAGATCTTTATATGTCACACCAGTCCTGCTGGTACCTGACACACATGCCGCCATTGTCCTCCTGTGTACAGTTCTGACTCACTTCATCAACACAGTTCTGTTGGTTTACCACTGATGAGCAAATGCATAATCTGCTCCTGACATTCCTACTCTTTCTTTCAGAGTAAACGACTTCTCCTGAAGATGTCAGGTAAGCAAACATTATTAATAATAAGTGCATACTATCCTCTAATAAATATAGAATAATGAGGTCTTCTGGGGAGACAGATTACATTTTAGTAAACGTATATTTTACAACAAATAAAATTACAAAACACTGTTTTATTGAACTACATACACTATACAAGTAAACATAATAAGATGATCAAAAACCACACACTGAAACATTGGTGTATACTAATGGAGCATGCAGGGTGAAACAGTAAACACAGTAAAATATCAAATTTACATCACACACCTCAACCCAACAAATTAGGATGAAATCCAGAATATCAGATGGTCTTTGGTGGACTTCTGTTTGGAACAGGGATGTGACAAAACTGGTCTGAAGTCACAGAGGGCAGCACACTTCCTCCAGAAGTTGATGTTTGGAAAAGGATGAAAGCCATGTTTTATGATTACCCTTAAATAATTCCTTTTTAATGAAATTCTTAACAAACTTTTTCTCAAAATACTACATTTGAATTATGATTTATTGTCATTTTCTCATAGTAGGGGGCTTTGAGATCATAGGGCCCGACGCCAGTGCAGAAGTCGAAGCCTCTCTGACATCTGTCAGCATCAAAGTCTTTGGCAAAGCACAACTGGCCAGTGCTTCACTCACCGCTGGTCCTGTGAAAGCTACAGTCGGTCTGGCAGCAGATACTGGTGCCAAGATCAGTTTGGCAGGTGTAGAGGCAAAGGTGTTCGGGACAGGCTTCTCCTTTGGTCGTAAAATGGGCCTTTCTTGGCTTGGCAATGGGATTGAATTAAATTTGTGGTAAAATGTGGCTTTGTGCCAAATAGGCCTACTGCTCTTTGTGATTAAGACTTTTGCCTTCTATTCAAACAATGAAAGCATTCAAGATCTGCAGCATTTACAAATGAAACTTGTTGTGACAGTAGTGTATGTCTTCTCTGTAGATAAACATTTGAACTTGATATGTGATTTTCAGTCTCTAATTCTTTAGAGAACAGAGAAAACAAAAATTACCAGTTTCTGTCTAAATAAAGTACACAAATGAGATTTTTGTACTTTTACAGCATTGCCTTTGTTCCTTTTCCTGCCAACGACTCATCCATCTACTTTCACTCAACTTTATCATGCTTTGTTGACATTGAACTTCTCTAATAATCAATGCTGACTTCTTATGTATTTTTAATTATCGATTTTGTGTGAAGCTGTAACCTGCAAAAGATAACTGCTATTTATCAGTGGGGGAAAACAGCTCAAAGAATTTTTGGACATTGTAGATTCTTCAAATTGAGTCCTTTTTAAAGCTTTTAGTTTTTTTTCACATTTTCAGGTATGGATGCAGGTATGTTTGTACAGTCCAGTAATCTTGTATTTTTAGTTTGAAAAGCCAAATATATGTATGAGTGGTCTAGAAAGGATACAGAAATGGCTTCAATGTAAATAAACAGTACTGCTGCTTATGATATAACTATAGTGCACTAACTACACAAAGGAAATGATATGCTAATCATAAAACTAATTAACCTAAGACCTATAAATACTTACAGGGATTACAGAAATGACGACAATAGGAATAGGAATAATCTAACCTATAAATGCAGTTACAGGCATTAGTCTGGCTTTAGCTTACTGAACAGGAATCACAGGTGCCTACTTGTGGCAAAAACATAACAGACAGCAGTCACTCGAAATAAAGTAGAAACAATAGAACAGTATTTCCTTCAAACCAGTTACATAGAACTATTAAACACATATATCATGAATATGCAGTGACTGTAATTGAATTATTACAGTAACAGATGGAAAATGAGATTTGATTTTTAACATGTTGCAGTTTTAAATAACATTTAAGCTAGTGGAACTTTATTTAGTCCTCAGGTCAAACATGACTGATTTCTATGTAAAGGACAGATAAAGGGATGCTTTTTCTGGGAAAATTCCAAGGCTATGATGTTTATACTCAATTAAAAAAAACTCCCAATTATTCCACAAAAAACATGGGAAAATAGGGTTCGGGTTGATAAATATATCAGTACATATAGTAGTGCAGGGTGGTGATGGTGCAGTGGATAAGACGCATGGCTTTGGTATGAGAGAACAGGGTTCAACTCCCTACTGTAACCCATCCACTAATGTGTCCCTGTGCACTTAATTCCTAGTTGCTCCAGATGTGTGCGACCTTTGACATATATAGCAACTGTAAGCCGCTTTGGATAAAAGTGTCAACTAAATGAATTAATGTAAACATAGTAGGCTATACTTCTTCCACCACTGAGAACATTTAAGTTAAGAGTAAAATAATGAAAACTAAAAGCACTTCTTTTCAGAGGGGGTATTATGTCATTGTTGCTATAAAATGTTACTGCAAATAAAATAAAAGGTTAGAGGTTACAATAGATGTTGTCCTGATTGCAGCTGTTTCCATGTTTTTATATATATATATATAAAATTTAACTATCGGGATGTAGGCTACAGACATGTACAACAGTTTAGCCTGCGCTTTACCTGCTCTTCTCAACACTGGTAGCAATGACATGCAGCTAGCTAACGTTACTTCCTATAAATTTAGCGATTGTTACATAGCAGCCAAAAAATGTTAGCTCGGCTCCCAGAGAGATGATTCCTACACCCCTTCACTTTCCCAGCAGTTGGGAAACAACGGACGAGACCTGTTCTTGAGAAGCTGCAGCATTTATTAGCTGACACAGAGTAACCTACTACTGCCAGATTGACAACTTAGGCCTCCTGCTAATTTTTCCTCCTCCACTCTCGCTTCCATCATCACTTTCTGCCGCTCTCTTCAATCAAACACTCACTATGCACACACATTCCACACTGCCCTATTCCTAAAGCAGTGGTTCTCAAACCTTTTCATGCCAAGGACTCCTAAACTGACACATATTAGACCAAAGATTTTGTCCCAGGGTCCCCCATCTGATAGAAATTTTGCTTTTAGAATCAGAAACTGTTTTATTCTAATCAAATATAATGTAAGCTAATGTTTTTGTTTATAGTTTAGGATCTTCTTGTAGTGTGTTCATCTCTAGTTTCTGTAGTGGTCCCAGTAATGTTCTTCCTGAAGCATGTCACTTGATAAATGTTAAACATGCTATGTTTAAGACTGAGATGACCAGAAATATAGATATAAAGATTATTCTGCTGGTACAATATTATTTATGGAGATCTCCTCCTCTTTTTAAAGCATTTAAAAAGTTATTAAAAAATAGAATTACATTTAAGTAGCCTAATCCACTCTCACACTTTTGCAAGACTGTTTTATAAGACAGCCTGTCTTATCTAGTTTATTTTACTTCTTAATTTAAATAACTTGCTTTTGTCAGTATATGCAGTCATGGACATGGAGATGTGGGTTTTGTGTAGATAAAGTGTGAAAAAAGTTGATTAAAAAAACAGCAGGAAAAGCAGCCTTGTTTTCTTTACTGATTATTTTTTTTATCTTTTTTCTTCCTCTCGAAGTTTGACAGTGTCTTTCCCAGATGACTGTTGAGGCACTGCTGGACTGGACACACGCCCATTACGTAGTAGCTCAGTGAGCATTCAGTAAACCCCTCCCATGAACAGCTTCCACTTATAATGTCAGTAGGGGTTGGGAATGACAGGCTCCGGAACACAAACTGGATGCTTAAAAAAGGACTCAGTGAAGAGTTGACAGCTAGCATTTTGAAAATAGTAATATAATTACTCTACTATTTGAGTGAAGTGTAGGACTAAATCTTAAGTGTCAGACTTAGTGCCGATTCACGACACTTTGCTGTGCCGCAAAAAGGATTTTGGATGACGATGTAGGCAAGGACCAATCACTGAACAGATTTGCTTATTTAAGAATAATCTCAGATAAATTCACATATGGTTGCGCATGTCTCTGTCTCCACAGTGACATTACAAGCCCTACTGGCAGCTCCTAATCACTTGAGAGACCTCTCGAGTCTTAAATAACTAGGAGGGTAAGAGTGATTCTTAGCTTTAAGAAATTTGATAACTTGCTTGCATACTTAAGTTTGAAAGTAGGAGTAAATTTCATGACTTCTCAGCACCTAAGACAAAAATGGCACTTTGATAAATTTATCAAGCTTCTCAGAATTACTCATAAGAACACTGCTAAGAACTGACTGAAGAGTAAAAAAAATTGTGGCTCAAAGCTGTGCCTAAAAAGTAGTTATCAAGCATCATAGTTCTAATTTGAGTGAAGTGTAGGACTAAATCTGTGTGTCAGTCTTAGTGCCGAAAACAAAAGTTTGGATGACTATGTAGCCAAGGACCAATCACTGAATACATTTCCTTATTTAAGAATATTCTCAGATAAATTCACTTGCTCAAGCTTGATAAATACTGGCCCTGGGCTGGTATTTATCAAGCTTCTCAAAGTGCCATTTTAGTCATTTGATTCGGGAGGCCACGGGTAGCCAGTGGAGGTCCCTCAGTAATGGAGTAACATGAGTCCATTTGGGCTGATCAAAAACCCAATATTCAGTTATTCTCTGTATCAGCGGTTTAGGTTGGAGGTAGTGGGCATCATTGTATTTTTCTTTTCTTGTATAAATGTACAAATAAATTGAGTATATTTTAAACACAATTTTTATTGTTGGCATAGAAGGCATTAAACACGATTTGACAAACAGCTGTATTTGATATGATGCCACAGTTTACATAATACTACATTCAAGCTCTGATCCAAGCACAGAAACACCTAGATTAGGACCAATAGTGACGCCTGTTCCCAGCACCTTGACTTTCAAACCTCCTGTACAGATACTGGCACCGGTATCTGCTGCCAGACCCACTGTAGCTTTCAGTGGACCAGCAGAGGCAGAGGCACTGGCTAGTTGTGCTCATTAATAATTCGATATTTTTTTCAATTATCATCCTGAAAAAGAGACACATAAAGCACAGAATGACAATACTAGCCTATTTTAAATTTAGTCTAATTACCACCTCACTTCTGTTTTATTAAATTAATAATAATAACAGAGGCAATTTGTCAGATGTTGAATTTGAAAAATACTGGACATCAAGTTCAAAAGTATTTATATGACACATAGATTACTTTAAACACTGTACATGCACCCTTTCCTGAACTTGAGTCTTTTAACTTAAATAATTCTGTCACTCAGAACTGGTAAATGTGTTTTTTGGCATTATTGTAGGGCAAGGGATGAAACAATTTAGAAGAAGAAGAAGATACTTTTATTGTCACATACACATACATGTTGCACTTTAACCCATCCCTCAAGGGAGCAGTGGGCAGCCTTTTAAAGTCCTCTTCAGGGAACGTTTTGAAGGCTGAAAAAACAGAGAAAATCAGTTACTCTGTAGGAACTGCCACGTTAAATATAAATAACTAGAGAATATAGATCTATAGCTAATTATATTTTATATCATAATTCATATTTTATTACATTAGGAAAAAATAAACCATTTTCATCAATGGTAAACCATCATAATTGTGTTGATAAAGTGATGAGAAGCTCGTCCATTCTCCTAATGGAGGAGCTTCAGATGTGCAACATAAACAAGGTCATATTATACTTTTTTGCTTTTTCCCTTTCTTTATTGTGTTTGATATCCAATTGTGCATGTAATAGGTTTGCAACGTGAAAAAGCCCTAAGTCAGAAAACACTGCTCCTGAACTGCCTGAAAACAGCTCGATTGTAGCCTTTACTTTCGTAACCTATCTGCATCACTTAGTAACACACGTCATAATGCTAATGTAACCAATTCCGAGGTTGTACTGCATGGGCCTAATGGTGAGGCAGGTCTAGTGTTGCAGTCAAGACCGCCCAAACCGAGACCATGTCAAGACCAAGACCAGAGTTTATCGCGACCAAGACAGGACCAAGACTTTTAGGGGCTGAGACCAAGCGAGGGCGAGACCGAGTCAAGACTAAGACCGAGGGACACCAGTTCACATTACATGACACACAAATCATTATTTCTTTCAAATTTAAAGACAGATGGTAATTGTGGTTTTAAACTATTCTTTATGGTCAGAACAAACATTTGATGCCAAAAAGTGGATCACTTCACAAATCTGAGGTAGAAAATTCAAAACTATTATGATAAAATCTTTTTTCAACAATAATGCATGAGTTACATTAAGTAAAATCTTTTTTTAAGTCCCTTTTCCTCAATAAAATATCTCAATATAAAAATTAAGTGCCAATTCATTTGTGGTTCAAATGAATTAAACATTTTTATATTGTTATTGAGAAAAATTATATAACTACAATCATTGTTGATTTATTACACAACACAATTTTTTTGTGGAAGCCTTAGGTCAGGGGTCAGCAAATTCAAGCCATTTCAAGCCATTACGTGGCGGGCCAGAACATTATTTCTGTCAAATTATTTCAAACCCATACACACTCATATGCTATATGCCTATATGTTTAGCTCAGTCGGTAGAATGTGGGACTCCTGTTGGAAGATTTGGAAGATTGATCCCATAATCCTGTCGACTTTGCTTTCCTCCCATGTTAAACAAATTGATTAGCAGTATAAGGACACTTTTTCACATGCTCGCAATAAAGCATGTACTGCAGTGTGTGTACGCCCTGGCGTCTGAGCCGCATTCATAAACCTATGGACACTAATTTTCATTTCCCTGAGGAAATTCAGGGGAATCCAATCACACGTTTACGGATGGCTTTTTCAGAGGTGTGTCAAGAAAGCCAGAGACTCTTTCGAATGTCCTTCAGAACTTTTCAAAGTAAAATCTCTCAATGAACTCAACATGAAGCATTTCTTCAAAAACGTTCTCGCGCTTTTATTTTGGAGGCACAATCACAAGAGGAAGTGATTGTGTGAGTAACTGTTTTTGTCATGACAGATCTATTTCAGCATCAGCTGCTATCAATTTATTAATTTTTTATTTTTCTGCTATCAAAGCAATCTGGCCACGGGCCAGATATTATTGCTGGCGGGCCAGTTCAGTGCCATACAGAGCAACCTATAGGAGTGACAGCTGTTAACGGTAACAACACATTTTTAATTAGGGTTATTGGTTGCATTTGAAGCAATAAGTTTTTCATCCAATCAAAGTTAGGATGTTAACAAACAAATCAGACAATGCAAAAGCAATTTATTTATATTCTAAAAGCATGTGTTACTATTTTAGCCCTCTGACTGACTGAAGGTCTACACATGACATGTTGGTAGTTAGCATGACTGTGACTTTTCCAGCTTGCCTGACCTGGTCTTGTTCAGTGCAGTAGTGACTTGCTTATACAAACTGAGGAGGCAGTTGTCATCCTAAATTTTGTTGAAGGTCTTCAGCATAATCTGATTTTGTTACACTAGTATAAACATAACTGTCCCGGGCAATATTTATATCCCCAGTACATCCGCGGGCTCCAGGCGGTCAATGGACATAAAGTTGTTACTGTGATGTGGACACGTGAAAGATAAATTTGTCACCCATTGGAATGTGGACTACAGTTTTGAAGCCTTGAGTTTCGTAGTTTGGCCGCCATATTTGATTTTTTGCAACCCGCGGCACCGGACGTGACTATATTTTGACAAGGCGGTGTTGCTAGCAACAGCTTGGTTAGCTAGGTGAATCTGTAATTCACGTTAAAATATTTTAACTTTTTTGCAAGTGAAAAACATGTTTTAAAAGAAAACATACTTACAGGAAAATATTAATGGACGACTCCTGATAAGCTTGTTCATCGGAGCTCGTTGAATTTACACAGTGCAGGCGATACCAGTCACTTTAGCCTGGTAGTCAATAACAAGGTAGTCCCGCATACCCTGCTTTATCATTTATATTTCTCTAAATGGGAAGGTAATTTACTAAATAAACATCATGCTGTGTTGAAGAAGACTTGAAACTAACGATTGAGACTATAAACTCATTAGCAAAGTGTTTACTGATGTTAATAAATTAGGTGAAAAGTAGCCTCATTTTACCATTGTCTCTAATGCAATTCGACTTCTTTTTCTAACCGCAGTAATCGCCCCCTACTGGCCGTCAGGAAGAATACAGGTTTAAGTTACTTCTGCTTCGGCTTCACTCGACCAACACCAGCTCCGTTGGTGGCCCAGCCGATTCCTGTTCCCTCGTCGGTGGTCCGACCAACACCAGCTTCGTTGGTGGTCCGATCGACTCCTGTTCCCTCGTTGGTGGCCCGACCAGCACCTCCTTCGCAGGTGGTCCAATCGACTCCTGTTCCCTCGTCGGTGGTCCGACCAACACCAGCTTTGTTGGTGGTCCGATCGACTCCTGTTCCCTCGTTGGTGGCCCGACCAGCACCTCCTTCGCAGGTGGTCCAATCGACTCCTGTTCCCTCGTCGGTGGTCCGACCAACACCAGCTACGTTGGTGGTCTGATCGACTCCTGTTCCCTCGTTGGTGGCCCGACCGGCACCTCCTTCGCCGGTGGTCCGATCGACTCCTGTTCCCTCGTCGGTGGTCCGACCAACACCAGCTCCGTTGGTGGCCCAGCCGACTCCTGTTCCCTCGTCGGTGCTGCGACCGGCACCGGCTTTGCTGGTGATCCGATCGACTCCTGGTCCCTCGTCGGTGGTCCGAACGGGACCTGCTTCGCCGGTGGTCAGACCGACTCCAGCTCCTCGCGTCCGGTCCATGGTTCTCAGCCCAGCTGTCCAGTCGGTAGTCAGACCGACTCCAGCTCGTCGGGTCTGGTCCATGGTTCTCAGCCCAGCTGTCCAGTCGGTGGTCAGACCGACTCCAGCTCATCGGGTCTGGTCCATGGTCCCCAGCCCAGCTGTCCAGTCGGTGGTCAGACCGACTCCAGCTTCTCGTATCTGGTCCATGGTCCTCAGTCCCGCGGGACGCCCACCTGAACTGTTTTGCCCTCCTGATCTGCTTGGTCGACCTCCGGGTCTGCCCCCTGAACTTTTGTTCACCTCTGGCCGCCTCGGTCGGCCTCCTGAACTGCCTTGCCCTGCCTGTATTTGGCCCTTTGAGGCTTTTTGTTTTGTTTTTCTGGCCCTCCGCCCAGCCTGACCTGTTATTTTTTTTTGTGTCATGTTTCGTTTTAGGACGTCAGGGGCCGTCCTTTTGGGGGGGGGTACTGTCACACTCTGCCTGTCTGCCATGCTGTGTTTTGCACTTTTGTGTTTAGTTAGCTTTATTTTGGTCTGTTGGGTTTTGGGGGTCTGTCTTGTCTGTCGTGTAGTGTTCGGTAACCCTTGTCATGTCTGTTACCCCAGTGATCCCTCTGCATTTCTGTCTGTTTTCCCCTGCTCTCTCTCTCCCTGCCTGTGCCTCGTTAGCCTCATGTCTGTAACCTGTGTTGCTCCCGCCCTGCTCGTTAGTCCCTGTGTGTATATATAACTGGTGTTTCTGTCTTATCTTTGTTGGGTCATTGTTTGTTGTCACCCAGCGTTGTGGTGCGTTCGCTTGTTGTCAGCCTCACTTGTCGTGTCTCCTTGTTTCCCTGCTCGTTTTGGATTTTGGTTTTCTGTTGGACAACCTTTGTTTTGGACTTAGTCTTTCAGCCACTCTGTCTGTAAGTGTTCTCGCTTTTTGTTGCCCTTAAAATATATTTAATTTAAAAAAGCATGATCCACTTGATCCACTCACTGTATGATTAATGTGCTAATACAGAGCAAACCCACACTTTAGCATACACAATATTATTAATATCTCAATACAGAATATAAAAAATGATAAATGAAGAAGTCACATTAATGTGCAAATGAGCAAACTCTGAATGTGATATGATGTGGGTTATTTTTTATCACTTCAGGTTGTTTGTGAATTTACTGACCTTACAAGTGGTGATGTTGACTCCCTTGATGAAGAGGCTCTTCTGGCTGAAACGCACACGCTGCCCCACCCAGACCTCACGGTATGTTTTGACATTTAATCTTTCAGGTTGTAGGCTGTATTTCATTTATATCATAATTATTTATTTAAATAGTTGAATAAGTCATTACTTTTGACATGTATCTTTTTTATATAGTATACAGTATACCTGATTATATTGTTGTTATATGCTGATTCATTCATTCCAATGAGAATGGCTCTTAAAAATGTCTAACTGACTCTTCCTAAACAATTACTGACTTTAAAATGGATGTTATGTTAAAACTACCAGGAGTTTTGAGAAACTGTAATAAAAATAACTTAAAAAACAATTCAGTGAATGCTGACATGAGTTTTAGAATTAAATTTTTATATATGTGTAGATGTTGCAAAGCAATGTGATATTTACACATTTTTGTCACATAGTGTTCATAAAGGTTCTCCCGGTATCACCACCCTACCACCCACCACACTACCTGTGTCTCCCATCTTGGCCACCCCAGTTATATGTTCTGGAAACGCCACAGGTGAAAAGAGGTGCTTCAGCAATGTGCAGTATGACACAAAATATGGTGTTTTTTTGAAAATTCAACAATCTAAACCTTAGACCCAAAAGCACAACTCAGAAAACAGGAAAGCGAAATGTCGCACAGGAGCTATTCCTCAGATGGTGTCTGGGGATGAATGGCGTTGAACTACAAGCAGTCGACTTGTAATTTATCAACGCTTCACATGGAGTCAGCTGCCTGTCTGGTTTGTAAAGAGTCTAAGGTGATGGCTAGTAGCTGAATTCCCCGCTCGCGCAGCGCTGTTCACATTTGATGCATGGCAGGTTAATTCTTTGTTCACTTTTATTTGTAGTTTACGTTGTATCTATACTTGTTAAATGTCAGCATCTTCACATGGTCACTGTGAGCATGTTCGCATACTGATAACTCGAAGCATTGCCTCTTTTCTGTTCATCCTTTTTTTTTTTTAGCTCTTGTTGAAGCTAGTTTCATACTTTCAGTTTTGTTTTGCAGTTTGGTATTTAAGCCTTTCAGTGGAAGGAGTCTTGCAGTTAAACTGAGAGCACGAAGCAGCATCTCCTCTAAACCAAGCCACCTCATTAGGTAAGACATCGTGTGAGTTTTTTATGCAAAAACAATTGTAGATACTTAATGGTATGACTGAAAGTTTACAATAAATACTAAATTGTGCAGTATGTGTCAGTAATTAATATTTTTAATTGACTGATTTTATTCAGTACAGAAATTTTTTATCTTGTCCAATCTGATTCACTTCATCAACATAATTCTGCTGGTTTGCCATTGAGTAAATACTTTTTGGGCTAAATGTAATTACAAATAAAATATAATTTGCTGTAAATCTTCTGTTCCACAGGCAGTTCCTACAGAGCAACTCAAGCTTTAATCAGCTGCTGACATTTCTACATTTTCTTTGGGAGTAAACTCCTGTCACTAAGATGAACGGTAGGCAAACACCATTTATAAGAATAAGTGCATACTTTGCTCTAAGAAATATAGTGGACTAAAAAGACTGATGACCTTTTAGTAAATATTTAGTTCATTTCTAACTTCAGTGTCTCCAGTGAGCTGCCAGATTTAACTGGATGATAAAAATGACAATGCAATGTTTTTTTATTATACACTGTAAACTATAAAAAGTCAAACTTTGAATGATAAATTAACTTGCCTTTCTGTCAAACTCAGACAATGAGGATAAGTAAATTACTTTTTAAATGGTCAATCAAAAATAAATTGTACACTGCTGGGCTGTTACCCTATTTTCTGTGTTAATATTTTGATTTTAAAAAATTGTAATGTTATGAGAAATCCAAATTTGGAGAGAAAAATTACAAGATTCACAAGAGAACAAATAAAACAATTATAGTTTTTGAGAGTAAACAGGTGAAAAAAATGTTGTTAAATGTTATTATACTGCATGTTTCAACATACCTCAGTATTAATGTTTTATAGAACTGAAACAACCAGACTTGATCACTCCTGAATTGTCACCTCAACCCTACAAATTAAGATGAAATACAGAATATCAGATGGTCTTAGGTGGACTTCTGTTTGGAACTCGGGTGAGACTGACAAACCTCATATGTACAGTAAATGGCAATTTAGGTTGATTGTCCAGCATCCCAAAACGACATGTACGACCGTTTCCCATCACATGACATAAACACGTGGCGACCACAGCGACACAAAGGAGGTAAAACCCAGCAGCTAGCAGATCGCCTGTGAGGCCGATGTACACAGCTGTGGGGTTCACTGGTCGACATGCATACAGTCCCTGACTTAGGTTAAGGCACACACCCCTGTGAAGGTTAGGGTAAGGGTTAGGGGCTACGGGAACTGTCAACGCCTTTAACACTAACATAGTGAGGACGGGCTGAAAACTGGGCTTTTAAGTCACAGCTAGAGTGCAACAAAAGTTTATGGTTTTGGAAAAGGATGAAAACTGGATGTTTTATGACTCCTCTTAAATAATGACTTTTGCCATAAAATGGTATTTTTGTAACAAAATACTTTTTCTCAAAACATTACTATTGAAATATACATACTGTATATATATGTCATTTTCTTGCAGTGGGCTTTGAGATCGAAGGGCCCAATGCCGGCACAAACGTCGAAGCCTCTTTATCGTCTCCCAGTGTCACAGCCTTTGTGAAAGCACAAGTTGCCAGTACTTCCCTCACCATTGGTCCTGTGAAAGCTAAAGTGGGCCTTGCAGCAGATACTGGTGCCAAGATCGGTTTGACAGGTGTAGAGGCAAAGGTGCTGGGAACAGGCATCTCCTTTGGTCGTAAAATGGGCATTTCTCTGTTTGGCACTGGAATTGAATTTAATTTGTGGTAAACTGTCGCTTTGTGGCAAACACTACTGTTGTGTCTTCTTTTCAAACAAAGAAACAATGTAATCATGTAAAATTTGCTGTATGTATAAATGAAAATTGTTCTTGTGATGATGTACATCTTTACTGCAGATAAAACATTTTACCTTGATATAAGATTTTTTAGTGTGTCATTATTTTAGATTCTGTCACACTGAAAATTAAGTGCACAAATAAGATTGTACTTTTACAGAAATGATGACTACAGGAATGATGTTTATCTATTAATGCAGTGACAGGCATTAATCTGGCTGTACAGGAATCACAGGTACCCTGTTTGTGGCAAAAACACAACAGACAAGCAGTCTTAATCTAGAACTATAAAACACACAAATTATGATAATGAATGTATAGTGACTGTCACTGTGGCTGAACACTGAATTTCCTGAAACAGGAATTTGGCTACGGAAGCCCCAAGAGGCAAGTGAGAAAACAAGTCTGATCTAAATTGTTTTCTCTCCTGTGTTTATGACTTAAGAATGGGTGGGGAAGAAAGCATTCATGAGTTTTAATTTCTCCATGAACTCTAAACACAATGTACATAATACGTCAGACGTTTTGTAGAGGAGATACGTCACTCAGTCAAATCCTCAATACAACTCTATGGGGAAAGCCTGTAACGGCAAAGATGGCGGTTATCCCGCCTCTCCCGCTAGAAAGCCAATCGTCTGCTTTTAACAGCCAAAGCAGGAAACTGATATGAAATATTTCAGCCAATCATGTGGTTCCACTGATGTAAGGGTCTGTTTACCTTCTACTGCGCATGAGTGGTAGTGGTGACGCATGTGTAGAAACATAACCGGTCGGGAAAAAAACGCTTTTTGAACCTGAACCTTGGGACAAAGTCGTCAAACTTTCAGCGATTTTTACTAGATTTTACTGCTGATTTTATTCACATAGTTTTTATGTCCCGGTGACCAGTGAAAGTGCAGTTCTGGCTCTCTCCTGATTCATTCAGATAGGAGCCTGGACTTGTTAGTCCGAAATAGCTGCCTGGAAGCGTTGCCAAGATGGCTGCCGACTGGCATGACATACCTATAGGGACTTTGATAATACTGTGTGTTAGCAAGTTATGTAACTTTACCTTCATGTGTTTCTTTTGGCTGGAAACGTCTTTTAATTGGCTCTTCTCCTGGGAATTAACACTTTTAGTCCTATGGGGAGCCTAAGTCTCTCCCTTCCACTTCTGCCCCACAGGACCTTATTTCAGAAAACATTTGTACGGTAATCAAAGGGGAGAGACAACTTTTTTTTTTTTTTCATCCCATTAGAATTGTGCCCTGAATGATATTTATTTAAAAGATAATTTTGTTTGTCAAGAAAGTCGTAGTTTGACTACCTTACATGGCACAGTGGTCCACTTCAGCCTCTGGTGTCCAATATGAGTATTACAACAACAACAAATGCAAATTATCCTGTTCTTAAAGGTACTGCATGTAAGAACGTTAAGCAATTTACATATATTAATCACATTTTATTTGTGAACTGATTGAAATGTATCTTGTGGACTGATTTCTATGTAAAGGATTGATAAAAGGATGATTTTTCTGGGAAAATTCCAAGAATGTGATGTTTATACTCAATACTGGACCAAAAAACATGGGAATATAGGGTCCAGGTTGAAAATTTCTTTAGTTACCCTTTAAGTAAAACATATCAATACATATAGTGACCTACTTATGTCACCACTGAGAACAATGAAGGAAAAGGTAAACTAACTGCACTAACTGCATAACTAAGTGCACTTCTTTTCAGCAGTAGGTATGATGTCATTGTTCTTGAATAAAACAAAAGGTTAGAGGTTACAGTAGATTTTGTCCTGATTGCTGCTGGTTTCATCCACAGATGGGGAGGTGGAGTCTGACTGGAGAGCACTTCTCATGGGTGGTAAACTGAAAAAACAGGTACCTTTACTCATGTGATAAAGAATTACAGTACATGTTTAATACATTGGTATCATGAGTCCTTAGAGGATCCAGACACAGCTAAATTAAAGAAAGTCATGTTCCTGTCATCTGACTGCCCCCTGGTGATCAAACCTGGACAGCACAAAGTACAATAAATTATTTCTGTGTCTGAATGAAACATAGTGGCAACACAGACAGTGTTTGAAAGTAGTCTTCCATTTGTAGAGGAGCAACACAACAACAGCATGCAGCACAACCACAGTGACACATACAATCAGGGGCAGGACGTAACCTGGGTGAGAGAACGACAAAGGGAAAGAGGAGAGAGAAGTTATAAGGTCAAACGGGAAGGGAAAATTGTGTTGTACTGTGCTGATGTTAACATTAATAAATGTCTCCATAAAAATACTGCTAATTAGTTTTTCCACATAAGTTTTGAGATGTAATGTCCCTTTGGATTTTGTTTAAAGTGAAGGAAGCTCAATGTTATTTTTATTTTAATTTTTGGGGTAGTCATCATTAGTGATGATGAACATACAAGGTGCAGGACTGTGACACCTGTGTGCACCCTCTCCTGCATGTGGTTAGGTTTAGACAACAAAAACACATTAAGACCCTGTGTTTGGTAAAATATCAATAAAGTAAACATGCTATGTGTCATGCTTCAAGTCACTTTGCCTTTTTAGGGATGACAGTGACGGTTAACTTTGGTAATCCCCTGACTTTTACTCACGCTATCATCTGGTCAAAATATAATTTCATCCAACATTTTGGTTTTTGACCAAATACCTGCAAAACTAATGACACATTCCAATTAGCCAATGTTAGCATGCTAACATGCTGAGACGGTGAACATGGTAAACATTATTCTTGCTAAACATCAGCATGTAAGCAGTATCATTGTGAGCATGTTGGCATGCTGACATTAGCACTTTGCTCAAAGAAACCAGTGCCTACAGCTTCAGAGAGCGACTAGCATGTCTGTTGACTCTCAGTCCTATTCTGTATAAAATCTAGAAAACAATCTTTCCCTAACCTTATCCAAGTGACTGCGTAAACATAACTATAAACAATTTAAACACATGCTACTTGGCAATACGTTGTCTGGGAACATTTTGTGACATGTCAGTTATTTCTTTCTCGTTACATGTATAAAAACACAACTCAAGTGGCGTTATGTTTCTCACTAAACATATGTATCGATATTAACATAAATTAAAGCTGCAAGCAGCGTTGGGCGGGCCCTCGCACTTGTAGCGCGTCCGGGTGTGAGCCGGCCGAGTTGCATATTCTGGAGCTCTGCCGGTGCGGCTGTGAATTTGCTACGCGGTTCAGATGCCGCATGAAGGTGTTATATGTCACTTCCTGTGTCACCTATGTGAAGCTACATAGCACTTGCCGCTATGAATATAAATCGGTATTGGTGTGTAGATGTCTGCGGGGTATGGAGGACCGATCCTGACACAGTCAGAAATAAATACAGAAATAAGTAAATGCTTAATAAATAAATAAGCATCCAATTAAATACACAATGGCGCAACAACCTTTTTGGACAAATGTAGGCCCACACACATTATTTAGCACAAGAACGGACACTGTTGTTTCTCCTGGGCGCTTGGAAAGGGAGGGGTGAGTGGTGCATTAATGTAATGTTGGAATTATCAGATCTATTTTTCCTCCTTAAATCTTTAATCCAAAAAGAGACATAAAGTCTATGTGGGCCATAAAGAAGTATACAGAACTTTGATTTGTGCAAACTCACATATTGTTTATACACATTTTGCAAACATGTAATTTGTAATATGGTTATAACGGTTAATTTTCTGTCCATGTAGAGTGAATTAGATGTCTGTATGTTGTTGATACGCTCGGATAATGCTAAACCAACACATCTGTGTAGTAGCATCCATGTCAATTCCACATTCGGACTTTAGAGCAAATGAACACACACCGAAGTCGGAAGAACAAATTCACAACTCGGGAAATGGGACCATTTGAGGAGTACACTCACCTAAAGGATTATTAGGAACACCTGTTCAATTTCTCATTAATGCAATTATCTAATCAACCAATCACATGGCAGTTGCTTCAATGCATTTAGGGGTGTGGTCCTGGTCAAGACAATGTCCTGAACTCCAAACTGAACGTCAGAATGGGAAAGAAAGGTGATTTAAGCAATTTTGAGCGTGGCATGGTTGTTGGTGCCAGACGGGCCGGTCTGAGTATTTCACAATCTGCTCAGTTACTGGGATTTTCACGCACAACCATTTCTAGGGTTTACAAAGAATGGTGTGAAAAGGGAAAAACATCCAGTATGCGGCAGTCCTGTGGGCGAAAATGCCTTGTTGATGCTAGAGGTCAGAGGAGAATGGGCCGACTGATTCAAGCTGATAGAAGAGCAACTTTGACTGAAATAACCACTCGTTACAACCGAGGTATGCAGCAAAGCATTTGTGAAGCCACAACACGCACAACCTTGAGGCGGATGGGCTACAACAGCAGAAGACCCCACCGGGTACCACTCATCTCCACTACAAATAGGAAAAAGAGGCTACAATTTGCAAGAGCTCACCAAAATTGGACAGTTGAAGACTGGAAAAATGTTGCCTGGTCTGATGAGTCTCGATTTCTGTTGAGACATTCAGATGGTAGAGTCAGAATTTGGCATAAACAGAATGAGAACATGGATCCATCATGCCTTGTTACCACTGTGCAGGCTGCTGGTGGTGGTGTAATGGTGTGGGGGATGTTTTCTTGGCACACTTTAGGCCCCTTAGTGCCAATTGGGCATCGTTTAAATGCCACGGCCTACCTGAGCATTGTTTCTGACCATGTCCATCCCTTTATGGCCACCATGTACCCATCCTCTGATGGCTACTTCCAGCAGGATAATGCACCATGTCACAAAGCTCGAATCATTTCAAATTGGTTTCTTGAACATGACAATGAGTTCACTGTACTAAAATGGCCCCCACAGTCACCAGATCTCAACCCAATAGAGCATCTTTGGGATGTGGTGGAACGGGAGCTTCGTGCCCTGGATGTGCATCCCACAAATCTCCATCAACTGCAAGATGCTATCCATCAATATGGGCCAACATTTCTAAAGAATGCTTTCAGCACCTTGTTGAATCAATGCCACGTAGAATTAAGGCAGTTCTGAAGGCGAAAGAGGGTCAAACACAGTATTAGTATGGTGTTCCTAATAATCCTTTAGGTGAGTGTATATGAATGCACTGTGAGCCATTAGTTGCAGTTTGCAACTCTCACCACTGGATGCCACTAAAACTTACACACTGAACCTTTAAGCCACTCAGTGGATGTAGTCTTAGAGTTAAAAAGCACGTAGCATCTCCTATAAACCAAGCAACCTCGTCAGGTAAGTACTCATCTGAGGTTTATTATGCAAACAAATGTATAGATGCTTAATGAGATGATCGATATTTTACAATAAATACTAAATGGTGCAGTGTGAATCAATAATTTATATTTTTTAATTGGCTGATTTTGTTCAGTACAGAATAATGAAATGATATTTTGATTTTATCCTTTTTGTTTTAATGTTTCAAATCTGACTCAATTCATCAACACAATTCTGCTCGTTTACCACTGATGAGCAAAAATACTCTTTGGTCTAAATGTAATGTAATATAAAATATAATTTGCTGTTCTTTCTACTTGTGGCAGTTCCCACAGTGAAACCTTAGTTTTAATCTGCTGCTGACATTTATACTCTTTCTTTCAGAGAAAACTACTTGTCCTGAAGATGTCAGGTAGGCATACATCATTCATTAGAAGTGTATACTTTCATCTAAGAAATATAGAAAATAAGGACTTCTAAGGAGACGGATTACCTTTTATTAAGTGTTTGTGAAAACCGGTGAAAATAATGGATCTCTGACATTTATAAAACTGAAAAAATCTAACTTGATAACTCCTGAAATTGTCAACTCAACTCAACAAATTGGGATTAAATATAGAATATGAGATTGTCTTTGTTGGACTTCTGTTTGGAACTGGGAGGAGACAGGCAAACAGTGACAAAATTGATCTGAATCACAGCTAGAGGGCAGCAGACATCCTCCAGAAGTTTATGGTGTTGGGAAAGAATGAAAGCCTTGTGCATTATGATTCTCCTTAAATAATTACTTTTGCTACAAAATGGTATTTGTTATTCAAAATATTTGAACATAACAAACTTTTTAAAAAATGTTACAGTTGAAATATGATTAACTATGTTATTCTTTTGTAGAAGTGGGCTTTGAGATGGAAAAACATTATTTCTAATGTCCAAAAAACTGATGAATGTCACTTCAACCATTCCTCTTGCTCATGATGACACAGTGAATCAAGGCTGACTAATACAACTAAACAAACACTAATAATGCTATTTATCATGAGCAAGTACCCTTTTAGACATTTTACTGGCTCTCAAATATAACGTAATAAATGTAAGAGTTAATCATCACTGCAAATCGGCACAATTCCACTGCATACACTTGCTGATACCTTTAAGCAAATATTACTTATTTCAACAATTTCAGCACACAAAAAAAAGTATTCACATTAATGTTGCCTTTCATGCATGAAGCTAGTGCTAATGCACAGAATGTATACTACTAGCTAGCTAACGTTCTGACAAGAATTTAGCATAACATTGCGAGACAATTTATAATTTATAAAATTATCATATTAATAACGCTGCAAAAATTATCACAATAAACAGTGATATAGCCTTTTAACACTTATATAACATTTTAGTTTTTAATAAAGAGACAGTAGGCTACACACAATGGCTGTTATCATAATATAACCCCCCTCCCAATTCAATTATGCTCAAAATTGAATGGGGTGTGTGTGTGTGTGTGTGTGTGTGTGTGTGTGTGTGTGTGTGTGTATATATATATATATATATATATATATATATATATATATTATGGCATGCCGTTTAGGAAATAATATATATATTTATGGTTTGTCTGTCTGAATATATGGAATGAAAGTCTGAATATATGGAATGAAAGTCTGAATATGTAGAATGGAAGTCTGAATATATGGAATGGAAGTCTGAATATATAGAATGAACCTTGAATATATGGAATGAAAGTCTGAATATATGGAATGAAAGTCTGAATATATGGAATGGAAGTCTGAATATATAGAATGAACCTTGAATATATGGAATGAAAGTCTGAATATATGGAATGAACCTTGAATATATAGAATGAAAGTCTGAATATATGGAATGAACCTTGAATATATAGAATGAAAGTCTGAATATATGGAATGAACCTTGAATATATGGAATGGAAGTCTGAATATATGGAATGAACCTTGAATATATGGAATGAAAGTCTGAATATATGGAATGAACCTTGAATGTATGGAATGAAAGTCTGAATATATGGAATGAAAGTCTGAATATATTGAATGGAAGTCTGAATATATGGAATGAAAGTCTGAATATATTGAATGGAAGTCTGAATATATGGAATGAACCTTGAATATATAGAATGAAAGTCTGAATATATTTAATGGAAGTCTGAATATATGGAATGGAAGTCTGAATATATGGAATGAAAGTCTGAATATATGTAATGAAATCATCATCTGACATCATTAAGGCACTGGCGCCATCTTGTGTTTTTGATTTGATTAATCCGTATGGATGAAATTGTGACACTATGAGCGAATAAGTAAGAAATCTAGTGTCAGCTATTTGGAGCATTGAAGAGATTACAAACACACTAGCAAATGCATGTACACGCCATAATACTGGAAACCATATCCAGTAGTTCTCCTGATGAAATAATTTATTCTCTTTAATCGTGGAAGACTGAATGCAGGAAACCTCCCAGGCCAGGCAGTTCCCGTTTATCAGGAAAACAAGCCTTCAACCTCACACGTGCCCCCACAACAGCTTAAGTTAGTTCGCATCCGAACTAATCTTTTAAACACCAAAGTCACAGAAAAAATAACCTGGCAGCGGTAACATTTTTTGTCAGTGGAGTTCGGTGGCTTTGAAGAGAGCGATATAACAGCTATTTCTGGTTAAACACAGGATCTTACTCTTTAAAAAGTTACTGCCTGAGCCCTTTTGGGTGGACATACGAAGATTGTTTATAGGGGTTGTTGTGGGGGGCATCTGTGACGTTAAAGGCGTATTTCAGTTTGCCTGATAAACGGGAACTGCCTGAACTGGGAGGGTTCCTGCATTTGGTCTTCCACGATAATAGGGAATACATTTCTAGATCAGGAGAACGGTACTGGATGTGGTTTCCAATATTTTGGCTCATACATGCATTCGCCAGTGTTTTTATAATCTCTTCATTGCTCAAAATTGCGGGCGTTGGACACTTTCTTGCTGATTCACTAACAGTGTCACACTTCATATCAATGACGTCAGATTTCATTCCATATATTCAGACTTTCATTCCATATATTCAGACTTTCATTCAATATATTCAGACTTCCATTCCATATATTCAGACTTTCATTCAATATATTGAGACTTCATTCCATATATTCAGACTTTCATTCAATATATTGAGACTTCATTCCATATATTCAGACTTTTATTCAATATATTGAGACTTCATTCCATATATTCAGACTTTTATTCAATATATTGAGACTTCATTCCATATGTTCAGACTTTCATTCCATATATTCAGACTTTCATTCCATATATTCAGACTTTCATTCAATATATTGAGACTTCATTCCATATATTCAGACTGACAAACTTCATATATATATATTATTTCCTAAACGGCATGCCATAATATATATATATATATATACATACTGCAACTTACCACATCATAGGTGTCATTTACACTGGTGACCCTGGGGACATGTCCCCACCACTTTTTTAAATGGCTGATTTTGTCCCCACCTGTTTTTTTAAAGCACTTGCTAAAATTATTCTGAAAATTAGCTTGTAACAAGAAATATTCTATGAGAAAGGTTTACTTGCACAATAGGATACCATGAAATGCAATGTGAATATAAAAGAAATACATCTGCCTTGTCCAACAAAAAGTAACTTAGGCTAAAAAAACAAGCTACTGATTAATGCATTATATAATTATATAATATATTATAGCCTATTCTGAATTGCCACCAGCCACATGAATTTTGTTTCCCTTCATATAAATAAAGACATTTCACCATAAGTTGGTGCAGAAAATGTCTCTTGAAAGCAGGAAATCAAGAGTTTAATGCTCAAAATCATAAATATTTATTCCTTCTAAATACCATTGGACTATCTTGTTGTCTTGTTCTCGTGACTCCAATACTGTGCATTATTATGTGTCATGTACTAAGTGTTTTGTCGCACCCCTAATCTGAACCCTTAAATGTCCCCATCACTTTTCAAAGTGACGCCCTTGGGAATAATCATTAGCAAATGTTATGATAATCATAACTAAAGAGAACAGATTTTACAAACAGAACGAATGATCATGTTAATATGATAGGCCAACTGTGCTATAGATTAAACTTTGACATTATGCAACATTAAAATGCTGTTTGCATGTTAAAGCATCAGTACAAAAATTCAGATATTATAGAACATATAATCAAAAAACTCTTTGAAATGGACCAGTTTTACCATGGTCCAACAAGTACTTTACTTACTTTAGTATTTTAAATACATTCAGCTGTTGTAAGTTTACTTAAGCAAAATCTTTAATGTAGGACTTTTTACTTCAGCACTTCAGTGGACACAATTTACTTTGGCAACGATTACGCCGCAGCCCTGTTCAGCAGCATCCGACTAAACCGCCCTTGCTCAAAACTAGACAAATTCCAAAAAATGTTAATCCATTTAGTCACACAAAAATATGGGGAAATAGAGACCAGGTTGAAAACATCTCGTAGTTACCCTTTAGGTAAAACATATCAATACATAAAGTACTTATTCTACCACTGAGAGATAACAGCAAAGTAAAAGGTAAAATAAATAAATGAATTTTAGCATGGGTATGATGTCATTGTTGCTGTAAAATGTTACTGCGTGCAAAATAAAAGGTTAGAGGTTACAGTAGATTTTGTCCTGATTGCTGGTTTCATTTTCACGTGGGGAGGGGGAGTCTGCACATCTGCAGACTGGAGAGGACTTCTCATGGGTGGTAAACTGAAAAAAAAAAAACAAGTACCTTTACTGATTTGATAGGAAATGTCAGTAAATGTTAAATACATTGGTATCATGAGTCCTTGGAGGATCCAGACACAGCTAAGGTTAAGAAAGTCACCTCCATGTTCCTGTCATCTGACTGCCCCCTGGTGATCAAACCTGGACAGCACAAAGTACAATAAATTATTTCTGTGTCTGAATGAAACATAGTGGCAACATAGACAGTGTTTGAAAGTAACTCACCATCAGAGTTCCTCCTTGTCTTCCATTTGTAAAGGAGCAACACAATAACAGCATGCAGCACAACCACAGTGACACATACAATCAGAGGCAGGACGTAACCTGGGTGAAAGAACGAGAAAGGAAAAGAAGAGCGAGAGGTTAAAAGGCCAAATAGGAAAGGAATAATGTGTTGTACTGTGCTGGTATTAACATTAATTAATGTCTCTAAAAAATACATTTATAAACTGCTAATTCGTTTTTCCAAATAAGTTTTGAGATGTAATGTCTGTTTGGATTGTGTTTTGAAACCCAATGTTATTTTTATTGTAATTTGTGGGGAAGTCATCATTAGTGATGGTGAACATACAAGGTGCAGGACTGTGATACCTATGTGCACCCTGTCCTGCATGTGGTTAGGTTTAGACAACAAAAACACATTAAGGGAAAGATCCTGTTTTTGGTAAAATATCAATAAGGTAAACTCTGTGTCTCATTTTCAAGTCACTTTTTAGGGATGAAAAGGATGGCTAACTTTATTCGTTCCCTGACCTTTACTCCAAATTTAGTCAAAATTCATTTTATCCAACATTTTGGTTTATGACCAAATACCCGCAAAACTAATGACACATTCCCATTAGCCTCAGCTATACCTTGTGCCAATTAGCAAATGTTAGCATGCTAACACGCTAAGATGGTGAACATGGTAAACATTATTCTTGCTAAACATCAGCATGTAAGCAGTATCATTGTGAGCATGTTGGCATGCTGACATTAGCACTTTGCTCAAAGAAACCAGTGCCTACAGCTTCAGAGAGCGACTAGCATGTTATTCAGTATAAAATCTAGAAAACAATCTTTCCCTAACCTTATCCAAGTGAGTGCGTAAACATAACTATAAACAATTTAAACACGTGCTACTTGGCAATACGTTGTCTGGGAACATTTTACCACATTTTGTGACATGTCAGTTATTTCTTTCTCGTTACATGTATAAAAACACAACTCAAGTGGCGTTATGTTTCTCACTAAACATATGTATAGATATTAACATAAATTAGAGGTATACTAACATAATTTCTAATAAATGGTTCCATAAAATATGCTAATTACTTAAATAATCTTGTAATATATGAGTCCAGGTGGATCTAAATATCACATGGGAAAAATGTCTTACATCATATAAAACTGTTAGTGTCTGTTTTACATCATGTAAACATTTTTAAAGATTGAAATGTTGTAAATGTATTACAATTTGGTTCGATATAGAGCAGACAAAAGCAAACAATGATTCAGTTTCAGCTCTGCAGGTTTTAACCTTTAACACCGTGAACTGCAGCTGTTGTTTCCCCAATCTGCTGCTGTTCAGGCTGCTTCATGGTCTCAGGAAAAGTCTTTGGAGCTGTGAAGAACAAAAACACACATTAATACTGTTAAATATATGGTATGATATACAGTGGGTCATGTTTGGTCATAAAGAGGCATTTGCTAACATTTAAGCAAATGAAAATGTGTAGCGCTAAATATGCTTATTAATCTAAATATGTCAGGATATTTAAAACATCAGCAGCTGCAGTCGCCAAAAAATGGAAATGAAATGCAAGGAGGCCAGCAGAGGTGTTCAGTTTCTTGGTAACATCCACAACGGTAAAAAATAAGTACGGCAACACTGTACTTTGAAACATACTATTTTTATATCTGCCACCTGTAGATACTTGCCAATCAGTTTTCTTAACCCATAAGCATTGATTTGTTATTAAGGAAGGCAAAAGATATCTCAGTTAAAACTGTACTATTTTTGGTAGAAAATTTTGAATGTTCAGGAGACAGAACTGGTGTTTCAGCTTAATTGTTTATTGTTTAATGGTCAAGAGCTCTTTTTAATTTATAATTAGTAGCTATAGAGCAATGGTTTTATGAGTGGGTAACTATTTTGTTTCTCTTGTCACGCAGGTGATTCCTGCCAATGGTTTCACATGATTCCGCTGATCTACAGGTAGTAAAATAATATTGTGCCAAGAAATGTAGCAATGCACTAGCAAAGACAGTGAAGAAGATGACTGCTATCAAGTCAATATAATTGTAAACAATGCAGGGCATCTTTAAAGGAATTAACTTCATATTGTGCAATTGTTCAGTAGTGTGCCCTGTAAGTAATGAAGTGTTCACAGCGAACATGAACCAAGTTCAAACAACAGAGTCTACAGCTACGGCTCTGTGAGGCTGTTATTATAGATACAAAATGTCTTACAGCTAAAGGCTAACTTCAGAATTCTATCATGGTCACAATGACAAAGCTAAAACACTGATTTTTAGTATAATGTTTACCACATTAATTTAGTTTAGTCCACACAGTTAGCATACAAACTTTTGCTTATTAACACTAAATAGAAAATACAGCTGAGGCTGATGGGAATTAGTTCTGTAGATATTTTGTCATAAACAAACTTCATTTCAATCCACCTAATAGTTGTTGAAATATTTTAGTCTGGACCAAAGTGGTGGCATCTCTTAAACTACACTAGCATGTCAAAATTTGTAAACAGATTGTATCCTGTGCTTCACTTTTTGGCCATAATCTTTACCTAACCTTAAGAAGTACTCTCAGTTACCATAAACATGAAAATGTCATGTTTTAGTTGCCATCAGATGATACCGTCGGAAAACTATTAAAATGCACTTTGCAAATACGTTCAGCATGAAGATTTTGCTTCCTTTAATTCTACTAAAACTCTTGTTTTCCTTCTTTATTTTGATAAGAGATGTGATTTTGGCAGCATTACATTTTCCTCACCAAGCTGGACTTCAGCAAATGTAGAAAAATTACAAAGACTCTCAGGAGAAACTCACCATCTGTAACTCTGATCTCAAACTCCAAATATGCATCAGGTAACAATCGTCTTTCCAAACCACACCTGTACCGTCCTGAGTCAGACTTGGTCAGCTGGGTGATGCTAACATACAGAACAGTAGAAGATAATGGAAAAGTTCCTTCTTTGTATTTGATGCTGTATTTGCCTCTCTGAGCTACGTCGCTATCAGTTTCTATGAGGATGTTTTCTTCTTTACATTCATCTTTACAGAGGAACTTTCTTCTTCCAAAGAGACTAAAATGGCATGCAGCTGTGACACTTCCTCCTTCAGTGCGGATGAGTGTTTCTGCATTGTTTCCACCACACAGAGCAGCTGAAAAAATGAACATTGAATACTGATGATAAGGACATTTTATTATAGACTTACTGTCAAAGAGACTGCAAGCTAATACATCATGTTACATTAAAGAGATGATGATACTAAAGTAGTAGTTGCTGATTAAGTATCATTTTTGTTTATTCCTTTAAATGAATAGCTAAAGGATAGGTTTACATGTATTCATGTCTGCCTACTCACATGACCTAATGTACATTGAAACAGTTTTTGTTTGCTGCAGTCATTCCAGTTTTAGCCTTCTATCCTTTCCTGACATCCGTCCGGTGGAAGTTCAAACTGGAGGAGATGGAGATGGAGGACAAAATCCACCATCCTTCTCCAAAATGTATCTGAAGTTAATATAAAGCTTAATCAGTGTGAGTTAATCATATCAAGTGGGTTTAATCCAAAGTTTTAGTCTTTTTTTGTGCAGAAATTTTGTCTTTCCACAGTGTTTCCATACTGAGCTGTGGAAGAGGGACAGTAACAAAAAGAGGGAATTTTATGATAAAAACTCTTGGAAGAAAAAACTTTGTTTCCTTGTTGAGGCCTCATATTAACTTCAGATATACTTTACAGCAACTTTATATCTCTTACAGTACATTGGAAGTGCATTAGGAAGGAATCTTACAATAGCTGGTATGAACAGCAAACAAAAATTGTGTTAATGTACTTATGGGCACTTTTGTTGTAAGACAGCCTTACATGTTCCTGCTGAAACACATCAGAGAGCAGTAACAAAGTCTTGATGGACAATAAGTAATTTACGTAGCAGCAACGTGATATATCATATTAGATAAACATTGGATATCTAAATAAGAAGGAACAAAACAGTTGTGATTAACAGCTGAATGAATTACACTAAGAACAACTGTACAAAGGGACATCAAGGTAATCAGTCCTCACCTGATAAGAAGCAGAAAAGCAGAACATGGTGCATATTCATTCTGAATTCAATCCAGACAAAGAAACATCATTATATGGGAGGAGAAGTGTTTTAATCACTCTTCTCTTTCAGGTGTGTGTGATCAATATGGAAGTTGCCAAATGTAATCTTTCCCTTCCCCTCTGTGGTTTAAAGCTTCATCTACACCCACAATAGGACAGTGATGGTGATGATGATGAAGGGTAGTTATTTAAAAAAATGAATTTTTAAAATCCTGGTTCAACCATTTAAAGCACTTTGTAACTTTGTTTTGAAAAGAGCTGTACAAATAAAATGTATCTTTATGTTATAATTATTACACAGAAATGTTATATGAAGCAGTTGTTTCATGATGAAGCTGCTGTGAAGCCTCTTTTCACACAGCAATGAATTTTGACTGAAGCCCCTTTTAAATCCTAATATAATTTTAAACAAAAACATTTGATTTGTTTCTCAGAAATATTAAATGCAGAATCCTTCAGCTGTTACTGGAAACTCTGTCAGTGCTGTGATCTAAAAATGGATCAAAAAGACCAGATCAGGTGTCTTTTTCACAGTTTTTCATTTCCTCATTGTGGTGCTACAACAGAAAGATGATGGAGAAGCTTTGATTATAGACCTGGGACAGGTTTTATTTAACTAACTATCCTACTCATAAGAATTAAAGCAACTTAATGAATGCCCTTAAATTTAAAATAGCTCCAGGGGGTCTCTCACAAATGTTAAAATTAGATACAATCTGATTGCATTACACAAAGAGAGGTGAACACACATGTCAAATATACAAAGCTATCATTGGTCATAATGAATAAAATGTTAGCTAAGGCAACATGCATTATTAAGAATGTTTCTGATCTGATTTGAACATTTGATAAAACGTTCCCCCACACTGTTTAATGTAGAAAAGGCATAAGATATGGAATGGAAGGAGGATTTTCCATTCATTTCAAGTAGACCACCTTGCAGTTTATACAGTTAATGCAGGTAAAACTATAACAGTTTGTTTTCAGACTCAAGACTTATTATAACTATCATTCACATCCTAGAGGAGACAGGACATAATAAATTGAATGTATGAAAAATTATTCAGACTTCAAAATATGTTATATTTAACTAGTTTTCAGCTCAAAGGAGATTTAAAAGGAATGAAATGGCAGATACAAGATGAATCTAGCAAAGCAGAAGAAACTGGAATAATAAAGAACAATGTTATTAAAGAATGGAAACATAAATTGGAGAAGGCAAAAAATAGGCCGATATAATCAAGGAATTTAGTGGGCACCAGTAGAAAGAAATACCTGAGAGGAAAACATAATAACAAAGAGGAGATTGGGACACGCATGACTAAATAAAACATAACATGTAAACCATTCATCTGGTGTGAGTGAGCATCGTCAAACAGAAAAGACAGTTTTTTTCAATTCAGTGTGAAACCCAAACTCAACAGAGCTCTGATCTAAAGCTAAATACATCCAGTAATACTATTTGAAATCATGGAAATACACTGTGACACTGTGGTCACACACTCATTTGGGTTCCTGCGCACAATAACTGGCTAAACAAGTGAGTAAAAAAAACAAACATAGACACCATAATTTAACTTTCAAAATTTAGAGGGAAAGGATATTGCATGGAAGAAAATAAAGAGTGGCAGCAACACTGGGATCAGGAGATAAGAGGAAGATAAGAGAGTCAGTATTAAGAGAAACAAGGGAGGAAAAAGAAAAGAGGAGGTAGGAATGACCGGACTTATAGGACACACTGACCTGAACGGGACTCTCCATACTATAGGTGATACGACCCTGTCCCGAGCTTGTCTGGGTTATATTATTTTGGCCAGGCCTTTTCTGTATTTTGATTTTGCTTTCTCTGTGTCTGGGTTTTGGGTTTCAGTCCTGTCTATCTGTGGTCTTGTATCCAGTCTCCTGTTTGTCGGTGTGGTGGTTCTGATCTGTCCTGTTATCTCGGTGTCTGTCTTAGTACTTGTTTAGTTCTGTCCTGTCCCTCATGTCTTGTTCTCTACCATCATGCTTGGGTTATGTTAGTCTGTTTGCCAGTTTCATTAATTAATCTGATTTTGTTCATTCTGCTTTAGTCTCTGTGTAGCCTTCATTATTTCATTCATCCACATCTTTTAGTTACTACTTATCTGCCTTTTCTCGTATCCTAGTTCCTAGTTCATGTCTTAAGTGTTTACTCCTGGTCTATGTACCTCTGAGTTTGGTTTTATCTTTGCTTCCGTCTGTGTTCCTTGTTATTAGTGTATTTGTATTCTGTCTGCTTGTGTCTGGATTAGTTTGTTATGCTTATTATTCTGATTTGTTACTTCTTACCTTGATATGTTTAGTGTTCAGTACTTGTGTTCTGTCTGCTCACCTTCAGTAATCTGCCTGCCATCCTGTCTCTCTGCCTTGTTAACCCTGATCCCAGTCTCCTGTGTTGCTCCCGCCCTGCTCGTTAGTCCCGGTGTATAAATGTTTGGTGTTTCTGTTTAATCCCTGTCCGGTCATTGTCGTATGTCGCATTAAATACCCCTGAACTGTATCTCAGCGCTAAGTGTCTTGCATTTGGGTCTCACCTGCTCTGGGGACCCAGCGATCCTGACAATACGGAAGCATCCAACTGGACTATGTGAACAATGTCACGTACCAGAAACAAAGATGTTAACTGCAAGAAATATTTCTCACAAATAAACGACATGATGAGGGAATGAAAACATCAGGGATAACAGGAGCAGGTTTAAAGGGTGTACTGGAGTGTGGTGGAATTGGACAAGGCAGGAAGTGTTCAGTTGGTTTTCTGTTGAGGACTGGATTGATAAGGAAAGTTAAGTAACTCCAGAAGATGGCAGTAATGCAACACTAAGGATGCAAGCTGACGTTAAACCTCAAGAAGAAGAAGCACTCAGTTCAAAGAGCCAATTACGTCAAGCTGGTTCTACACATGGGTTTGAAACTGGTTTAAAGCTCAGTGGATGTTGTAAAAGTGCAGCTTATGCGATGACAACATGAAGAGAGAAAGAACGCACAGATTTTTTTAACGATGTCATGACGGAGCAACAACACAAGGATGACACGTTACTTGTGGAAAATATTCCATGAGCTCTGGGTTGTTTGCTCAGAATCTGATGAGGGAAAACACTGGTTTCAAGGTAAGACCGCTCACACTGTATTTATGACACGTGCAGCAGTTTTTATTAGCCAGCATGATCAATGCTTTGTTGAACGATAAGTGTGTGTTTTGAATCTGTTTTAGATATTGTCAGAACCAAATCACAGGGTCGGCATGTGGGTCGATTTTGAGTTGCTTTGACTTGACTTGAGTTTTTCAGTTTTATGCAACTTTATACTTCTACTCCAGTACCACATTTCAGGGGGAAACATTGTACTTTTTACTTAACTGCAACTACTATCTCACAGAGTAAGAGTTTACAAACAAAACATACAATAATTGTATAAAACATGAGACTGCAGTATCGATTAAACTATCCAAAATAATATAAAGTAGTTGATGTGCCCCACCAACACCAGCTGTAATATGATATTAATATTATATTGATAATATATAACTGAAAGATTAAGAGACTCTATTAAATTCAAATTGTTTGCTTATGTAGCATAAAGTGAACTGCAAACTGCATCTCATTTTACAACCCTGTTGTAACATGATGAACACATTTACATTGTATCTTCAAAGGGTAGGATATTAATTTAGTCATGGTCGAGTAAAAAGCAAACAGTTTCTGAAAATTAGCTCATTCCAGCTTGTCAAATGTGAGGATTTGTCTTACATGAAACTAAAATATTTGGTTTTTGCACTGTTGGTCGGATAAAACCAAGCATTGAAGAAGCCACCTTGTAGCTGTCACGCAGTCTCTGGAGCCTGTTGCCATTTTCCCTTTTCCAATTCATTTTTGCTGAATGTCAAAAATCGTCCAAGTTGTTTGGATGGTCGTTCAGAGCATCTGCTGCAGGGTGTGACAACTGGCTCCTAAATAATTGAGAGCAGCTTGGTGCATTCACCTCTTGGTCATCCGGGTGTGTGTGTGTGTGTGTGTGTGTGTGTGTGTGTGTGTGTGTGTGTGTGTGTGTGTGTGTGTGTGTGTGTGTGTGTGTGTGTGTGTGTGTGTGTGTGTGGGTTTATTTTTTATTGGAGGATTAACTTTTTCAGATTAAAATGTAAAAAATTACATATTTTGAGTTGTATACATTATCACATTACATAATCTCAAATGTTCAAAGCCAGAGTTCTGAAATCCATAATTAACAAACAACAGATGACCAGTCAGGAAACGCGACTAAATGTAACGTGAAATTAAACATAAATACATTACCTTGTCCGTAAACATGATTTCTACCTGAGTTGCGTCACATAGATTGTCATCAGAAATGGTGGTTTAACAATGAAGAAAACTCTTATAACCCCACACTACTTCACACTGTCGTCAATCTACGTCGTTGTTGTTTTGATCTGAGAGAACGCTGGAGGCAGAAATGACTTTAAAAGGTGGGAAACTGTACACCCATGTAATTCTGATCCTTTCTCGACCTGGTGCAGACCTCATGTTAGCAGATACTGAATTTCAAAAAAATTTACCACACACTTCTGAGGGGAAAAAAGTTTTAATGACTTAATTTAAGAACTAGACATCCTATAGAGTGTAAAGTAGGTCTGATCCTGATCCCTGCTGGCTGGATCAAGCCTCTGGTAGGTGGAGTCACTTGTGGAGACTGGATGACAGTTTTCATAGGTGACAAACTAAAAAAAAAAACAACAAAAAAAACATCTTTATCAATGTCACTATTACCGGTACACATGAAACACAGAGGTGATCAATTGTTTAGCCTGACTGATACTGGGTTTTTGTGGCCAACATCGGTATTTGAGTGTTTAAAAAACCTGACTTGGCTGATCTTTTTTTATATGAACACATTTTGATTTTTGATAGGAATCCTGTAAGGGTCACCTCCATGTTTGTACTGTGGGAGTTTCTCCTTTTGTCCAAACCTGTGGAACAAAAAGGACCGCCAAAGAAAAAACTGTAAGAAGGCCTTGAGTGTGTGTGTGTGTTTGAATGAACATGTACAGATAAGGTTGGGAAGGTAACTCACCATCAGTTGTCCTCTTACATTTGTAAAGCAGCAGTAGAAAAACAGCCAATAGCACACCAATAACCACTGTCACGCATATCGCGACAACCAGCTGGAAATCTGAGTGAGAGACGTGGAGAAAAGTTGTTTTATAGGGTTAAAAAGATGTAGGGATCAAAGTCTGAAAATATAATAAGGAATAGATTAAGATAACAACATAGTTGAGATAGCCTAAGAGAGAGAAACTGTGTTACAAACTGGAGGTGCGGCATGTGAAGTCTGACAAAAGAGCAATGCATTACAGGAAATGTAATATCTGGCATTTGCAGAGCTTGACCCAAACTTGAGCATAACAATCAGAATATCAATTTTGACCATTCTTTTTTACTCTTGAGTCCCCCAACTATATGGAAGTTTAATTCTGATGGAGTGGTCCTTTTTTATTAATATAAAATGGATAAATTTTATGGAAGGTTTTATATTGCATATTTCTTAATGTCCCTCACAGGGCAGGAGGTGCATGCATGGATGTGTGTAGTCTGTAAAAGACACAAATGAAGTTCAAGAGAAGTTGTAGGAATAAAATAAGGATAAAAGATTCTCGCTAAAAAGTTACTACTAGTGATACGTACTGTGAGCTCTTACTAGTATTTATTGCTGCTCTTACTAGTATGTATTGTCAGTTGTAGATCTGTAGTTGATGCTTGTATGTTGTTCCTCAAATGTAAGTCGCTTTGGATAAAATGATTTATCTGTGTGATTTATCGATAATTCTCCCATGCGTAAACAAATTGGAGACTGCAGATGAAGTGATGATGAAGCCAGTGAAGCCCCTAGGTCATAGAAGTGAGAGGACATTTTGTTGTTTGTCCTTAACAAAGGACTTATCTCCAGGCTTGGTGTCTTATTTTGCCTGGGAGGAGTCACTGGTACGAAGTAAACGCCATAAACTGTACCGTACTTGTATATCCTGTTTCCTCAATCAGTTTCTGCTTAGACTGCTTCACTTCTTTGTGGTAATATTTCACAAGGTAGGGGGAAAAATACCCTGATCATTAATCATACTTTTCTTGGCAGCAGCTAAACTTGACTCCTTTAGTGTAACGATAGGGATTGTATTTAAGTCAGTTCATGCAACAGCAGAACTTCAGTGACTCAGTGATGCCTTAACAAAAAGTCCCAAAAGTCCCACACAGGGTGAAGTGTTGCACCTTAACCACCAAGTCTAAAAGAACAACATTGAACATTGAATTTGATTCTCTGACTAACGTGCTATACCTGCAGACGTACCTACTGTTTCCTTCATGGAACACTGGTCAGACACCTTGGTGTTTAACTGTGCTGTGAAAAATGAAAATGAGATGCAATAATACTGATAATATTTCACTGTAGTTAAAAACAATGATGGGCAATAAAGATACAATAGGGATACTGTATTTTGTGATATAGTACATCTTCTGGACATTCATTCCTGAGAGGAGTATCTGTTAGTGACTAATCTTGTGAATTACTTAACTGTTAGTAGTTGTACTAGTAGTACTAAATCTACATAATTGCATTAATGCAGAAATCCTGACAAACTCTCTACAGGTAGAAAAAAACCCATCATAGTGAACAAACACAAACTTTTGAAAAAGTAATTTACATAATTGGGTTGAAAGAATACAGAATTGATTTATTTGTATTGAGAAATTGATATTTAACATTTACCCCGATATTAATTACTTAAAGAGATAGTTTGGGATTTATGAGGTACACCCATAGTCAGTGTATTACATGCTGTAGAAGGCGGTCAGCGTGTCCCCACTTTGGAGAAACAGAGAATTGTAATGGCACAGAAGCTAAGCAATATGCTGCGGACGGGGTCAGCAGCAAAACTTATTTTAGTCTTCTAAAGGAAGGCCCACTGAAAAAAATTAATAGTTCAAGTATATGCTGTATTCTGAATATTTTCAGTGCTTTCTTTTGCCAGCCCACTTCAAGAAAAGATGACAGCGTGTTTGTTAGAGAAAGATCTAAAAAGTTGATTGTAATGTTATACTCAGTACATACAAAAGCAAAATACAAAGGTTAATGAGATTGTAACGTTTTGTATTCATGTGTCCATAAACTGTACCATACCTGTTGTTCCCTTAGTCGACTGCTGCTTAGACTGCTTAGTGGTTGTAGGAAAAGTGGTTAAAGCTGTGAACAGTGAAAATGATGAGATGCAGATATTCCACATTTTCTTCTCTGTGGTATTATTTCACTGGAGCAAAATAAAACTGTGCAAATATTCATCACCTCATTGTTAATCATGCCTTATTTGGCAGCAGCTAAACTTGACTCCTTTTAGTGGAACTACTGAATTTAGATTTCTGTGAAAGCAGAACTTAAATGACTCAGTGTTGCCTTGACATCACCAGGGAAAAGCAAACATACATCACAGTGTACTTTTAAAATCTAATTTAGGGTGACACGGCCTCACAGCAAAGAAGGTTGTGCGTTAGAATGTGTATTTTGTTCACACAAACTGTGGAGATTTTTAAGAAGGTCCTAAAGACATTCCTATTTCAAAAGGCCTTTCAACACTCATGATTTAAACTTTATTTTTGTGGTGTTTTATTGCTATTTGTTTTTGTTATATTTTGGGAACTGTTTTTAACCCCCTGCTAGTGTAGCACTTTGAGAATTCGTTGAAATATAAAGTGCATTATAAATAAAATGTATTATTATTAGAACCCAGGCCTTTCTGTGTGAGTTTGCATGTTCTCCCCATGTCTGGGTGGGTTCTATTCGGGTGCTCCGGCTTCCTTCCACCATCCAAAGACATGCAGGCTAGGTTAATTGGTGTCAGTGCGAATGATTCAGGTTGTTTGTATATGTGTAGCCCTACGATGGACTGACGACTTATTCAGAGTGTACCCTGGCTTATGCCTGATGTCAGCCGGGATTGGTTCTAGCCCCCCACGACCCTGTACGCAAGATAAGCAGTTGATGATGGATAGATAAGTGTATCAAAATAAACTACTGATTGTTTTTTTTTGTATTTCAAAAATATTAAAAATTCTATGAATAGTACGTTAGTATTCACAGCCATTTTCACCACTTTCAGTAGAAACTTACCTTCTGTAACTGTGAGCTCACCAAGCTCATACAGATCCGATAAGGAAGGCCTGCCGAACCCACACCTGTACAACCCTGAGTCAGACGTTTTCAGCTCTGCGATGGTCAATTGTAAAACCCCTTCATGATATCTGATGCTGTATCTTCCATGCTGAGTTGGGGCATGTTGAAAGGTGAATCTAACCAGAATGTCTTTCTTATTGCATTCGTCCTTGCATAAGTACCCCTTCCTCCCTTTAGCCAGACTGAAGGGGAATTCAAATGTGATACTTTTTCCTTTAGTCCCTGTATAGAGGGGGACATCTCCAGAGTAGATTTCTGTGGGATTGTTTGTGTTTCTGTTACACAGTGCTCCTGAAAAGATGAATATTAAATACAGATGATCAGTCCTTCTGTATCTTGCTGGGGAAAAAAGAATGACATTAGATATTTACCCCTTGACCAGTTGCAATAAATGTATTATGATGTTTTGCCACAAAACCTATTGTTAAATACAAATGAGTTAGCCATAAAGAAAGTCACACTTTTTACATTTGTTTGTTATGTGGTATATGATGTTGCAGTAGTACAGTTACAAGCAGCAGAAATTGCAGTGGTAGTCGCAGCTACTAGTAGTTGCCCACACTCAAGAAATAAAAGGTGAAAACAATACCAGCCCTGCTGTCATGGCTGGTAATAAGATTGAATTGTGAGAATGTATTTTCACGTCTGTGGATGATAATTGTCAATCTACTGAGCATGAGAACAACAAAAAAGAACATATTTACATAAGAAAATGTCTAAAAGCAGTGTGTGCTGTCAGGTAATCAGTCCTCACCTGATGTGAAGCAGATGAAAAGAACATGCTGGATATTCATTCTGAATATCATCCTGATGGAGAAAAATCATTGAACTTGAGGAGAACAGCCTTTTGTCCCTTCACTCCTTTCACTCTGTGTGATGAACAAAGAAACTGAAGTTGCTTAATATGTGACACAACTTCTAATTTTAATGTATCTCTCTCTCTCTCTCTCTCTCTCTCTCTCTCTCTCTCTCTCTCTCTCTCTCTCTCTCTCTCTCTCTCTCTCTCTCTCTCTCTGTGGTTTTAGCTGCTCCTATTACACAATGGTGATGATGACGAATGTTGGATTTAATGAAGCCGGTTGTACGTCATTGATTCTAACTGCGCACTATAAGAACAGTGTTCCCCACAGAATGACAGTGTAACTGGCACCAGCTATAAACAACGTGCTAACCTTGACACCCAGCTTTATTCTAACGTTAACTTGGCTCCTCTGATTAGCTAGGCTCCTTATATGCTTGCTAATTTTTTTAAGTTGGGTGTCCTACAGTGTTGTGTTGGACAGATTTATGCGGCAGTGTTCATGAGGGAGAGAGCGAGCGGATGTGCTGCACGAATGCGCTATGGTGCTCCTCAATCAATTACGATTTTTAAATAGGCCTAGCAAAAAAAAAATAAATTAAAAAATAAATATGTGGAGGTCAGGTCAAATAAATGAACGTATGGGGAAACACGGAAGAATGAATCTTGAATGAGTCTCTTTTTAGCCATGCTTGGTGCATGGCTTTATGAATGGCAGTGTTGGTCAGTTCAACACCTTGGTCAGGACTGCAATATCTCAACAACTGTAGCCTACAGAACATGTACAGATGTTCATGGTCCCCAGAGGATGGATTATAACAACTTCAGACTTAGTTGTACTTTGTGTTTAGTGCTGTCCTGGAGCCAAAAACTCAGATTCCTTTCTCGGGCTCAATCAACTCAAATTGAAAAAGGGCCCGGGCCTGTTAAACAACAGTTTCTCAGAAATAAAGTTGAGATAATCAAAATTAGTGTCAACACCTACACCAACATTTCTGGAATCAGGGCTGCTCCCACTTAACAACCGTATGTTTTATTTTATTTTTTTTATTTACTTCTGCTTCTTGCTTTCTTACAGTGCAGACGTTTTGCTGCTTGCTCTTGCCTCTGCTTGCATTCTTTTGCTTAAATTCTCTTTTTTTTCCTGCTAGAAATCAGCAGCTCTTGGATACTTTTAAATCACTGGGACTGTCAGATAAAGTTGGCTCTTGCCATACTTTAAAAACTTTTATGATCTTAGTGCTATGCGAGTGCGGCCTATCAATAGCACTAGCCTGTAATGTAGTGTAGTGACAGTTATAGCTAATGCTAATTAGCAACAAGATGCCCCCCTTCTCCAGGGATGACTTCTACAAACGTCAACAGAAAATTGCAGTGCTGGAAACAAAGATCCACAGGTTAGAAGTGAATGTCGAAGTGAATGCACTATGTGGGAATGACACCACTTTACTGTGGACCCAAAACAGTGGACAAGAGTGTGCTAACACACAGCTAATTAGCACCAACAAGAAGCAGAAGGCCTGTGTACTGGGTAATAAATCTGAAAGAGGGAGTCCTCCCTGGAACGGTCTTGGTGCAAAGCGTAAGAGTAAATCATTTCCTGGGGAAATGGGAGGACGAGTAACAGGCAGAACCCAGCACCCTGAGATTTGTGATGTGACTGTCTGGCCTGCATTATCATTCAGGCAGAGCGCCTCTTCAACCCCTGTTCTTAGTAGGACACAATCATGGACAGCTGCGAAAGAGAGAGTTGGCAACAAACCTCCCCAACAACCAAGTGTTTAACAGCAGAACAGATTTTCACCACTATTGCAGGACCCTGGATTTCCGTCTGATGACCTGGATAATATCCCATCCTCACACAGAAGGGTAAGGACTGAGAGTAAATCAGAAAGTAAAAGGCTGCTAACAAGCTAACAAGCTAACAAACTCTGATTGTGGGTGACTCTGCTGTAAAAGATGTAAGAAGCATGTGCAGTAAGAACACCAAAATACTCTGCTTTCCGAAGGATACGGTGTCTGACTTGGCAGAAAGAATCCTGCATATCGTGGCTGAACATCCTACTGTGAAAAACATCATACTGCACATCGGGACCAATGATGTTGTGAATCAACAGTCAAGTGTTGAAAGAGGACTTTAATAATCTGTTGAACACGGTCAGCTCTTTGAATGCTGAGGTGTTTATCAGTGGCCAATCCGAAGAGGAGCTGAGAGATTCAGCAGATTGATGGCAATGAACACGTGGCTCTCAACGGCATGTACTATCTATTCAGTACATTTCATCGAAAACTTTTACTTTCTGTGGGACCGCAGACATCTTTTTAAGGCAGATGGACTTTGACTTAACAAGTCGGGAGTAAAATCGTTCAGCTCCAACCTGTTTTGCTTTCTGTGTCACTTATCTGTTCCCTCTGCCAAGGACAAGAGACAAGAAGAATCTAAACAAGAAGACATAACACAACACGCCAGAAACCTTGAAGGAGAGCCACCTCAGTCCCCGCCAGAAGAGAGCTCTGATCACAGGATACAACTGAGCCAAGAGGAAGAGCCTCCACCTCCCTCACTGTAAACCAACAGTGAGGATTCACCATCTCTACCCCCCCAATCCCCACCTTCAGACTTTCTCCCCTCTCCCCCCTGTTGGACTTCACCTGGTTAGAGCTGGGACCAAATTTACTCCCCGCACCTTCCCTCGCTCCACTCCCATTTTCTCTACCCTAAACCCCCCTCACCGTCCATTCCTCGTCAGCCGCAACCTGTCGAAAAACGTGGGCCAGATAATGTTTTTAACACACTAAAATTAGCTTTGTTAAATGTTAGGTCTTTGGCAGGAAAAACATTTTTAATCAATGATTTTATAATCACTCACAATCTTAGTTTCATGTTTTTAACTGAAACTTGGTTGGACCAAGATAACAGTGCAGCTGTCCTTATCGAGTCTACCCCTCCCTACTTCAGTTTCATGAGTGCAGCTAGAGTGCATAAGAGAGGAGGTGGAGTTGCCATTTTATTTAATGACTCCCTCCAATGCAAAAAGATGTCTTATGGGAATTTTGCTTCTTTTGAATATGTGGCTCTTCAGCTGAATTCCTCTTCTCAAGCTATTTTTCTAAATATCTACAGGCCCCCTAAATACTGTGCAAACTTTTTTGATGGCTTTGGTGAACTGCTGTCTATAATCTGTATTGACTTTGACTGTGTGGTTATTGTTGGTGATTTTAACATCCATGTTGAAAACCCCAGGACAGACGGACTAAAGAACTGTGTTGTGTTCTTGATAATTATGGACTGACCCAACATGTGACGGAGCCCACGCACAATCAGGGGCACACTTTGGACTTGGTCATCTACAAGGGTTGGACATTTCCAAGGTTGTGGTGACAGATGTTGCTCTCTCTGATCATTCCTGTGTTTTCTTTGAGAGTGCTATCTCCTATTTATCAGTTATTCTGCTTTTTCCTTGGTTTTCTGTTCCCTGTCTGCCTCCCTGTGTTTTCTCCCCTGTGTGCTCTCTCTCCCTCTGCTCCTGAGCCCAGCCAACGACCCGCACCTGCACCTCATCAGCCACCTCGTCAGCCTGCCACACCTGCCAGTACTCAACCTCATCCCTGCCTGTATTTCTACCCCGGTTCTCCACACCACTCTGCTTGATCGTCGTTGCTCCATACCCGGTGCCACCTCTGTGTTCAGGCTTTCATGTTTCTTCACATTTTCCCTGTGCTTTGTCGCCGTCACCTCTAACCCTGTCTCTCTGTTTCCCTCCCAGGTACACTCACCCTCGTCCTCCGTTCAGTCAGCTGGGCTCATCCACCGGCCCGACTTCCCCCACGGCGTCCTCCCTGTTCTCTCACCGCTCCTCGCTTCCTCGGCCCCAGTGTTCCCCGGCTCCCTGGCCCCCAGTCTTCCTGGTTCCCCGTGCCTGTGTTTCCCCGACATCCACCTGTCCCTCCACTCCAGTCCCTCTACCCCTTCTTCCCTCAATAAACCTCCTTCCCTCAGAGTGCTGCTTTTGGGTCCTCTCTGTCCCCACACCACACAACCCCATAACACTGTGTCCACTTAAAAACAATTCATGTAGCATGAGACAATTTGATTCTGTTAACCATAAAAACCTGGAGGACATGATACAACATCTGAAATCCTCCTCATGCTGCCTTGATATTCTGCCAACAGGTTTTTTCAAAAATGTTTCTAAATGCATGGCCTCAGATCTACTACAAATTGTCAACATATCTCTCCTCTCAGGTTTTTTCCCCACAGGCCCTGAAAACTGCAGTCATTAAGCCTCTTAAAAAAAGAGCTATCTAGACAGGTGCAGCTGTGAGCAATTATAGGCCCATATCAAATCTTCCATTTTTAAGTCAAATAATTGAAAAGGTTGTTTTTCAACAGCTTAGTGCTTTCTTGACACTAAATAACCGTTACGATGTCTTCCAGTCAGGTTTTTGACCACACCACAGCACTAAGACGGCTCTTGTTAAGGTCTTCAATGACATCCATTCAAACACTGACGGTGGCAGAATTTCAGTCTTAGTATTATTGGATCTCAGTGCTGCATTTGACATGGTCGACCACAACATATTACTAGACAGACTTGAAAACTGGGTTGGACTTTCTGGCACAGTACTAAACTGGTTTGAATCCTACTTAAAGGACAGGGACTACTTTGTGTCTATAGGTAATCACACATCTGAGCTGACACTTAGTTTAACACTTACATGCTTCCACTGGCTCAGATTATGAAAAACAACAAAATATGTTACCATAATTATGCAGATGACACACATTACCATTTCACCAGGGGACTATGATCCCATACGGGTGCTGAGTAACTGTATTGAGCAGGTCAACGATTGGATGTGCCAGAATTTTCTTCAATTGAAAGATTAAACTGAAGTTATTGTTTTTGGAGCCAGGGAGGAACGATTGAAAGTCAGTGCTCGACTTCAATCTTTAATGTTAAAAACCGCAAATCAAGCAAGAAATCTTGTGTATCTCGTGTAGTCATGGACTCAGACCTGAATTTGAGGAGCCACATTAAGACCATTACAAAGCTTACAGCTTAAGCTTACAGCTTACTATCACCTGAAGAATATATCACGTATTAAAGGACTTATGTCTCAGCAAGACCTGGAAAAACGTATCCATGCATTTATCTTCAGTCGACTCGACTACTGTAATGGTGTCTTTACAGGGCTCCCTAAGGAATCCATCAGACAGCTGCAGCTGATTCAGTCCTCACTAAGACCAAAAAGGTGGATCACATCACTCCAGTTCTGAGGTCTTTACATTGGCTTCCTGTAAGTCAAAGAATTGATTTCAAAATCCTGCTGTTAGTTTATTAAGCACTAAATGGTTTAGGGCCAAAATACATTTCTGATCTTCTGCTTCGTTACGTACCATCCAGACCTCTCAGGTCGTCTGGGGCAGGTCTGCTTTCTGTCCCCCGAGTCAAATCTAAACAAGGATAAGCAGCGTTCAGTTATTATGCTCCGTATATTTGGAACAAACTCGCAGATAACTGCAGGTCTGCTGAAACAGTCAGTTATTTTAAATTAAGACTGAAGACTTCCTTTTAATTAAATATTTAAGATTTTTCTTTTTACCACTGCCTTTAACTAGTAGATTGATAACTTACACTGCACTTTAACTTTTACTGTCCTGTTTTCTTTTTCTTTGTTTTTTGCTTTTTACCATTGGTTTTAATTAAATATTTACACGGTGAGAAATGAGTAGGTAGTTGAGTGAAAAGATAATGAGAATGAGATTGAACAGAGTGAAGGAAGTGGTCTTAAATCTCGTGCATGAGTGATTTGCAGGAACCTCTGTCCATCTGTAAATGCGGAGGTGGGTCCAGAATATAACTGGATCAAAGTGGCCTGCAGACAGACATGTCCTGGTTTCTCTGTAGTGTCCGAGGGTTTTTGGAGTTTCAGTGGACCCAAAGATTGCTATGGACCCGAGTACAGACTAGCTAGAGAGAGTAGATTAAGTGTACTTCTCTGTTTATTCTCTTTTCAGAATAATTGTAACTATATTTCTGTACCATTTTTCATTTAGTCTATAGCAACATTACCTTCACTGTCTGTACCTCTGTGTGTATATTGTGTAGGCTGCCTGCCCCCCCTCTCTCTCTCCTTACATCCCTCTCTTTTTCTCTCTATTCCTCTCCTGCTCTCTCTCTCTCTCTCTCTCTCCCTCCGCCCACCCTGAGCCATGGTTCTGCTCGAGGTTTCTGCCTCTTAAAAGGAAGTTTTTCCTTGCCTCTGTCGTCTAGTGCTTGCTCTTGGTGGGAACTGTTGGGCTTCTGTAAATAGCATCACAGAGTACAGTCTAGACCTGCTCTTTTATGAAAAGCGCTGTGAGATAACTGTTGTTGTGATTTGGCGCTATATAAATAAAACTGAATTGAATTGAATATTTCCCTGTTGCTTTTATGTTTTATGTAAAGCACTTTGAATTACCTTGTTGTTGAAAAGTGCTATACAAATAAACTTGCCTTGCTTTGCCTTATCAGGCCTCAGGCCAGGTGTCAGTTATTACTAAGCAGGGATGGGCAGTATTTATGATACATGTATTTATAATACAGATTAGGATTTTATTTGATGGTTTGATGAAAATGGCTTTATTTTTTGTATCAAAATACTTAATTGTTTTGTACTTTGTTGTTTAAAATACTGTATAAAACCTTTTAAAAAAATCATAATATGCAAAAATGCTCATTGAAATTCTGATGTGTTTGTTACATTATGGGGCTTTTAACTAAAACAAGAGAGGTTGGTCAAAGCCAAACTCTTATACAGCTGCTACTTCTACTTCCATAGTTACAGTATTTGTTACAGCTGCTAACGCTATTGTTAGTAGACCTACTACTAAACCACAACAAAAGAACTCACTACAGTCTGTGAAAAGTTCTGAAATACTGAATCTGCACCATCTCTGCAAAGTGATTAATAACCTCTCATTGACCTGCAGTCAATACATGAAGTGTCATTATTCACTGTTGATCTTTTCAGGAGCACTGTGTGATGGAGAGACCGGTACTCTTCAGTACGTTCAAGGTACAGAGGGAGAAAATATCACAGTTGAATGCTCCTCTCTGGTTGTAGAATTCGGCAGGAAGTTCTTCTGTAAGGGAGAATGCAAAAGAAAGGATGTTCTCGTTGAAACCTTTGGTTTACCATCCCAGAAAGGCAGATACAGTCTTGAATCTGCAAACTCGTTGTTGTATGTGAGCATCACACAGCTGATGAAGTCTGACGAAGGACGGTACAGGTGTGGAGTGACAAGGTCTCCCTTTTCAAATTCATACGAGTTCAAAGTCATTGTTACAGATGGTAAGTGGGAATGTTTTTGCATGTCTGTGTATGTCTAAAGAAATATTTTACAATTTCAATGATGTTTTAAAGAACCAGATGTATTTAGTTTGTTCAAATACTTTCAATTACCCCAACTGCAGAGAGAACGAAGCCTTTATCTGAAGCTGCCTTACAATATGTTAGAAACAGGCTTATATTCCTAATTGTTCCTGTTATAAAGTGTATTTTAGCTACAGGTCTCCCTGTTTTCTTGTTTGCTCCTTTTGCACTTTACTGTTGCTGCTGTTTACTGTTAACACACACTTTAAGGAACAGTTTGACATTTTGGAAAATGGCTTATTCACTTGTCACTGGCATGCATGCACTGTAAATATGGAGCTACAGTCAGTAGCCTGTTAGCTTAGCATAAAGACTGGAAAAGGGGACACGGCTAAACTGGCTCTGTACAAAGGTAACACAATCAACCTGCCAGCACCTTTTAAATCTAGCAAATTGACAAGTCATACCTCGCTGATATAATCTGCACCAAAACCTATAAAAGTGACAAATCTAAGTAGGTATATGATATTTAACAGAAAAGCCCAAATCAGGAGGTGGTTGGGATGGATGGAGGGCCAGAAACCAGACTTTTTCAACCAGGAGGCAGGTGTTCTTGTCCCATGTAAAACAAAAATTTCAACATTAAATACTTTTATTTAAATTACGTAGGTTATGTAAATTGTAACACAAGTAACGTTTCTTAACTTACTTAAGTGTTAACTAACGTACGTAGTTATTTTAACCCAAACCATGATCTTTTCCTAACCCTAACCAAGTACTTTTGGTGCCTATACCCAACCAAATTGCAACATTACATAACTAATAAGAACAACGTGACGTTTCAAAATGCTGATGTTTCACAATGTTAAGATTTTATTTTAAAAGTGTAACCGGACATTGCATATTTATTGTTGCTTACTTGACTGTGGGGCCCTATACATTGACAACGCAAATGGGGTAGCCGGGATGTTAAAAAGCGACACCAAGGTTATAAGAATGCGCTGCTATCATGACTATTTTTATTTATTTTTTATTACATGTGATACAAACCTCCCACAAGAATTTTTTTAATTATGTTTTCTGCAACAGGAAGAATTGTATCCCCTCTGGTGTCTCGTTTTGGTTGTATGTGTAACTGTGGTGGTGGTTATGCTGCTGGCTGTAGTTCTGCTGCTCCTCTATAGAAAAAAGAGGAAGGCCTGTGATGGTGAGTCATCTTTCAACCTTTTTCTCCACTTTTTTAATAAATACTCAATAAGATAGAGAACTGTACTTTGACTGTTCCACAGGTTTGAACAAAAGAGGAAACTCCGGCTGCACCGGTAAGGTGACTTTCTTTACCTCATTTATCTTTTCCTTTCGCATATTGATTATTGATCTGTCTCTCACGTCCAAAAATACATTTCCAGGCCGGCTAATGCTGTGTTTCAGGTGGGCTAGCATTTTTTGTTAAAGTTGCTGTTGCATGTGCATTTTTAATGGTCTTGAATTTACAGATTGTCCCCTGCGGCAACACTCCTCTCTCCCCATGTGACAAGAGCCGTTACCAGAGCCTTGATCCAGCCTGCAGGGATCCGGACCAAATCTACTATACTCTCACTCAGATACAACACAAATAACACTGTTTGGATAGAGAGTTGTCTTGTGAATGCACACCATAGCCGAGGTGCTGGTCATGGCATTGACATGTGAAGAAAAGATGGCCGCACATCCAATTTAATGCCGACGTTTCAACCACACTTGGTCTTCCTCAAGACTCAAGTTCCTGTTGACTTGCCGATCTTCACTAATACAACTTAAAACAGCCAAATTCTCCACTTTACTAACTAAAACCCTTTACAGGGGTGCAAAACACTGATGCAGACATATATAAATAAATAAAAGTAAAATAATATGTGAATGAATGAGTCAGTCAAGTTATGTCCCTTCTTAAAACTGTATTTTAATTTCTTAAGTGTTTTCTTGCTTTTACCGTGTATCTTGTTATCTGTTTTTAGATGTGTTTTATTGTCTTGTAAAAGCACTTTGAAACATGGTGCTCTAAAAATAAAGATTATCATTATATTATCTGCCATCACAATTATTCCTTCATTCACATAAATCCAAATAGTCACACTGGGAGCTACCCAGTTCAACTAAAGCCTGTGACTGGTGGTGTAACAATGTAATACAACGGTGATTTGATTGGGTTAAGAGTCTCTTAGCAAGGCCTTAAAGGGGAACCCCCCTCATTTTACACATCAAAGTCTGTTTGCAGGTGTTGGGGAGAGCCAACGTATTTTGTGGCTCTAGAGCGAGCTGTGTGAACTCTGATATATTCACCTGGCGGTTGGGGTTAACGATTACTTGTTTGAGAAGTCTGGGGATTTGTAGGAGTTAGAAAAAGTGAGCTTACCAGACCTCTGTAGCTCCTCATCTCTGCTACAAGTTAGCAGCTTGAGGCTACATTAGCTGCTACTAGTATGACAAACCACAGTCTCTGAACGGTTAGTGGTCAAGTTGAATTGTGGGTAAAGTAGGTGCCAAGTATTGACTAGGAAGAAGAATGTGTGTATTTAAAATGACAGTATTTCTGGTTCTTTTTTTTTAGACATACCAAGTCCAATAATGTAAAAGGAGTGCTGTTAATACTGCGTTTGTTAACAGGGCCATTTTGTGATCATATTTCAAACCACAAGTTTCTGGTGTTTCGAGAAGGAAGTCCTCAGGCTGCATGTTTCTGTTTGGTCAAATAGATGGAGTGAAATGGTGCTGAGCAGCAATACAGATAATATCAGTATGAAGCAAGACATTTGGTTACATGAAGCGGCACACCTCTTTAACATAATGTGACTGCATCTGTAAGGCATCCAGGTCAGGCAACTCAGGACAGTTAATTTCTTTATGTGGCTTTCCAGATTTGTAGTGTGCAAACTATGTTTATGCTTACACATAATAATATTAATAATAATTAGTCATTTAGCTGACAATTTTATCCAAAGCAACTTATAATTGCTTATTATAGGAGGTCATACTCCTCTGGAGCAACTAGGGGTTAAGTGTTTTGCTCAGAATGTGTCGTTGTGGGAATCAAACCTAGGTCTCCCACACCAGAGACATGTGCCTTATGTAATTGCCGTCCAACATCTAAATATTAAAAATAATTTGCAACATGCCTAAAGATGAGTACAGTACCAGCAGTGGCCACTAGATGCTTCAAGATCCTCTGACGTCTGATACTGAGAAGTCTGAAATAAAACATTCTTTTCATTCATTTCTCCACTAATGCAAAGATTATGTTTCTCTTTGAACATTTAACTTCATGTGATTTGTGTTTTAGTAGCGATAAAGCATTTAAAAAGTGAAAACACAACTATTAAGATGAATGCAACAACACATGGGGATCCCGCAAACACAGTTCTTAAAGTTGAATTTGATAAAATTTTTACCAGACGTCATTCCTGGTGAATTACTTTATAACTTCAAGTGTTTTCCTATTGTTTACCTCGTGATCCTGGCAAGAAAAGATAAATAAATGTCACTGTGATAACTTTCCTTAAAACTCAATGATATGTTCCTCAAACTGGACTTCGTGGACTGTATTTTGTCTCTCTGGCACCTTAAATAACAAACTTTCAGACCTCACAGAAGTACTTCCTGCTTCCAGTGGAAGGAAAGAGGTAACAGTGATGCTTACGCCCTCTGTTCTTGTAACAATAGGGATTCATACATTGAATTTGCTGTAGGCAGTAGGAGAGTAGAGATCAGGGTGTGTGATGTTTGAAGGAGGGACTCCATCGTTTAGAGAAGTGAGTAGTTCCTAGTTTGCCGGTAAAGACGGAAGAGAAGAAACGTTAAACCATCAGAGCCTCACTGAAAGCCACATGAACATGAAAGTCCATCACACTTTGATCTGCTTCTTCTTCCTCAGTGAGTACACTTATTCTTTTTCTATCATTATCTCTTTTTTCTTTCTCTATCATTATCTCTTTTTTCTTTCTATCTTTTCTTTACTTACAGTTGGTTAAACTTTGCAGAAGATGGGGAAACACTTTCTCATGAGTTGACTCTGTTTCGTCACATCTCATATCATTCCAACAACATGTTTGTGGTTTCTGTGGTTACACGTCATACAGGAACTACTGACTTTATTTAAAAAAAACCTGTAAATTGGTAAAGGAACTGACTCACTCTGCTACTTTTTATTTGACTTTACCAAGTAAAACTACAGTACAACAGAAATGTTCTAATTGTCCTGTTTAGATATATTTCTCTTTTTGTATTGTGTAAGAATTCATACAAACATTGCAGTTTTATTTTATTGTTTTGACTATAACAGAGGAATATATTCTGCTGCTTCACTCGGCTCAGTTGTAGCTTCACAACACAGGAAACATTTACACAAGGACACATAGAGGGTTGTGAGAGGAAGGGAGACGTGCGAAAGAGTCGCTCTGACTTTTCTCTTGTGGATGTTTGGCCCATGTACGAGATACCACTCGTGGGTTTTCTGTGTGGCTCAACATACTTGTAACTTCATCCCAATACTACTTTTCAATAAATTATCACAAAAAAGCAAACTACATATTTAATAGATTTTGAAGACAAGAACGCCCCACATTAATCAGCACTAACAGTGTTTTCAAAATCTAGACAGTTTGTGAATGTTTAATTATTACTGGCTCTTAAATCATTGTTTACTCTGTTAGAGCTGAAAACAGAAAAAAAATCAGCTTCGGATGGACAGCAGCAAATTATTCTTAGTCTTGCTGATGAACTAATTCTTATGTGTTTTTAGGACATTTTTTTTCTTCTGACGTGGTATGTGACAGTTTGTGAACATTTTTCCCTATGTGTCAGCCTACCATCACACAATATTAATTTTACATGTGAAAACCTGTCTTCACACGCAAAGAAGCGATTAAAAGATGATTATACATTTTATATGCAATAAATAAGAAGTTTAACAAAACATACTTCTATTCTTCTTTCATTTACCCTTAAGTAGTTTTAAGGTCAGTAAAATCACTATCAGTATCCCACATTTTCTGAATCAGATTTTCCAGCCCTTCATTGAAGCTATACAGTTTTATACAGTGTAAGATGTATGCAACCCAAGACTCTGAAAAAAAAGTTCTGTGGACAATGCTTGGGGCTTGTAATAAGTGGTCACTGGGATTTAATTTAAGTTTCAGTGATGCACAAATAAAAATCAAATTACAAAACAAAAACCCCAATAGCAGTATTTGTTTGAACTCTTTACCTCCATCTTCTCTAGTGGAGCTGATTACTGAGTACAACTGCAGATAGTTGAGCAGAAAATCAATCTTAGAAAACAAGCAGCATTAATTGGATAAGTTGGGATCGATAAAAATCACAAGGCCTTTCTTTTCACTAACCTACTTCTAACTCGGTAATGTTTGTGCATTTAACAAACACTGTTCGGTACACATGTGTTCAGACAGAAAGTAAAGTGTTTTTTTTCCTTGCATCATTTTCAGCAATTTGTTAAGCAACAGACACACTGACTGTGTCTGTTTGTGTTCAGCTACAACCTCTTAATGAACTCAGAAAAAACTGTTATTTTACTCCAGTCTAGTCCCTTCTTGTGTCAGGATGTTTATGAGGTAGATTCATAAAGCTTAAGTCCCTTAAGTTAAGATATGAGTGAGATAAGACCAACGTGATAATACTTGTGTGTACTTTTTCTTGTGATCCTGCATTTTTGCATGTAACAATAGTAGGTTGTGTGTTGTTACTTTGTTATTTGCATGGCTAGCTGTGTCTAAATGGTGTCTGCTGTTGCTGTACTGATGTCTCACTATTTGTGCATGTTTCGCATGGCTTATGTAGCATTTTTTTTTTTTTTAAGAAATTCCTGTTTTGTTGTTATTTTTAAATAGCGTTTCAATGTACTTGCTCTGTATTATTTATAATTTTTAAGGTTTCAAAAGATCTTGGCGAAAGGACTGCAGTTGAAAATTAGCCAGTAGGCTAACACTGGCACACTTCCACTACTGTTGGTTAATGTTCTTTTTAAACCTTTATTTAACTAGGAATGTCACATTGAGGTTAAAACCTCTTTAAACAAGTGAGATCTAGTCAAGACAGGGTCAGATAGCAGGATTGAACAGATAACAATCAATAATAAGAAACCAATCACAACATAGCAAAACAAGTCTCCACAACAACACAAACATTTAGGTATTACATAATACCCTACATAGTACTGTTCACAGAAACAACAGTATTAGATCATAGATTTAATAAGGAGTTATGCAACACCCCCAAACTAGTTCCCAATTGACCAGCCAGTGCATAAAATAAGCGGGCAACAATAGAACAAAATATAACCTCCAAATTTATTTGTATAAAATAGACATGCGAAGGGTTAAAACAAAACTGAGGCCAAGATAGTTAAAGAGAGTTCAAATGGGGGAAACTGTTAGTTAAACAGAACTGCAGTTTGTCGTGGCTGGGTGTGCGCAACTTGATCTTCCTGCGTGGGCGAAGCCAAACACAACAGGAACGGGTCTGCTGTTGGTCACAGGCTGGTCGGTTGTAGCCTCCCTGCTTGGGCCTCTGGTAACTCTACTGAGTAACCCAGACCACGACCCAGCCGTGTACCACACTCTTGCAAAGAATCAGCAGCCTCAGCACACCCGCACACAGGAGACAAACAGAAGACTCTTGAGCATAGTGTGTGGCTGGTTAAATAGTTTGCAGATGGATGTCATGCCCAAGAACACCTGTCTGCCATTAGTCCATACCCATGCAATTAACCCAAGTGCAAAACCACACCCACCAAATGCACACTCACTCTAAGTGCTCACCCCTCACACGACCACTGCGCTCAAAATTGGCTGATACAGGTCTACCCCGTTACAGTTAAGTGGTAATAGAATTTGCAAAGCAGCTGCAATTAGCAGTGACCACCTCCTTTATTCTACGTTTAAAATCATTTAGAGAGATGAGGGATTGTAGTTTGAGTTTGGTCTGCACATCATTCCAAGACCAAGGGCCATAGTAGAACAGGCTTAGCTTTCCAGCCTCTGTTCTGATAGCAGGCACTTTGAAGTGTAGCCAGTTATGTGACCTGAGATTATGATGGCGTTGTAAATTAAAATATACCAATGTTCGAGCCTGCGCAAATGAAGAGATGACCATCCTACCAATCTGTACAGTATACAATGATGATCCTAAAACTAGAGTTAGTGACATATCTGAGAGCTGAGTGATAAAGGGGGTCAAGTTTGGACAAGGTGGACAGAGAGGCAAACCTGTAGCTAGTATCCCCATAATCAATCTGTGACAGAAAAATGCCAGCAACTAAGCGTTTTCATGAAGCCATGGAGAAACAGGACTTTAGCCTATACAGAAAACCCAATGTGAATTTAAATTTTTTAGCAAGATAATCAACATGGTATTTAAAATTTAGGTGTGTGCTGTCCTTATAAATAAATAAATAGAAAAATATTTTAAATTCTCGCACACCAATCGCGTCTTTCCATTGACTTTGTATGCCATTGCACTGCCTCTAAATTTTCCTCGTATTCTGTCTGATCGTACTGTAAAAGGTTTACATGTGTTTAATTGTTGACTGAGAAATTTGATTGGTACAACTGTTTTTGTCCTTTTTTCTTTGAGAAGTCTGAGTCAGACTGTAAGATTCTGATGAATAAAATCTTTGTTGAACGACCTCAAATAAAACTTCTGTTGGATTAAATAAGACTGATTGAACTGGGCAGCTCCCAGTATGACGCGGTGGATCTGTGTAAATGTAAAACCAATCAGACTGCTGCATCTTATTGGCAGTAAAGATACTAACTATTGATTGTTCATCTTTTCTACAGCACTGCAGGATGGAAACACTGGTCTCATCAATGCAGAAATCCTCGTAAAGGAGGGAGGAAACATCACACGTACATGTTTCTTCACTTTCTCTGGAGGCAGGAAGATCTTCTGTAAGGAAGAATGTGAAGAACAAGACATCCTCGTTGAAACAGCTGGTGACAGAGCTCAGAGTGGCAGATACAGCATTGAATATAAAAAAGGATCTTTTCCAGTATCTGACACACTTCTGTATGTGAGCATCAAAAATCTGACCAAGTCTGACTCAGGACGGTACAGATGTAGATTGACCAGATTTTTGTTTCCAGATTCATATGAGGAGTTTGACATCAGAGTTGAAGATGGTGAGTTTCTACTGAGAGACATGAAATGAACTGTTCACTGACAGTTGCTGATGTTTGAAATAACCCAATAAGTTCAGTCTAACAATTATATTTACAGCTGCATATTTTCATTAATGTGAACACTGATAAATGCTCCTTTAACACCAACAGTTCATATAAACTATCTGATGAACTCAACCTGTCACACAAATGAACACACTACAGTTGATTTGAAGACTGTTGCACCAAACACAGTGATTACCTGCTGCATGTAGCTGTGTGATTTAAAATACATTGAAACATTGTTGTTTTATTTGAGTTATTTGAAATATTACCATAGCGATTTCTACAAGGAGCATATGATCATCAGGATTTCTTTGTATCTGAACAATCAGGATCTGATTGTTTCATTCTGTTATTCATGTTTCACAGATCCAACCACTTCTAAACCAAACTGGACTCCCAGACCTTTGTCAACATCAGTCCCATCAGCCTCCACACTGACGACAACACAGAGTTTGAGCACCAGTTCAAAAAGCTCCACACCTTCATCAGCCTCTCCTGAAGCCACCAAGCAGACTCATCAGGAACATAGAACACCAGCTGCAGGTCCAGGTGTGTTTACATCGTTCAGAAAGAGCTTCAGACCCACTGAATCATGTCATTTAATTTGAAACCCCACAAACCCTGAGCTTTATGAGCATTAGTGTTTTGTCTTTTCTTTCCTGTCAAAGTTTCTCTCCGTCTTTCACTTAAACACTGTACACAGTTTGATTAGATTAGTTTCACCAGTGAGTTAATTAATATGGATTATTTAATTAAAAACACCGACTTGAATTGTGCATGCAGGATATTTGCATACAGGTAGATAAAGTATGCTTTCATTTATTAGGGTTGTGATTTTGTGCAAGTACATGAGTGCCTGTAAGTGTAGAACTTCAATTAATTGTCAGTTTAAATGAATTTTTGTTATTGTTGGGGACCTCACCTTATGGAAAACAAAGAAGCAGCCTGCATTTAAAACAAAAGCCTAGAATAACCAAGAAACCGCAGCTAAATCTCTGTCTGTTCATTGCTACTTAAAGAAGCAGAAGAGAAATCTTTTTAATATAACTTTGTCATATTTGCCTTAAACAGGTGGTATTGTGCTTTTTGCCTTTTTCCATCTCCTTTATTGAGTTATATATCTTTTTTGTGCATGTAATAGGTTTGCAAAGTCAAAAAGCCCAAACTCCAGCCCAAAGGGAGTTCCCATCTCCCACAGAAAACTCTGCTCTGAACTGCTTGAAAACAGCACGTTTGTAGTCCAGCCGTTTCCCTTTCATCCCTTTGACGACACATGGATGAAAGCAAAATGTGCGTCATAATGCTCATCAAGCAGCTAGCCCGACACGCGCTCAAAAACACCGGTGGAAAAACAGTGAGCTGCAGCACACAGCTCTCCTCTCCCTTCCAAACACTAGCTACCCTCCAGGCAGTCGATGGACATAAAGCTGTTACTGTGATGTAGAGACAGAGCTCAGTTAAAACTTTATGGATGAAAGATACTTTTGTTACAGATTAATAAATCACCACTCTGAAACTCTTGCTCCAGTACATGTTGCTAAGATAGTCGGCAACATGTAGCCTACAGCTGAATCGAAGCTGGTTCTCATTGACCTGCCCTTCTCTGCTTCTGATTAACTGGTAGTCCTTAACTAGGAACTGCACATGTGCAACTCCCAACAAAGATCATGTAGAGACAAGATGTATCACTCCATAGCTAAAACGAAGCCTTCAACGCAGGGTGAAAAGAGGAGCTGCAGCAAAGTGCAGCATGAAAAAATAATATGGTGTTATTTGAAAATTAAACCATGTAAACCTGTTCTGGTACAAACCGTAAATAGGATTTTGAATCTGAAAACAAGCATAATACCACCTCTTTAATAGTCACTATATCCTGATGAGACAAAAATTCTGTAAAAATAAATCAGGTTCCCGTGGCTCCTCATACTGCTCCTAATGCCATTTACAAGAATCCACCACTCCGTGAACAAAACAACCCATTAGAGCTAGGACTGCCTGTGCACATGCTCACAGCTCTCCTCCTCACACATGCTCTCACTCAGTCAAGCTCAATATCTTCAGCGAGGCTTCAGATGTTTTGCAAACACAGTGGCTGAGAAACAACAACCAGCAATGAAAGTACTGCCAATCCCTCCTTTGCCAACAACAGCACATGAACACGTCCAGGCTCCATACTGAGCTTCTGGCTCATTATATTTCATGCCATGGCACTCATATCGACAAGTGGCAAAGAGAAGGATCACCCCCACTGATTTCTTTGCTGCTCCAAGGATCAGTGCGCCACTGAACCCGCCGACAGTGCGGTAACTCGGCTATCTGAGAATCCGAGCAGAGAAGCACTCTGCTGGATTACCTAAACTTGTTTACATTTCGCGGGCCTGCCGGTCATTTTGGATCATTGCATGACGAGACACCCATGTGGTCATATCCGCCCTGTTCCTTGGTCTTCCCCCATCTATTAAGCAACACACACACACACACACACACACACACACACACACTGAAGTTATTGATCCTTAATCTGTGCTGAAATAAATCATATTATGCCTTTTAAATACAGTTGCCTGTGGTTATTTGTGTATTGTGTTGTAATAACTGCTTGTTGTGATGGTCAGTGCTCAGATTCAACCTTGACTGCCCACCTTTTTTATGTAAAATAGTGTTAAAATATTCAGTAAGGTCCAGCTCGAGGTAAGAGTCTGTAATGATTGGCTGTAGCTGCGCCACCTTTCTGTATGGTCTGTTCTGCACTTACGCATCCTTATTCCCACCCAATTTGTACCACGCATGTGTGAACATTGCAGTTAACAACCCAATATTATACAAATACACAATAGCAGGGAGTCATAGAATTAGCATAAAGACTGAAATTTAAATTAAAGTTTCTTGCTCAATTTGTTCTTGTTTCCTCAAGGTAAATGTTAAAGTGATCTGGAAAACTATAATAAGCAATTTAAATATAGCCTTCTATTGACATGAAAAAATAAAACCTTACAGGAGCACATTTCTGCCATTAATACTACATAGTCACACTGTCACAAAGATTCTTTGTCTTACTGCAGATCTTCTTCTTCAAATTCCGCCTTCTTGTCTGATGAGGGTGAATTATTATTCAGCCTATAAATGCCATTAATGCCACCCTATAAATGGCAAATTCTTTGCGTTGATGCTTCGTTTAATCCATGTAACTATAGTACAGCACGCTGTTGTTCTCCTTTTTGGGCCGTGAGTTGTAACCTCACAGTCATGAGTTAACTGGGTGTCGGGGAGCTGCACCTTTTAACTCACCTCCAGCTCTCTCTGTAGCTCAGACAATCCCTGCTACCTGCATGTGCTAATCAATCCTTTCACCCAGATTCTTTGTCTTAATAACTATCTCTATAATAACAAACAGCAGCTGTTTCGTGTGCAGGATCGCTCATTTCCCGTTTCACATTTTCTTGACAAAATGTGGTTTGGAGACCAGCGTCGGATGAAACAACCGCTGTCAGCTCGTGTAGTCTGTGGCCCCCTGTCACCAATCAGTCACGTAGTGTGAACGCCACAACGACTTCAAAACTCCTGTCACAAGATGGCAATTTCCGAATGGATCAATAAATATCTATCACTTCTATCGCTGCTGCTGCCGCCATGCTAAAGTACTTCTTGAACGACGCATCGATGAATCGTTGAAATAATCTATAGAAGCTTTGAATACTAAAATCATCATTAGCTGCAGCCCTAATAATTTGTAAAAACTTATTAATATTTCTAAATATCTTTCATATTTAGTAATAACCAAACCTGCCCCTACCGTACTATTGATTTAATAGCTTAAACATTTAGTTGCTATTACTATTAGTTTGACAACACTGCATGAACTCCAATCCTGTATGTTCCTTTTATTCCATGAACCAGGAAGTGTTAATGTAAAACCAACACATTCTACTGCTCAAACAGCGACAGGCGTGCCGCTGTATGTGGGTCTGATTCTGGTCGCCATGATCATCTTATTATCAGCGGCTGTGCTGATATTCTGCAGGAAGAGGACCAAAGGTGAGCCTACAGGAAACACACATACAGAAAAAGGCAACAGGACATCTTAAAGTTTGTATTTCTCAAACAAAAATAACCACCTGTAAAGCCGCTTTCACATGTGAAACAAGTATTCTCACAAATAACACACAGGTGTATGTAAAAACTAATGTTTAAATTACCTCATCTTTCAAAGGTAAAGTTTATTTATGGGAGAAAATTTTAATTTCTTCTGGTTACATGATTTTAGGGGGACCCTGGATCAGGTTGTCTAAGTAATTTGTTAACAAAAGTTGAGTAGAAAAGGATTGTTATCTCACAACTTTAACACTGACATAGAGAAAACAATATTTGGAAATTTGTTTTGCAATTAAGGTTTGTCCAAAACTGAATCTGGCAGTTCCTGTAGAACCCGATCCTTGCTAGTTTTGTGACTCGTAACATGCTGTCAACTAAACATGAAACCAGATGGTAACTGTTTATGTGAGGAAGTGAATGTTCAGTTTTCAGTCTTCTTTTCTTTCATTCATTACATTCAACTCAAATATCAGAGTCACACAGCAGTAAATACAAAGAAAGTTTCCTAGTGTGAAAGTGGAATAAGGTGTGTGAAAATCTTTTAATCCGTCATTTGTCTAATTTGTATCATCCTGTTGATTCTTCAGATGTGATGGGAACACAAACAGGGATGCACAAAAGGGACTTTTAGTTCCTCTTTAAATTCCTGTTAAGTAGCAGAAAATTTTGGAACGTTTTTGTTGCTGCATGTTTTTCTTTAATTGGTTTAATCTTCTGAACTGCTTGTTTTTCAGAACCTCCTGTAGAAAGCGAGTATGCTAATGTCACAAAGGCAAGTTTGAGTAAATATGGGAAATCTCAGCCTCAGTGTTCATAGAACCTGCTGATAGTGATACAAACCAATCCCCTCTTCTCTTCCGGGCAGCCTAATCCAATGTATGAGGAGATCAGAGATGAAGACAGACAGAGCAGATCTTCTCCTGTAGAAATATCCACAGTTTACACTTACGCTAAATACACCAAACCAAATGGAGTTGAAACCACAGACGATGACTACAGCTTTGTCACTGCAGCCAGTTCTCAGAAGACAGTAAGTAAACACTGTGGTAAAAAACAAAACAAAAACACCTTTAGAGATTTTTCTGGATTCACCATTGCAATAAATCTTTCAAGATTCAACCAGGATGTCGAAATGTTTTATAACATTCTTTGTCTGAGGCAAATGAAACTGCTATTTATTTGTACAGCAGTTGTGAAATAGAGAGACGATTGTGGCCATGTCCTCAAAAAAGTGGTCTCAAACAAACTTTACATCAGTTATTGTTTCAAATTTATAAGGACATTTATGTTTTTTATTAAATGGTTTCTAAGAAAAATTAATAGTAGCAGGACCCCAGTTTGTAAGAAGAAACGTGCTATAGTTATATAGACCTAGCTTCATATAAACATAATCTACAGAGCCTCAAAAAAGCTTTCTTTGATTTCTTTCAGACTGAAGACAACTCGAATGAACTCAATTATTCTCAGGTGGATTTTTCCAAAGCTGCAGCTGCCTCGCTCAACAGCTCCCCCTGTGGTAAAGCAGATAATGTCCTCTACTCTGTGCCGCGGGTAGAAGCGAGCTTGGATGGCAGGCAAGCCGAAGACACTTCTCCTCCTCTGTACTCTACTGTTAGTTAACATCAGCAGTAGCTTCATTTACTCTCACAGGTGAACGCCAAACATGTTAAAGCTTCAAGTTAGAACAACTTTTACAATTTCTTTCAGCTTATCTTAAATATTTGTGTTGAAGATATGAAAGTTTAATTAAAATTAAGTTGTTTTGGCTAAGCTAAATATTACTTATTTAACTAAAGTGCAAGTTAAAATTAAAGAAGTATTTGTTGTCCAGAGAGGCTGCTAAGCCCAGTTATGTTGCCCGCTCCCCCAACTCCGGCTTGACACCCTCGATCTCCTCGCTGTCCTGCAGCAGCATAATGTTGCTTAAACTCAGGTGGCATGCTAGCCAACAAAACTAGACAGCAACTGATGCAAGAGCACTTAACAGCAACGTTACTGGGTCCGAGTTATCTAGTAAGTATGCTAACAATCAGTATTGGATCGGTGCGTCCCTAACAATGTTTGCTATCGATAGTAGTAGCTTGTCGCTATATCATGCGATTGATTTGCCTCCTCCTGCACTAACAGCCAGTTTAGTTTCACACTTTGGGGAAAATAGTTCTGAATGAAAACTGTTCACAGATCTGAAAGTTTCACTGATTAAATCCACTCAGCATGGGTTAACTCCAGGATGCTTAGGGTTTTAATCTTTTCAGTGAACTGCAATGTTATTTTGGAAAACTATTATGTTGATTTACTTCGGTGAAATTAACAGTAAACTATGTCAGTTATGTTAAATGTTCTTGGTGACAAATTGTCGGTGACAAAATTTTAAAATGGTTTTACAGTAACTGAAAATGTTGTGAAACAGCAACTAGCTGCTGAAAAAAAAAAAGACAATTCTATAAGTTCTTTGTGTTTTTTTGCATCAACAGTAATGTGTAAATATATGTTATTGCTGTTAGATACTGTTTTCATGCCTCATCGTTCTTAATTATTAACTTTTTAACTTAAGGAAAGTTTACAATTCTTAATCCTTTTTTTCCACCAAAATAAAATATTTGTATGCGTTACTGTAATATTATTTCTTTTTCCAGTAATGAGTAGTGTAAGGGATTACTATTTACAAACAGTAATAGCCTAATATTACAGTTACTAATCCAAGTAACGCTGCATTACCAGAGCACGATTTGGTTTGTTTTCTTTGATGTGTGCGCAATTGCGTGGCAGGTCAAAGCACTTTAAGTCGAGAAGCTCAACCTTATGTTGTTCAAGTGATTTGTTTTCACAAAAAGCCTAAAGAAAAATAGGGGAGATAGGCAGGGCCGGTGGATAAGGCTTAAGCCTACCCAAAAATTCCTTCCTAAAAGATATGTGAACAGGATGCTGTCCTTGGTATTGTATTGTGCACAATTAGGCTAAAATAAATACAAACGTCGGTGTCTTCCTTGTTTTGCCTTCATTAGCCTACTGTTTGTGTCGCTATGACCACCATCTTGTGCTTGTGTTCGTTTATGTTTTGTGAATGAGCTCTGGTTGTTGGTTTGGTTAACCAATAGGCTACAAGGCAGTGGAATTGGGGTGGAGAGTAAAAAAATCTGATATATAAAATATATTTTTAACAAAAACATAACTTGCATTTAATAACTGAGAATTCAGTTTATGTTTTCATCTTAATTTTATTTTTTATTTTTTTTAAGCTCAAACTCAAACAGAGCATGCCTAAATTTCTTGGTAAAGATCTCTAACAAGCCAGACAGTCAGTTCACCTCACATTGACAAGATGGATATTCTGATATTTTTCAAAGGAAAAGACAAAGTTGGAAACCATACCGCCAGCAGCGCTAGCAACACTGGAGCAACAGTTAATGATAGTGGATGTCTAAGCTATTTAACATTGAAAAGGTTGGCCTCCATTTCAGCACAGCTGAGCAGCTCTCACAAGGCTGCTGTTCAGACCAACAGGGAGTTTGCTGCCGTTGTCGTTGATATGTTGCTGTATTTTGGCAAGCAAGGGCTAGCTCTACGAGGGCATGATGACAGTTCAGCCAATCGCGGGAATTTTTTTGAGATGTGCAAATGGTATTCAAAGCATAACGAGGCTTTCGGTGCCAGGTTGAATTCCCCTTTCACGGGGACTCATCAGCCGTCCAAAAACACTCAGAAGGAGTTAGGCATCACAGCCGAGCTAACAGCACTTAGTGAAACTAGATGGGCATGCAGATGGAAGAATGTGTCTGCAGTGAAAGAGTCAATGAACGCCCTGACGTCCACCCTGTCCGGGCTGTCTGTGCCACCTCACCGGAGGTTTGCGTCTGGTCTGCTCACTGCGGTGACGCGATTTAAGTTCTGTGTCTGTCTTATTACTTTCCATCAGTTACTCAGCGTGGTCCATGTCACACACAAGGCTCTTCAGGTAAAGGAATCGACGTTGGCTATGGCCGCAAGTGTTGTGGAGTCCATGATCAGATGTTTTGAATAAATGAGGACCGAGCAACACTGGGATGGCCTTTGGAAAGAAATCGGAACATTCTGCAAGTCAGGTAGTGTTTGTATGGATGAAAACAACACAAGACCACACAAGAGCGGCTGTGGCTCAGGAGGTAGAGCGGGTTGGCTGTTAATCGGAAGGTTGGCGATTCAATCCCGGCTTTCCCCCAGGTCGAAGGCAAGAACCCCGAATTGTGTGTGAATGTTAGATTCTGGTTGAGCGTATGTGTGTGAATGCGGATGTAGAGTAAAAGCGCTTTGAGTGGTCGAAAAGACTAGAAAGGCACTATAGAAGTACGGAGCATTTACATTTACAAGAGGCCTGTCAAGCAGCCAGCTGCACTTGGCACCAAACAGCAGACGTTCAAAGCATGAAACAGAACTGGACAAAGGATTTATTCTTACTGGATACTCTAATTGGGGAGTGTTCAGCAAGGTTTATGGATATTGCAAAAAGTGTAGATCCAGTGTTGAGATGTGACAACAACCATGCAAGGAGTCTGCTCAGCCAATATGCAAACGTGCTCTCCATCAACCCCCTGCATATTGCTACATTAAGGTAAGACTTGGTTTTTGTTAAAATGACAAGTACACTTGTGACAAGGACTGGAGGACTGTGTTACTGATTTCTGATTTCTGTCTATAACAGAACAGGTGTTCATCAGTCTGGCTTGTTAAGAGACTAAACCCTTCCATTGATCTTAATGTATCACAAAGACTACGGTCTCGACCTTCTAAATGTATAAATGGTAAATAAGTAATATTTATAAAACATTAAATTTAATCTTATATGCATACTTCAATCCATGGCAAAAGAAAATGCTGTATGTATTGCCATTACTTTGAATTTGTCAAAATCTAACAGGCAAAGAACTTTGTTGTCCGTCGTAAACTTATTAACTTATTAACTTATTAAAAAATATTTAAACTGTGAAAAAGTCTGCATCTAACATATTGAAGCATAAAGCAGCACAGCAACGTGGAAGACACTCACTGGGAGGCTGCTGCTGCCAGTGATGCATGCACTTGTTGGGAGAGAGTGACTTTAAGCAATGTTTTTTTTGTAAAAACTGAATACTGCTTTTATAAATGTAGATGCAGGAATACAGTAGTTCCACGGGGCGGGGGTAGTGAAAGTAATATAGCAACGTAACAAGTAAGGCTTTAACGATTGAAATGTGGGAATATGTCTTTCGGCATCATACTGTAAAATTTCTCAATACGTTAATTCTATTATATAGACTAATGCAACAACTTTTTGAGTGACTTGCTTAATTTTTTTTATTTCAGCCAGTGGCGTTGTTAAGAAATGTTATGTTTTGTAAAAATCCCACTCCTTGCTACTGTTATGAATATGCTATTAGTTAGAAAGTCGGGAGAGACTTCCTTTGTTTATTTTTTTTGTTAAATACTGTATATACATAGTCTGTACTAGTTTGAGATGCTGTAATTTTTTCAGTTTGGTTGATTGTCGACTCCTAATGAACTGATCCAGTAAAGTGGATTAATTTCTAAAATAAGCTGCTGAACAGGTTGTCTGACACTTTTTAGGAAGGAGGTTAGAGGGTTAGTGAAATAAATACAGTAACGTAATGAGTACTTACTTTTAATACCCAGTAATAAGTAAAGTAATATTAATTTTTGAAGGTGTAAAAAGTAACAAGTAACTTACTACAATTTCTGAGTAACTTGCCCAACCCACTGTTCAGAAAATACAGCACCACTCAAAAGTTTCGACACACCATTCAATGTTCAATTTTTATTTGTTAGTTTCTTCATTGCATTAATACTTAATACTGAAGACATATACTCTGAAAGAACACATTTAGAATTATAAGTAAACAAAAAAGTGATAAACAAACCAGAATATGTTATACATTTGTGATTCTTCAAAGTAGCCACCTTTTGCTCTGATGAAAGAGTTGCACACTCTTGGCATTCTCTCAGTCAGCATCTTGAATAACAATGAAGAAAAAACATTTGAGTCAGAATGTGTGTCGAAACTTTTGACTGGTAGTGTAAATAGTCAATATTCATTTATTCGCCAAACTACAGCATGTTTTTCACTTTGGTAAAAGAATGAATTAGAAGCAATAATTTACAAATTTTTAATGAAAATAAACTCGCCATGAATTAAAACTAACTGTTTAAACAGTATGGTCTTTTCTTTTACAAAATATTTTTAGAAATAATCCCGTTTTGTGTTGAATACAAAACTGTTCTGCAGTGTTCCTAACTACAGTAGTTAGTACAACACTCTGTCAGCAGGTTGATAAATTTCACCTTTTACAAAAAATATGAACTAATAAATACGAATACGAATAAACAAGTTTATTTCCTTAATCTTTGTTTCTTCGTCTGTATCACTACATGCGATGTGAATGACATAAATAAAATTTCCATAGATTAACCTCAAACACCAAAACACTGCCAAACTCATTAAAATAATCTAAGAATATATATACTGCAACAGTGCATATAATTAAGTGATGGTCATCTATTGCCTGAATTGATGTTTAGAGTGCAGATTATAAAAGTAGAAAGTAATAAAATTTGTTTAAATATTAAAACGATTAAGATAATTTAGGTGGCATTGAGTGATTTCTTACAGGCTGAAGATGATTTAAAGGTTCAGTGTGTAAGTTGACATCTAGTGGTGAGGGGTATTTTTTTTTTTATATATATATTATTGTCACTTTTTCTGTTGTGGTGGCAGCCCGGCTGAAAGTGAGTGTCCTGGGGTATTTTTTCTCCTTTTTATCAGTTATTCTGCTTTTTCCTTCCTTTTTACTGGGCATTTAGCATGTGAAAGTAAAAATTACACATTTGTGTGCACAGTGGGAAGCAATATCCAATAACATTTTTTAATGCAAATTCGGAAAGTAATTATTGGTCCCTTGATAGGCACACGGTCTTGTTATATATCAACATTAGCATTAAAAAGAAATACATGTTTTCCACCAGGTCAGAAAAATGTGAATTTTTTGCTGCTGATCTGAGCTTCCCTGATGTTACCGTTTCATTACCAATAATATTCATTAGCTGTTTGTCTCAGGAAGGAGCATTTCTGTCCACGTAACAAAGCCATAATAGAGGCTGGAGAAGAACTACATGAAATTACAATCCACCTACACATTTTTTCAAAGTTAGCTGGCTGATCTGAGGTTCGATGCTGGAAGCTGCCATTTTATTGTCTATTAGCGATCAGCTGATTCTCACCAACATAACATACAAAGCCAAAACAGAGCGCTGGAGAGAGAGAGAGAGAGTCACTACATGAAATTAATCCAACTAACATAACACCACAAGCCAAAGCACAGCGCTGGAGAATAAACCAATCCAACTAACAATAACTGTTTTTCTACCAGTCAGTAAAAGTTTAGCTGGCTGATGCTTCCATGCTCTAAGCTAATTTTACGGTTTTATTGCTAATTAACATTAGTGATCAGCTGATTGTCTCGCTAAGTAACCGGCAAAGCCAACATACACTACTGGAATTACACAAGCAGAAGAAGAACACCGTGATGATGAAACACTGTCTGTAGCGATGTAGATATAAATAATTGCCTAAAATGACCTAAGATTTTCTAGCCGTGTAGACATACTGTAGTAATACTTACTAACAACAAAGCCTAGTTTAATATAAAATCATCCATAAACTTGCAGATAATGGAATGAAGAAAACATTAATGTAGAGGGAGGAGAGTTGAGTTTGAGATGTTTGGAGGAGGGACTCCATCATTTAAAGGAGAGAGAAGTTCCTGGTTTGCCAGGGAAGAAGATGCAGCGTTAAACCATCAGAGCCTCCAACATGAAAGTTCATCACACTTCGATCTGCTTCTTCCTCCTCAGTGAGTATACACCTGTTCTATTTGTGTTATTCTCTTTCTTTATCATGTATTTTTCTTTCTTTATTTGTAGTTTGTCACTAAGCTTTGAGACTCATTTCATATGAGTCTTGATCCATTTTTTATCTGTCTCTATCATGTTGCAGTTTTCTGTGGTCAAACAGGATGTTCAGAGTCTGGTTTGAGCCACTTTAAAATGTAGTTCATCAACACTACTTATGTCCTCAAAATATAAAGCTTAAAATATAAACAGTAAATTTTGTTGTATTTAGACTTATGAAGTACAGTCATTAATCTGCTGCTTCAGCGTGACTGTAGCTGAAACTGTTTCACACCACAGGAAAACAGAAAACCACTATTTTAATTATTTTATTTGAGCCAACTCCAGAGGAAGAACTGCAGAAATGGAAAACTGATCCAACAAAGAAAAAAACCCACAAAAAGACAAACAAACAAATGTATTAATATATTTAATGAAACATTACATGGGTTTGTTTTTTAGGTCAGCAGGACAGATACGTCACTCGATACCGATTAGTTGGGACAAAACAAATCACCCCCCCTCACAAACAAAAATCATCTAACCTGAACACGATGTGGGAATGAATGAAAAGCCATCAACATTGATTACAGTGTAATTCAGTGACTCTGCAGATCTTTGAAAATGTGGAGCAGGAATTCTTATCAATATTATTATCTTACAGGGAGATGGTAACTATTGTTTTCAACAACACTGCAGGATGCAAACACTGTACTCATCAATACAGAAATTCTCGTCGGTACAGAAAAGGAGGGAGGAAACATCACACTTCTATGCATCTTCTCTTTCTTTGGAAGGAAGAATGTAAAGAAAAAGACATTCTCATTGAAACATCTGAAGACAGAGGTCAGAGTTACAGCATTAAATATATAGAAGGAACCTTTCCAGTATCTAATACACTTCTGTACGTGAGCATCACAAGTCTGACTAAGTCTGACTCAGGACGGTACAGATGCTATTTGGATAGACGGCTTCTAGATTCATACAAGGAGACTCTGAGATCAGAGTTGAAGATGGTGATTTTCTACTGAGAGTAATAAAACAAACTGGTTACCCAATAAGTCTAACAATTAAATTTACAGCTGCATATTTCCATCACTGTGAACACTGATAGATGCTCCCAAAAGTTCATGTAAACTATTTGATGAACTTTAATTGTTACACAAATGAACACACTATAGTTGATTTGAATATTATTGCACCAAACGCATAGATTACCTGCTGCATGTAGTTGTGTGATTAAAATACATTGATATTGTTTGTAGAGAATTTGTGTTGTTTGAATGAAATTTCACCATCTACATATAAATATAAAGCTTGGGTCCTCCCTAAAGCTGGGAGTTTGAGTATCTTAGCTGTTCCTAGGACTGCACTCTTCTGGACAGAGACCTCTGATGTTTTACCTGGAATCTGCTGTAGCCACTCTCCCAGTTTGGGGGTCACAGCCCCCAGTGCTCCGATCACCACTGGCACCACTGTTGCTCTTAATTTCCACATCAGCTCCTCTTTCAGCCCTTGGTATTTCTCAAGCTTCTCCTGCTCCTTGTTCTGGATGTTGCTGTCGCTTGGGATTGCCACATCTATCACTTCTTCTGCTGTTTGTCGATCAACACGATGTCTGGTTGGTTAGCCATCACCAGTTTGTCAGTCTGGATCTTGAAGTCCCACAGGATCTTAGCCCATTTTGACCATGGGACTTTGAGAGAGAAAAAGAGCTGGCAGACGTGACCACATGGGTGACTCCTCACACAATAGTCCAAAATGGAAAAGCTTAAGCAGGCGGTTGGGAGGCAGAACGGAGGACATACTAGTCCTTACCAAGATGGCGTGGAGTAAAGCTGGAGTGCAGGCTACACGCTGTGGATTCCAAGATTACACAAATCCTGATTACTGTGATAAAACACAATAACTGCCACTTTCACACAGGAACCGGCTGCGGACTTGCATTCAGCAGTTGTGTTACTGACTTTGGTCTTGATAAAGCGCTATTGTCACACACACGCTGTCAGGGACAATACAATAAAAAAATAAAACCTGCTAGGCACAAAAGCACACAACAATAAACAGGAACCGGCGGTCCATTTTTCACCCATAGAAATCCCCACAATGAAGCTTCAGGTTACAAATAAGTATAGTTAAAAACCTATTTCTGCCCAGACACAAGCCTCTGGAGAGAGTGAGGCATCATCCTTCTGTCAATAAAGAAAACTGTGGAATCCTTATCCTTTTTCTGCAGGTGTGACATCGTTGTGTTGTGTATGATGGTGATCCTTTGGCTCATTGTCGACCTTTTCACAAAGTTCAGAGCTGAAATAGGATTAAAGTTACCTCCTGGATCAACGGCAGTGGTAATGCGAGTAGAGTGCTCTCTCTTAATATGGGTTTAGTGATGTCATGTCTCAGCCAGTACAAATCCACTATTTAGATTCAACTTTATTTCACACTGAGGTGTTAGTTAATGAAGAGGGATTTTGGCGGTGTTTCTTTATTCAGGGTTTTTGTCTCACATGTAGGCTGCTTCTTTTACTCCCATAATGTGAGGTCCCAACATTACAAATAATTTGACAACAGGAGTCCAGTTATGCTTCCAGATATATTTATGATGAGCCAGGAAGTGTCTGTAAAACCAACATGCTCTACTGCTCAAACAACCACAGGTGTGCTGCTGTATGTGCGTCTGATTCTGGTCGTCATGATCATGGGGTCATCAGCAGCTGTGCTGATATACTGCAGGAAGAGGACCAGTAAACCCAAAGGTGAGACTACATAAAAAACGCACACTCATAACAAAGGACACTGGATATCTAAAACTTTATCACTGGGGAAATGTTTACCTCAACTTTATAGCTCTCCAGATGTGGTGGGAACACAAAGGGACCTTTAGTTCCTGTTAGTAACTGGAACTTTTTGGTTGAAATTGCTGCAGCCAGTTAGTAACTAAGTAAAAACTGTGGTAGGATTTCAGCGCTGGGTTCAGCAAAGGGTATCATTAATTTACAAAAATCACGTGACTATGTAATGACTTCATTGTACAGCAGAGGAAGTAGTGTTTGCAGTGGTAGAATAGAGAGAAGACTGTGATCTTCTGAGTAACTATTAAGAACCAGGAACCAGTTCAGTTTGTGATCGTATACTGAGGAAGTCCTCAGACCGAAGGAGAGAAAGTGAGAGCCAGAGCGAGGGTAAAAGGTGCTGCACTGAAATACAGATACTGAAACAGTCTGCAAGAGATAAACTTAAACCTCTCTTGTTTTCTTCCAGACTGAAGACGACTTGAGTAACCTGCCCTGCCAGCTGCCTGCCTCACTCAACAGCGCCCCCTGTGGTGATGCAGAAAACGCTGTCTACTCTGTGCCTCAGGTAGAAGTGAGCTTGGATGGCAGCCAAGCCGAAGACGTTTCATCTCTTCTGCATTCTGCAGTTACTTCACATAATCAATAGCTTCAGCGCAGTGTATGTCCAATACGTTTATTAGTAACTCACTGCTTCAAACCATGGAGCTTTACGTTCCCCTCCAGGCTTTGCACGTGGAGGTCTTTGCAGTCAAGTTAGCAATAATAAATTTGCAATAGCTATTTAGACTTTCTGACTTTCAAATAAAACGTTGTGAAATGGTCGCAATTTGGTCATGTTTAAACTTCTTGGTTAGGATTTGGTAAAGATCATTGGGTTTCAAAAAGCATGTAAGTCACGCAAGTTAAGTTAGTTAAATTACAGACATACATTATGTTACATTCCTAACGTGACTTCGCTTACGTATGTAGACTATTGGTTTCACATGGGAAACAAACAGCTGTCTCCTTGCTTAAAGTCCTGTGTTTGATCCATCCAACCACACCTACCTCCTCTCCTCCCTAAGCAGACTTTTGCGCCCTTTATACTACACCACCTGACTTTGACGGTATCAAAACATTACCTGGAAAATCCACTAGTCCAGCTTTCCATCACTGCTACCCACAGTTTTGTTCTTTCCTTTGCCTGACATCAACTTTCACTAGAAACATCTCAGTGGCATTTCAGGAGTGGAACACATAATTGGCCTTTTTGTGCTTCTATCAGGCCTAGCGGGAATAGCTGCCGGTTTTGTTATGTTGTTTGCACAGCTGCATATCCCACAAGGATCATTTCAGAGTGTTCTGCCTGCCTGATTTGGCTGACATGTTTATATTTTGTGGATTTGCTCATTAGTGCTTGCTTTTTGTTCTTCTACTATGATTAAGTAGGCTACAAATTTAAAAGGTTGTTGGGTTTTTTTGTCTGATTTGTCTGTTTTTATTGTTGATTTACAATCACGAGTCTGCACAGGGTGTGACCAGATTCTCTATGCTGTTCTGTGTCTGACTTCTTGCCCGTTTCAATCTGCTCTGTGCGGCTTGACGCAGCTTTCGCCAAAAATAGACTCGCTGTGTATTCTCCACGAAGCGGAGAGGGCCACCTCTGAAATCTGATTGGCCACCCCGTTATCCAAAATTATGATTGGCTCTCTGCCCTGTGAGACCAACTGTTTGACAAGTATTTTTGAATGTGATTTGTTTTCTTATGTAAGTCAGGGAGCGAGAATTTTACTCGCAGGTGCCTCTTAAATTAGATATGTTCAAACAAAGAAAAAATATTTACAAGCACCCACACTTCAACCAAACACCACCGCTGCTAATCATTCAAAATATACAGGCCATCAGGAGCACCGGGTGAAATCCCAGTGGGCAGATCGCTCTGTGGGCTTGAGAAACTCACAAAAACAGCAAGAGAGATGCCTCATCAGCAGCTGGTAAGAAGGAAGACAATAACAATAAGGATAATATTTGGGTTTGGCTAGCTGGCTATTTATCTCTATCAGTTCCTTTTGTTGAAACACGTCAACAAGTCCCACATGCCGCAAGTCACAGTGCACCAAACAAAGTTTTCTATGATGAGTATTTCCACTCATTCAGTTTCAAAAGTGCCTTTTGATTGTGTAGGAAACTGTCGTCACTGACACCTTGGCTTTCTTTGCAATTTCTCTATAAGAAAAAACACTTTTAAGAGTTGTAATGGTCTGTCTGGCTTCCTCTTGTAATTGCCTTTTTCTCACCATTATGATAGTAATATACTATTTCCTACAGTGCAACATAACTCAAGTGATGCTTCAGATTGTGGAGTAGTTGTTACTTGTTTTGCTTCCCTTTTTTAAAGTTTATAAATGTCTGGCAATTTACTGCTTATATACCATTTCAGGTTATATTCTGGGTTTGAACTGCTTAGATCTCAGTAAAAACTGGAAAACTTTTTACCAGACTATCGGTAAATGCAGATTAAAATGCTTTTTATTTTTTAAAATGCAGGTCTGTTTTTGGTCCGAACGCTCACTAAGGCTGTAAGTGGGAAGAAATTGGTTTAGGGATAATACTGTACCATTTCTCATCACTTGTAGTCTATGGACAGAGATGCAACAACTTTTATTAGTTCATCCTCTTGCTTTATGTTACACAAACTGTCTGTTTTAGTAAAAAATATAAATAGTAACTCAGTGTGTGCTGTGTTGCACAAACGCTATAGGACTCATTAATGGACAAAAATGCCTTAATAACAGAGATTTTATTCCAGTGTAGACAAAAATATGGCATTAATGCCCAAGACAACCAAGTCTAATTTTAATGTAATATCACCTATAAACCTGCTGATAATGGAATGACAAAAACAATGTAGAGAGGAGGAGAGATGAATGTGTGATGTTTGGGGGAGGGACTCCATCTTTTGAAGAAGAGAGAAGTTCCTGGTTTAAACCAGCATTAACTCATCAGAGCCTCCAACATGAAAGTTTGTCACACTGTGATCTGCTTCTTCTTCCTCAGTGAGTACACACTCTCGTTCTTTTTAATGTCATTCTCTCTCTTTATCATGATGTCATCTTTATCATGTTTCGATGCATCTCATTTCAGTCTTGATCCATTTTTTCTGTCTAACATTTGGATTCTGTGGTCAAACAGGATGTTTGGAGTCTGGAATGAGTTACTTTAAAATTTAGATCAAAATATAAACACAAAACTTCTTGTTTACATTGACAATATGCAATCAACTATTTTTTCTCGACTTGTTTTATAGCGTCTTTTTGCTGTAGACTTGTGAGGAAGTACAGTTATTAATCCACTGCCTCAGCCTGGCTGTTGCTCAGGCATTTCACAATACAGGAAACTATCTCATAGACATTTCCCACAGAGTAACAGAGAAACCCGCAAGTTGCGACCAAAATAAACCTTTCTCAACATTTTCAGAGATACAATGCCTCTTGCTTCTTGCAGGTGTTTTTTAGAGCTGAAAAGAGAAAACTATTTTTAAGAATTTTATTTGAACCAGCTCCAGAGGAAGAACTGCAGCCTTGTTGACCAACTGAGCTGTGGAAATGTTAAGCAACTCACCAAAACCTAATTTCACATGCAGAAAGGCAACCAGCAATGTCACTTTTACATGAGAAACGACTGATCAAAACTAACAAACTCAAAAACAAAATTGTATCATCATATTACATATAAATATTTTATAGATAATTTTTTTTAGCTCAGCAGGACAGATACTTGACACTGGTTGGTCAGGACAAAATCAATCAACCTCCCTCCCAAACAGAAATCAGCCAACCTGAACAGAATGTGGGACTGACTGAAGAGTCAGGGAAGTTTACATGTGTTGAGCTCAGTTCATTAACCTTTTTACAATCTGCAAAGTTTTTTGAAAATGATTAAAAAGTATTAACATTAATTACAGTTAATGGAACTAAATTTAATTGTACAATATCAGATTTTATAATCCTCTAAATCTATGTTGACACAATTACAATTTGAGGATGTTTTTCTGTTATTTTTGCCTTTATTAGACAGTGACAGCTGAAGAAAGACACACAGGAGAGAGAAAGGGGATGACATGCAGCAAAGGGTACATGGTGCATTAAGGTCTTAGCCTTATGGCATGAGCTCTACTAGGTGAGCCACCGTGGCACCCCAGAATTACAATTCAATCAAATTGCGGTTCGACTGGTTGAACTGGGCAGCTCTCAGAGTGACTCTACAGATTTGTTAATTATCAGACTGCCGTGTCAGGAAAATAGTAACTATTGATTGTTCACCTTTTCAACAGCACTGCAGGATGGAAACACTGGTCTCATCAATGCAGATATCCTCATAAAGGAGGGAGGAAACATCACACATGCATGTTCCTTCACTTTCTCTGGAAGCAGGAAGATCTTCTGTAGGAATGAATGTGAAGAACAAGACATCCTCGTTGAAACAGCTGGTGACAGAGCTCAGAGTGGCAGATACAGCATTGAGTATAGAGAAGGAACTTATCCAGTATCTTCCACACTTCTGTATGTGAGCATCACAAATCTGACCAAGTCTGACTCAGGACGGTACAGATGCAGTTTGGACAGAGATTGGGCTCCAGATTCATATGAGGAGTTTGTCATCAGAGTTGAAGATGGTGAGTTTCTACTGAGAGTCATGAAATGAGCTGTTCACTGACAGCTGCTGATGTTTATCAATTATATTTACAGCTGCATATTTTCATCATTGTGAACACTGATAGATGCTCCTTTAACACCAACAGTTCATGTAAAATATCTGATGATCTCAAACTGTCACACAAATGAACACACTACAGTTGATTTGAATATTGTTGCACCAAACACATTGATTACCTGCTGCATGTAGCTGTGTGATTAAAATACTGTTTGTTATTTGAAAGAAATGTCACCACAGAGTTCTTTGCAAGGGGCGTCTGATCATCCGAATTTCTTTGTTTCTGAAAAATCAGGATCTGATTGTTTCATTCTGTTCTTCGTGTTTCACAGATTCAACCACTTCTAAACCAAACTGGACTCCCAGACCTTTGTCAACATCAGTCCCATCAGCCTCCACACTGACGACAACAAAGAGTTTGAGCACCAGTTCAAAAAGCTCCACACCTTCATCAGCCTCTCCTGAAGCTACCAAGCAGACTCATCAGGAACATAGAACACCAGCTGCAGGTCCAGGTGTGTTTACATCGTTCAGAAAGAGTTTCAGAACCACAAAAAGTGTGTTCATGATTTTGTTATAAAATATGAAATTAAATACTTAAAGAAATTAGTTGATTCTACTATTAGTTTGACAACACTGGACAAACGCAGGTCCACACATGTTTGTGGGAGTCCAATTATGCTCCCAGATACATTTTGTAATGATCCAGGATGTGTCAGTGTCCAACATGTTCTACTGCCTAAACAGCCACAGGTGTGCTGCTGTATGTGGGTCTGATTCTGGTCGTCATGATCATCATATTATCAGTGGCTGCGCTGATATTCTGCAGGAAGAAAACCAGTAAACCCAAAGGTGAGACTACAGGAAACACACACATTAGAAAAGCAACTGGAAATCTAAACGTTCTCACAGAAAACACGAAAATATTTTACAAAAAAAATATCCTTACAGATTACAAACTTGGTTATGTTAACACATCATGTGTAAGTGACCTTACCCTTAAAGTTAAGGTAAAGTTTATTTACTTTTAGGAGGACCCTGGATCAGGTTGTCTAACAAGACAAGTAGAAAAGGACAGAGACATTTCTTTCTCAGAACTTTAACACTGACAAATAAATCCATAAAATAATTAAATCTATTATAAAACTTTTCCATCTTATGCGATAAGTGAGCAATTTTGATTCAAGTGAGCAGGTGCCATCTTTGAGTCCAGCATGTTAGCTTGCTAACAGCTGTACTGCCACAACATTGACTATGTTTGGTAGATAAATGTGGTGAAGTGACCGAGATATCCATTTGTTAAAATCCATTTGTGTCACTATTGGGTTGACTGAGATAGAGAGAGAATAGACTTTTGTGTTTTCTTGAGGAAAAATTGAATTTCCAGATGTGATTCATAGTAAGTATTATGTTATTCACTCCACATGTCTTGCAGCTGTGCAAGGTCTAAAGACTGTGTACTTTTCCATTAAAACACACACCACACACAAACAATACAATATAGCAAATACTGAATGTACAATATTCAGTTTTCAGTCTCTTTTTCTTTTATTCATTACATTCAACTCAAAAATCAGTCACACAGCAGTTAAAACAAAGGACAACAGGAAGACTTTCCTGTTTTCCAGTGTGAAAACTCTCATGGTTCTTCAGATGTGACGGGAACACAGACGTGCACAAAAGCGACTTTTAGTTTTCTGTTTTAGTTCCTGTTTCTTCTAAAACATTTTGACCTGTTTTGGTTGAAAAGGGTATATGTGTTTCATTAAATGGGCTTAATCTTCTGAACTGCATGTTTTTCAGAACCTCCTGTGGAAATGGAGTATGCTAATGTTGCAGAGGTAAATTTTAGTAAATTTGGGACAGCTTAGTTTGTGAAACCAGCTGATAAAGATACAAACCAAACACATCTTCTCTTCCTGCAGCCTGACAGAGTGTATGAAGAGATCAGAAATGAAGACACACAGAGCAGATCTCCTCCTGTAGAAATATCTACAGTTTACACTTACACCAAACCAAATGGAGTTGAAACCACAAACGACAACTACAGCTTTGTCGCTACAGCAAGTTCTCAGAAGATAGTAAGTAAAACTGTGGTCAGCTTTGAGGTTTTAAACAATAGCTTTATGGCAGTTTAAATTGAAAAGTTGTATTCTTTGTTTGTGTACAGCAGAAGAAATATGTTTTAAGATAAGAAAAGATGAATTTTATTATCTCCAAGGAGAATTTTTTCTTAGGCCCATAGTACACATTGTAGTTTCACAGACGAGACAAAACATACACATCACAAAACACACATCAGTCCACATATTAGGCACTGATTTACCGGCAAAGGGAATACAGGAGTAAATACAAGGGAAAACAAGATATAACAATAGTTCATACATGAATAACGTACATTTAAGAGTATGTTTAAAAATAAGTAAGACAATTTATAAATGCATCATTCCATAGTAAATATATAAATACAGCTGTTAATAAAGTAGGCTAAAAGCATCAAAACAATCCCCCCATCCAAAATTAGCTGGAGTAACAATACAACAATATGCAACAAAATAATCATAATCATTGTCATTTTTTACATATTCCTGTACTCACGTGTTGATGTATTTTACGTGTCATATTATTTGTGCTCGTCTGATTTTGTCTGTGCTTATGTAATTTGTGCTTTAATGTTTTATCCATGTTTCTGTGTGTCTGTTTATGATCATATGGAACTTTTGAAACAGCCGTCGGGAAATGTGTGATTGGATTCCTGAATCTTTTCATAACAACTTTGTTGAAGAGTATAATAAAAGACACACAAAAAAAGGAAAAAAAAATTATTGAAAGTGGGAGTCAAATCCTTAATCTTTGGATCATGAGTCTTGCACTCTACTGACTAAGCCAACCAGTCACACAGAAAAGTGGACTGAAATTATCATAAAGAAACGCACCAGCCGACCCCAGTATTCAGCTGTAGTTTCTTATCTCGAGACCACGAGAAAATTATCCCATTATCACGGGAAAACAGAGTAAAAAATATTTTAATTGGATGGGCTCTTACGGCTTCTGTAGTATATAAACAGTATAAATATATAATGGGCACAAAATAAAATATTTAAAAAAAATTAAGCTTATAAATTTAAATTGCTATTAAGACTAAATCCGTCTTTGACCTCTCTTTGTTTTCTTCCAGACTGAAGATGACTCGAGTTACCTCCCCTACTCTCAAGTGGATTTTTCCAACAGCACAGCTGCCTCGGTCAACAGCGCCCCCCGTGGCGATGCAGATAAAGTCGTCTACTCTGTGCCTCGGGTAGAAGCTAGCTTGGACGGCAGCCATGCTGAAGACACTTCTCTTCTGTACTCTACTGCTACTTAACATCAGCAGTAACTTCATTTATTCTCTCAGAAGCCAACAGGTGAACATAAAACAGGTTAAAGCTTCAAGTTAGATCTACTTCAAGAACAAATTCAGCTTATCTTAAATACACTGAACAAAATTATAAATGCAACACACCCAGTCATCATGAGCTGAACTCAAAGATCTAAGACTTTCTCTATGTACACATAAGGTTTATTTCTCTCAAATATTGTTCGCAAATCTGTCACAATCTGTGTTAGTGAGCACTTCTCCTTTTCTGAAATAATCCGTACACTTCACAGGTGTGGCAAATCAAGATGCTGTTCAGACAGCATGGATATTGCACAGGTGTGCCTCAGGCTTGCCACAATAAAAGGTAGAAGTTAGTGTTAAATATTTGAGCTAAAATTCGGGCCAACAGTTTTCATTGAGAACTATTTTCTACCCCCCGTGTCACTACCGGCTGCTGTTAAATTATAGACTCACTGAAAGTTCAGCCCAGGGACGTGAGTGAACAGCCTCTAATGTTATGATTATGAAAAATTATGTGGTGAAAAAGGAAGTTCAGTCTATACAGAGTGTGGATGAATGCCAATAAGGGAGATGACCATTTCTTCTTCAGGATCACAGATACAAACAAAATCAAAGTGCTGCTCAGTACAATCTCTTGAACATTTCTGGAGAACATAGCAGGATGTTTACTTACACAATCTTTGCCACTGATGGAAGCTTTAACGCGTGCAGTGATGTCGTACAAATGATTTACCTCCTTCTGCACTGATAGCCAGTTAGCGGTCACAGTATGGAAAAAAGTTCTGAATGAAAACTGTTCACAGGACTGAAAATTTCAATGAATTAATCCAAGGTCAACAGTAATGTTGTTGGTGACAAATTGTCAGTCAGTTACTAAGTTTTAAAATGGTTTTTGGTGTGATTGAAAAAGTTGTCAACATTTACAAAAATGTAAATATGTTGTGTTTTTTTTATGTTCACCAGTCAAGACAATTTTATAAGTTGTTATTTATTGCATGTGCAGAAATGTAAATATATAGCCTATTATTGATTCAATATTCATGACAAATATTAAATTACATTACAAACTTCCCGTCACTTTTTTCCCCAACCTGATTGTTCAGACACAACCAGCATCTGTTTGAAGTGACAGAAAATCACATTGGTCAAATAATTAATTAGAGCAGAAGCAGTAATTCATGACCTACGTCACGTGACATAAACACAGCTGTTGAGTTCACCAGTCGACACACAAACATACACTGACTTAAGTTAGCTACGAAGCTAACAAAGCTGACACTGCACAACTTTATTAAAAAAACAAATCAATCTTGTTTCTCACAGGAACTGAATGCTGGTCTCCCACCCAACCCACCACCACAACCAGAGAACAACTTTATGGCTTTTTATGATATGTAGTGGTGATGGACAAGTGGATAAGATGCATGCCTTTGGTGTGAGAGACACAGGTTCAATTCCCCGCTGTGACACATCCACGAATGTCTCCCTGAGCAAGACACTTGACCCCTCGTTGCTTTGAATAAAAGCGTCAGCTAAATGAGTAAATGTAATAATACTGATAAAAATGGTGAGTCATGTGTTTGCGTATGGCCACTAGAGGTCGCTGCCACAATAAACAGAAACTTGAGTCATAATTTTGTGGCTGAAACATAGATTCTAAATATATATATATAATATATATTCGAAATATTGTACTTTCTACTTCACTACATTTATCTGACAGCTTCAGTTACTAGTTACTTTACAAATGTTATAAATTAAAATATTAAAATGGTGTAAGTACAGCTAGTACATTAGTTTATTGACAAAGAAATTTAATTGGCAACTATTTTGATAATTGTTTGTCATTTTTCATGTAAAAACATTTTATGGTTCCAGCTTTACAAATGTGAAGATTTGCTGAGGTTTAGACTGATAAACTTTGTGAAGGTTTCACTTTGGGCTCTCGCAAATTGTGACATTTCTCGCTAACTTAAAAAATATTTTTGCAATCAATAAATGGAGAAAATAGATTAATCCATAATGAAAAAAATAATTTATTGCAGTCTGATACAAAATAGTTCAACCTCAACCAACTGCAAAAGTAATATCCTGCTTTTACATTAATGAATGAGTAATAAAAATCTCAAGAAACACTTGCTGTTGCATGTTTTTCCCCCATTCATCATGAGCTGAACTCAAAGATCTAAGACTTTTTTCTATGTACACAAAAGGTTTATTTCTCTCAAATATTGTTCACAAATCTGTCAAAATCTGTGCCGAGATAATCTATCCACCTCACCTCAGTCTTTGGCAATTAGGCCCCATTGTAGTATTTCACGGGGGTGGTGATGCCGTAGTGGTATTGAAACCTGCCCCGATGGAGTCTAGCCACTGGTAGTGATGATGAAGGGATGAAGAGAGTGCTGAAGATCAGGATGTGATGAGTGGACTTCTGCAGAGCTCGACCTGGGCCTGGATCTAATGAGCAGCAGAGGTGAGTAGGGTGGAGGAGGGCTGCAGTGATTTTGTACTGAAAAGACAGCTGACAGCAGCAGAGAGGAGAACAGATTTAAAGGATGACAGCAACAACAGGATTGGCTGATGGAGATTGTGGCAAACGCTGAATGGTAAACTAATGATTGAATGCTCATGGTCAGCTGATTAGAGAGGCAGGAAGAGGGAGAGTGAGTTGTGAATGAATGAAGCCTTAAAAAAAGTCTTTCTGGTTGAACGTAGTCATCATTAGTTGGTGCAAGACATTGCAAACAGGTCCACCAAGTTTTTTCATCTGTATCACTACGTGTGGTGTGAACAAAGTGGCAATGACTGCTGCATCCAAAATAACAAACAATATTTCCATAGATTTTTATGGTTCAGCTATAATTTTGATAAATTCTGTTTTAGTTTATTGTCCCTGACTCTTTTCATTCTGTGCTCTCTGTCTTGCCTCGGGTCTGTCTTGTAATGCATGCCGTTCCGTGTTTTCAGAATCAGCTTTATTTGCCAGTGTTTACTCATACAATGATACAATAACACAATAATAAAATCAGACACAGGCTACAGTATAGAGAACACATATATACACACTATAAAAAAAAACAATACAGACAGATTGACTAATAGTGCAATGAGCAGAGCGGAGTGAATTATTATTATTATTATTATTATGTACATGTCAGAGGGGGATGTGATATCCAGGTGCACATACATGTACACATCTGCACATTGCGATGGAGCATAGTGCAAAGGATATGTAACTTGACTGATTGGTCATAACAAAACAAATCCTTCCCCGTCGCAAACAGAAATCAGCTAACCAAAAGTATCAACACTGATTACAGTTATTTAATTGTTAGCCATGAAGCGAAGCGAAGTTTGGAACTGTGACATGAATAAAAAAGAAAAAGGCAGATTGAATGTTGGTGAGTATTTGAATATCAGGCAAATGAAGAACAAACTGTGAAAGCCAAAAAAGTGATGTGGTGAAACAGGAAGTTAAGTCTTTATCAAGATGAATGTCTCAAAAACAGCAAGCAAATGTTTGTTACTGTCTTAGTTTGACAAGGAAATCAGGACACTGACAGCTGTTAATTTTGGCTTTGGTTTTTTTTAACTAAATTAACAATCTGGCAAACATGTCTTTGTGCAAACGTAATGTTCACACTGGTAACGTTAACTTTACCATAACTTGCAAGCTGCTAAAAATCAGGCGTTCACAAGTATGGAGATCTACATCACCAGTTATACATAAATGATCAATTTGTACTCAATCCTTAATGGAAATGGTAATCGTGGCATGTACAAATTACTTCTGAATGAAAACTGTTCACAGGTATAAAAATCTACTCTGCATCAGTTGACACCAGGATGCTTAGGTGAGTTTTTATCATTTCAATAAACTAAAGTTTTAATAACTGTTATCAAATTTATTTTGGTGAAATTAACAGTGAACTCTGTCATTGTGCATTAAATGTTCCAGGTGTAAAACTGTCAGTTGGTGACCAAGTTTTAAAATGGTTTTACAGTGTGATTGAAAATGTTGTAAAAAGGTAGCCCTTTTGGTTCAGGGTGACAGTCACTCTGTGCAAGTTGCAGACTCTAGATCCAGCTAAAGAGCCCCAGACCATCACGCTTCCTCGTCCATGTTTGACACCTGGTGGAACCTTCCTTTCATCTACTTAACGAAAAACAAAAACCCTCCACGATGAACTAAAGATTTCAAAATTTGATTAATTGGTCTGTAAGACCTTATTCCAGTCTTCAGGGGTCTTCAAGCCTCTTTTCTTATTGAGCCTCCTTTAGTAATGGTGCTCTTACTGCCACTTGACCTGTCAAACCTGCAGCTTGAAATCTTCACAGTTGAAACAGAGACTTCCTTACTTCAACCAGTGTTAAGCTGTGCTTGAAACTGTTGTCCTGTAAGTCACCTATCATGCAAACTGTCAGAGACTTGTCTTCTAATTCTGTTGTGGCTTTGGCTCTGCCAGACCTGTTCCTGTTGGAGTTTCCTCCAGGTTCCAAGTGCCTTTTGATTGTGTAGGATTGTGTCATTGTGTTCTTCGTGTTTCACATCTCCAACCACTTCTAAATCAAACTCGACTCTCCAACCATCTGTCCATTCAAAAATAGTTTCAGATCCACTGAAACTGTTTTTGTCATTCCCTTTGAACAGGATCTGATTGTTTCATTGTGTTCTTCGTGTTTCACAGCACCAATCGCCTCTAAACCAAACTCCACTCTCCAACCTTCAGTCCCATCAGCCTCCAAAGGGATGACAAAACAGACTTTAAGCTCCAGTTTAGGAAGCTCAAAACCTTCATCAGCCTCTTCTGAAGCCAGCAAGCAGACTCAGCAGCAACAGACAACACCAGCTGCAGGTCCAGGTATGTTTACATCATTCAGAAAGTGTTTCGGAAGCACTAAAACTTTTTTCTAGAAAAAGCATTACTGTTTTTTCTTTCTTGTCAAAAGTATCTTCAGGATTTGTTGTTATAATTTATGGATTTATTTAGTTGATTTTACTTTTAGTTTGACAACACTGCAAAAACACAGGTCCCACATGTTTCTGGGAGTCGAGTTATGCACCCAGATATGTTTTGTAAGGAGTCAGGATGTGTCAGTGTAAAACCAACATGTTCTACTGCTCAAACAGCCACAGGTGCGCTGCTGTATGTGGGTCTGAGTGTGGTCGTCATGATCATCATATTATCAGCAGCTGTACTGATATTCTGCAGGAAGAGGCCCAGTAAACCCAAAGGTGAGACTACAGAAAACACACACATTAGAAAAGCAACTGGACAAGAAAAACCACACCACTAGGCTGCAGCACCTTTCCTCTGACCTGCAGGAGTTACACATGTACTCAAAAGCCATTAAAACACACATCACACACAAACAAAATGGCAAATATATCCATTAAGGAATAAATCCTAACTAATGATTTGGCTCCTACAAGTGAACTGCACAAACTGCCAGCTGCCAACTTCACATGAATAAAACCAGGTGGAAATTTGATTTGCAATAGGTTCATTCAAAACAGAAACTGGCAGAGCGAGAATCCTTTCCTTGTTGCTGCTGCAGCACAAGAGGCTAGCTAGTTTTGTGACACGCAACATGCTGTCAGCCAAACATGAGACCAGATGGTAACTGTTTTTTTTTTTTTGAGGAAGTTAATGTACAGTAGGAGTAGTCTCTCTTTCTTTCATTCATTAAATTACAAACATCAGTCGCACAACAGTAATTGCTTTTCTTTCCCTGTTGTTTCCTTATGTGAAAGTGAAATAACTTTTAAATCTGTCATTTGTCTAATTTGCGTAATCTTCATGGTTCTTCAGATGTTACAGGAACAAAACCAGTGGTAAAAAGTAAGGAAGTACAAATAGGATTAATTACCTGTCTAGCAGCAAACACGCAACTCCGGAGCCGCTTTGAAAACATTTGTCGCGTGTCAGCTCCTTCCATCTGGGAAAATCCATAACGAATATGTCCGTGATTTCTGCCATCATCTGTCTCTGTATCTGTCCCAACTTCATTCGGCTTCATCATATTTTCGTTTCTTTAACAACGAAGATCCACACGCTCGGCTAAATAATGTGTGCTCCTCCATTTGTTCACTTCTCTTCTTACTTCTAATAAACCAGATAACTCCTCAGAGACTGTTTATAATTATTATTTCCTCTTCTTTTTCTTTGTACTATTCAACATAGTGACGGGAGTCTTCACTGCTGCAATTACACAAGAAGAACAACGTAGTGGCAAAACGCAGAGTAATGACTAAATACTCTCTCTAGAGCAGTTTGTCAGTTTCTGGATACTGTAGAAACATGGCGATGCAACATGGCGACCTCCATGTAAGAGAGACCTGCAGTTATGTAGATAGAAATGGCTCATTGTAAGGTAATTTACAACATAATGGTTCATTATGTAAGGTCTTATACACCACCGAAAACATATTTATGGATCTTATATTGCATTGCTGTCAATAAATCCTCAGAAATATTACACACTGGACCTTTAAGTATGAAAATTGAATACAGGGAAGCACAAAAGGGACTTTTCGTTCCTCTTTTAGTTCCTGTACTGGAACATTTTGGTTAAAGGGCTTTATGTTTTTCTTTAATGGGTTTAATCTTCTGAACTGTATGTTTTTCAGAACCTCCTGTGGAATCTGAGTATACTACTGTCACAAAAGTGAGTTTGAGTAAATTTGGGACATCTCTGCATCATTAGTGTTTGTGAAACCAGCTAAAAACCAAACCCCTCTTCTCTTCCTGCAGCCTGACGGAGTATCTGAGGAGATCAGAGAGGAGGACAGACGAGGTTTACACTTGTGGCAAATATGCCAAACCAAATGGAGTTGAGACCACAGACGACTATAGCTTTGTCACTGCGGCAAGTTCTAAGAAGACAGTAAGTATAGAAACATAATCTACAGTGCCTCAAAAGAAAATAAAAGCTTTAAATTGCTATTAAAACTAGAACAATCCTTCACATCCCTTTGTTTTCTTCCAGACTGAAGATGACTCGAATAAACTCACCTATTTTCAGGTGGATTTTTCCAATGGTACAGCTGCCTTGCTCAACAGCGCCCGCTGTGGTCATGCAGATAATGTCGTCTACTCTGTGCCTCAGGTAGAAGCTAGCTCGGATGGCAGCCATGCTGAAGACGCTTCTCCTCCTCCTCTGTACTCTGCTGTTATTTTACATCAGCAATAGCTCCATGTAGGCCAACAGGTGAACACACAATACAATAAAAATTCAAATTAGAGCTACTTTTACTGCTTTATTTAGTTCAGCTTATCTTAAATATTTTGGTTAAGTAAATCGTTTGTAAAGAACAAGTTACTGTCAAAGGTCCAGTGTGTAATATTTCTGAGGATCTAGTGACAGAAATGCAATATTACATCCATAACTATGTTTCCAGGCCTTACATAATGAAACGAATGAGCCATTTTTATCTACATAACCGCGGGTCCCCCCTGAAATGGACATCGCCATCTTGCACTGCTGTGTTTCTTGGCCAAAACGAACAAACAGCGCTACAAAGCGCGTTTCGTCATTACGTTCTTCTTCTTGTAGAATTCTGGAAATGCAGACACTGATCACTACATTGAATACGTATGTTCAAAGAAGAAGAAGTAGTAGTAAAAATATACAGCAGGGGTGGGTTGTAGTTTCATTTTGCAAAACTTCTTTTGCTCAGATGGCCTTTTCTGTGAAAGGAGCAAAGTGTTGGAACTTGCTACCTAAACACTTAAACTGCTTCAAACTTCACCACTTTTAAAAGAGAGGCCAAGTCCTGATTGGTTCACCCACACACTTGTACTCTCGCCTAGTCTATTGTAGTTAGTGATACATGTTTTTCATTGCATTTTGATTTACTCATTTTACCTCCTTTTATCTTGTGTTATGCTGTAATGTATTGTATTATACTTTTTTCTCTTTCTTTTTCATCACTGTTTTAATGTTTTATTTCTTTAAAAGCCTTTCTAGGGACAGCTGTTCCAAATTAGCAACTGCTGAAAACACTATGGTGCACACATAGGATTGCTGTTTTCAGTTTTATCTATGTTAGATGTATCGGTCCCAAATAAATAAACCATAAATAACTAAGATTTGCATTGGAACTATTTTTTCATCTGTTAACCTTGTGTGTGAGCTAACCAACCACCCCATCAGTCTACTTAAATAATATATCTTGTCTTATATTCTCACCTACTATCACCTAGAAAGTTGCATGTTCGATCACACGTTGAGTCTTTTTTTCTTCAACAAATTGATCATGAAGCTGTTTGACATCCTGACATTTAACTTTTCATTGTTTGAGCGTGTAGCAGACAGAAGGAAATGGCCTGATTCAGAGCGTAGCAATGTGTTTTAACCAGTAAGGCTCAAGAAGCTTACTGATGAAAACCGAAGTTATTCTTCGCTAAAGCTGCTGTTTTGAAAGCTGTTCAAGCTGTTTTGAGTTTGTACCTGAAGCTTACAGACAAAGGTTCAGAACTTGGGAAAAGTCAGGTAAGCAGACGCCCATGGAGTTTGCCAGGAAGTTGGTAACTCACTTTAATCGGCGGTGTATGGCTCTTGAAAGACATTTGATTACTTGTGCAATTTAATGATTTTGGAACAGTTTAAAATGTCTCTGCCAAGCAGTGTTGCCACCTACATTAATGAGAGGAAGGTTAAAACGGTTGCAGAGGCTGCTGCGCTGCTGCTGACGAGTATGTTTTGACACACAAAGTTGCGTTTGAGTCCCGTGCCTGTGATACTGATGATGACTGGACTGGTAGGTCCGAACAGTTGTCGGGAGAACAGTCTGATGCTGATGTGTGTAACTACTGTAAGGAAAAAGAGCACTGGAAAGTTCATTGTCCTGCTATACGAGCTAAGGTTAAGTGTAATGTGCATGTGAAATCTACTGCTCTGGCTGCGTCCATTCGAACTGTGCCAGTTTCTGCTTTGTCTTGTGGCCAGGTATATGTGAAGGCTAAGCTTTCAGATTACCTACCATCTGTGTCAAATGGCTTTGTGTCATTGATGGGCAGTTCTATAAAGGTGCCAGTTAAGATTTTGAGGGATAGTGGTTCCTTGGATTCATTTGTTTTGGCCTCAACATTGCCATTGGGAAAGTGATAAGGGGGATTTTGTCTCTGTCCGTGGTATGGGTTTGCAGGTGTTCCCAGGTCCCTTGCATAAATTGATGCTGGACTGTGATACCCCATGGTATCCACAGCTACTGGTGGTGAGTGGTCTACAACCAGTGCAGCATGAACATCTGAGTTCTGTAAGCCTCACAAGAAATTGAAACACTGCTAAGTCTGAATGTCGCAAGATTTCTCCAAGAACAAAATAAAACACTGCTTACACAGGCTATTGTGAAGCCTTGTTATGTACACGGCTTTGTTGGAAAAGCTGTGCACTAGTATTTGGGGTCTGGTGTTGGGTTTAGAGCCCCATGCTCTTAATGTGTTTTGTTTTTGTTCTGTTTCCAACCTGTTGGTCTTCCATTTCCTCTTAGCTTCCCTGCAAGCTCTTAAAGTTGCTTCTCCATGCGTTGAGGGCGGTGCAGAGTGACCAATGGGAAGTGGTAACAGTTTTTTAGTATTAAGGTTTAGGTTAAATTGGTGCTTGTTTTCTGCCAGGGTTCCGGTGGGACCCCGTTTTTTTTTCCTACTGACTTCAGTACTACAGATTCTTCCCGCATATTGGTTTTGCTTATTTTCTTATTAATAAAATTACTTTGTAATTTATTCCTTTTTCAAAATCAGTCCCATTAGACACTGGCAACAACACAGACTCATCCGTTAGTAAGAAAAGTCACATGATAATCTGTGTCTCTGGAGCAGAAGATGGTCGCAAGATCAGCAGCTGCAGCAGAAAAGAAGCTGGTCTTATTCTGTTAATGTGTATATTGGCATTTAGACCAATTTATTATGTAGCCTAAAGGTTCTCTTTAATTTAACAATATGTTCATATATCAACATAACAGTGCTTTTACTTGTGTATAAAAGTTTAGCGCTCTTTCCCTCCCTGTAATGTAAGCACATTTTCAAGTGGCCTTTCATTGTGGCCAGCCTAAGGCACACCTGTGCAATACCCATGCTGCCTGATCAGCACCTTGATATGCCACACCTGTGAGATGGAGGGATCTCTGCAAAGGAGAAGTGCTCACAAGACATTTTGTGTACAGAGAGAAAGTCTATTTGATGAATGGGGCAAAACCAAAAGTGTTGCATTTATAATTTTGTTCAGTTTATATAGTTATAATATTAGTTTGACAACACTGCCTGAACTGAACCAGGAAGTGTCAGTGTAGAACAAACGTGTTCTCCTGCTCAAACAGCCACAGGCGTGCAGCTGTATGTGCGTTTGATCCTGGTCGTCCTGATCATCATTTCATTATCGGCTTTGCTGATATTCTACAAGAAGAGGACCAGTAAAGCGAAAGGTGAGGCTACAGGAAACACACACGCATGACAAAGGACAGTGGACATCTAAAAACTTTCTCTCACTCAAGAAACTGTAAAGCAGATATTCTCCCAAATAAACTTTGAAAGGTAAAGTTTATTTACTGGGAAAACGTTTGTCTAAACTTTACAGCTCTTCAGATGTGGTGGGAACACAAAGGGACTTTTAGTTTCTAGTTTAGTTCCTTTTAATTATTGGAACTTTTTGCTTGAAAGCAAAATGTGTCTCTTTGACTCAGCCAGGTATTTTCACAGTTGACCTAATCTTCTGAACTGCATGTTGCGTTGGGTTCAACGGTATCATTATAATGAAATTACTAAAATAACTTACAACTTTATTTTGCAGTGGATTGTGGCCTTTAACAAACTTGAAACAGGAATCAGGTCAGTTCGTGATAATAAACTTGCATAGTTTTGAGGAGGAAGTCCTCAAACTGTCTTAAATGTGTTTCTTTCAGACTGAAGAGAACTGAAGTAACCTCACCTCTCAAATGGATGTCTCCAGCGGTACAGCTGCTTTTCTCAACACCACTGTGATGTATGGAATAAATGGGGTCAAATTTATTGTCTTCGTGTATCAGTATATCTGAATGTGTGAAAACATTTTGTAGTTGAACATTTTGATGTGTGAATGAAGTAGAGATGCGTGGATGACTTCTCAGTTTTGGTACATTGTGTACACACTGGCTGGAGGCTCTTTGCAGAAAAACCAATAAAGGAAAAATTAAATGTAGTGAAGCAGGAAGAGACAGCCATTGTTTTGTCACCATAAAGTAGGTGCCGCTTGGCGCAAATGGCAGGTTGTTTCCTTTAAAAAGAACTACTTACTTCATACCAAATGTTTCCAACAATTTGCAAACCTAGCCACTGGATTTTAGTCCTTAGATTTTAGTTTAAGTTATCAGTTAAAACAAGCTAAACAAACGTTAGCGGCAGCTCAGCTCAAAGCCCTCAGTGACGTTCTGTGTTCGCCAAACAGCGTCGGATATAAACTCATTCTTAACATGAAGCTGCTTTATGTTATCAGCTTTAACCACTGGGTCTTCTCTTTTTATTTTTTTTTGATGTCATGCAATTTATTTTAAAGTTTTCAGGACATTATTTGCCATTTGCTCAGGTACAAGTATACACGGGCACTAAAATGTTTCCCTTCATCTGCACTGATAGCCATTTAGCAGTCACACTTTGGGAAACAAGCTTCACTGGATGCGTTTTTTTTTTTTTTTTTTTCAGTGAAGTTATTTTGAATAACTTTGTTTTGGTGACATTAACAGTAAACTATGTCAGTTATAGCTAACATGCTATGTTGTTGGTGACAAATTGTCAGTCAGTGACAAAGTTTTTAAATAGTGGGAAAAAGTTACTTTTTTTAATGTTAACAGTGAAGGTGAGGGATTTGTATAAGGTATTCGTGTTTATTGCATCTGCAAAAATGTAAATCTTTTATTGCAGTTAGATACTGTATTAATACCAATTTGTTTTTTACCTTAGTTGCCTTATTTCAGTTATGAGTGTAGTAATTATGAGAACAATGGTCTGTAAAGTTTTAAATTCCTGATCCTTTGATGCCAAACACTAAATATTTCCACACCGGGAATATATTGATTCAATATTCTTAACTTAAATATTCAATAATATTACAAACCTCCCGTCACTTTATTCCCCAGCCTGATTGTTCACATACAAACAGCATCTCTTTGAAGAGACAGAAAATAACTTTGGTAAAAGAATGTATTAGAACAGAAGTAATTTACTGTACTGTTTAACCTGTATATTTGAACTTTATTAATACAGAGGGGAGGAGAGTTTAGTGTGTGACGTTTGGAGGAGGGACTCAGTCATTTAAAAAAGAGAGAAGTTCCTGGTTTGCCTGTGAAGAAGAAAAAGCGGCAACCTTAAACCATCAGAGCCTCCAACATGAACGTTTGTCACACTTTGATCTGCTGCTTCGTCCTCGGTGAGTATATTTTCTATCAGTTTTGTTTTCTTTCTCTTTATCAATCATTTTTCTTTATTTGTAGTTGCTCAGTAAGCTTTGCAGCAGATTTTTAACATTGGACTGCTTCATCTCATTTCTCATCAGTCTTGATCCATTTTTATTTTTTTTTTATCCGTCTCTTTGTGGTTTTTATGTGATTAATCGTGATGTTCTGAGTCTGGTATGAGTCACTGACTCAAATGTAGTTCATTAACACTAGTTATCTCCTCAAAATGTAAAGATTAAAATAAAAACTTTTTTTTGTTTTAGCCTGACAATCTGCAATCAAGTGTGTTCTGAAAATGTTTTTTACTTGTTTCATAGCTTCTTTTTGTTGTAGACTTTTGAGGAAGTACAGTTATTAATCTGATGCTTCTGCACACTACAGATTAATGGAGAAACACGCAAGTTGCAACCAAAATATCTTATTTCTTACATTTTCAGAGTTAGAGTCGATGCCTCTTGCTTTAATTAACTTGCTTTATAAACCACTTTGTTTACCTTCTTAAAGCTGAAGAGAGAACTTAAAAAAAAAAAAAACATGCAACCTTGTTGATCAACTGAGTCACGAATATGTTACAGAACACACCAAAACCTCATTTAATAAACAAAGAGGCACCCAGCAATGCAGTTTTCACATGAGGAATGAGTGATCAAACTAACCCCCACCCCTCAAAATACACAAACAAAACAGAAATTAGCCTACCTGAACACAATGTGGTAGTGCAGGAGATTCAGTTTAATTATCAATTCAAACCTGGTGTACAGTCTAGTCTGATCTCAATGAACGTCACTGTTTGCATAAAAGCCGCGGTGGGAAGTTTACATGTGTTGAGTTCATGTAACCTTTTTCAATTTGCAGTTTTTTAAAACATTTTTGAATTATCAATATTAAATACAGTTAATCAATCACTGAATTTAATTGTAGAATATCAGATAACGTTGTGAATATTTGTAGATAAAATTTCATCACTACATCCACTTCTGAGAAGTTTTGAGATGAAATCAGCTATGTAGATTTACAATATTGACAGTTTTACGAGAAGTGATGGCGGAACAAAAATGTGCTTGTATATTTTCTGAGTTGAGGAGCTCCGCAAGTGGCTGCGGGGGAAGCCTGCGCCAACCCGTGGGAGGAGCGTGTGAGGCCGGCCAGCCGCCCGCTCACAGAGCCCTCTGCTCCCGCCGTCACACAGACCGCTGCAGCAACAACTGCAGAGGAAAACACAGCTGGAAGGTTTTCATACCGCTTATCTGTCTTTACATTCTGAGGAATGTGTGTGTTCTGGTACAACCCCTAAATAAGATTTTGAACCTGAAAATGAGCATAATACCACCTCTTTAGCTCAGAGTGAAAGCTTTGAGTATAGAGAAGGAACGTATCCAATATCTCCCACACTTCTGTATGTGAGCATCAGAAATCTGATGCTGAAAGTCTGACTCAGGACGGTACAGATGCTATTTGGACAGATGGACTCGGTATTCATACAGGGAGTTTGAGATCAGAGTTGAAGATGGTGAGTTTCTACCGAGAGTCATGAAATGAGCTGTTCACTGGTAGCTGCTGATGTTTCAACTAACCCAATAAGTTTAGTCTAACAATTATATTTACAGCTGCATGTTTTCATCATTGTGAACATTGATAAATGCTCCTGTAACACTAACAGTTCATGTAAACTATCTGATGAACTCAAACTGTCACACAAATGAACACACTATAGTTGCACCAAACTACATGCTGCATGTAGTGTGTACTGTGTGATTTAAATACATTGAAACATTGACTGTTTGCAGAGGATTTGTGTTTGAAAGAGAGAGTTCTCTACAAAGGAGCATCTGTTCATCATCAGGATTTCTTTGTATCTGAACAATCAGGATCTAATTGTTTCATTGTGTTCTTTGTGTTTCACAGATCCACTTACTTCTAAACTAAACTGGACTCCTTTTTCAACATCGGTCCCATCAGCCTCCACACTGACGACAACACAGAGTTTAAGCTCCAGTTCACCTTCATCAGCCTCTCCTGAAGCCAGCAAGCAGACTCATCAGCAACAGACAACACCAGCTGCAGGTCCAGGTACGTTTACATCATTTAGAAAGTGTTTCAGAACCACTGTGAAACTTTTTCTGTTGAAAGACCTCAAACCCTGAGCTTAATAAACATTACAGGTTTGTTCTTTTTCCCTGTCAAAAGTATCTTCATATTGTTTTAAGTGTGTTCGTATTCAGTTTGGTTAGATCACTTTTACTAGTTAATTAATGAATTATGCCATTAAAAACACCCATTTGACTTGTATACTGACAGTATGCCTACATGTATTTGTGTATTGGCGTGAAGTCCTTGTGCACGTACATAAATGTGTATGCTTTTATGTAAAGAACTTCTATTATATATTGTATTCATTTTTTGTTTGAATGATTTTTTTTGTTAGAAAGTATTGATTTTAATGTTTAAAATATTTAGTTGATATTAGTTTGACAGCACTGTATGAACTCAGGTTCCAAATGTTCCTGGGAGTCCAGTTATGCTCTCAAATGTATTTTATATTGATCCATGAAGTGTAAAACAAAGGTGTTCTGCTCAAACTGCCACAGGTGCGCTGCTGTATGTGCATCTGGTTCTGGTCGTCATGATCATCGTATCATCAGCGGCTGTGCTGATATTCTGCAGGAAGAAGACCAGTAAACCCAAAGGTGAGGCTACAGGAAAGACACACATAAGAAAAGTAGCAGATCTCCTCCTGTAGAAATATCCACTATTTACACTTTCCACTGCCGCCAGTTCTCAGAAGAAAGTACTTAAAAACTGTGGTAGGATTTTAGCTTTTGGTTCAGACAACAGTATATTTTTACAGTGGCAGAATAGAGAGAAGATTGTGGCCTTTAACAAACTTTAAACAGGAACCAGTTCACTTTGTGATGATAAACTTCCACTGTTTTGAGAAGGAAATTCTCACACTGCATGTTTTAAGTGTGTTTCTTCCGGATCTCACCTACTCTTAGGTGGATTTTTACAACTGTACAGCTGCCTCGCCTAACAACGCCCCTGTGGTGATGTGTGAAATAAATATAAATATAGCCACAAGCGGCGATGATCGGGATCCTAGCAGGTCGTAAAAGAAAATGACAATTTGACAGTTTCAGAGAAGACCAGATGCAGGTGACTTCAGATATTAACGTGATGATTTAAAAAAAAATAATTACAGAAATGCAAATTTGATATTTACAGCTGTGTGTGTGTCTTGCATCGGGGCGGCTGAATTATTTTGGAACATTATAGCCTAAATTGTTATCATTAATTACTAGAGCAATGGTGGTCTACATTGTCATCATGTAAAGTATTATTTTATAGTGTAAAGTTAGGATCATAGTGTGAAAACTCTACAGCTCTGAGTGTATGTGCTCCTTTCTGACCAGGCTCAGCAGTAGCACGTCTGTGTGTGTGTGTGAGCAAGTTCGTGTGCTTTTGGAGAAAAGGGAGGGAGCACTGTGAGGCAGCATCAAAAATACTTGCAAAGGAAAATATAGAAGCAGATTTTGTATTACAAAACATACATCAATATAGTCCATCACAGTAAGAATGTCCTGTTTCTAGCACGGAGCACAAACACCAGTTTATTCCACAAAAGTCAGGTTATGGATGAAATGGCATGATCAAGCAGAGTGCATGCAAAGGACAGAGAGAGGAGGAGCAGGAAGTCATGGAATTTCCCAGATTCAGGTGCAGTAGGAAAGAGAGCCAAGAGATGATGTGAAGCCAAGAAACAGAGCTATAAAAGGAGGTGAAAGTCATCACATGGTTTTCATGTCGACTCGGGTCTCTGTTCTGGTAACAGAATGGGGCTCTATTTTGCACCGATCTCTGACTCACTCCGGTGGAACTTTTGTATTCTAATTGGTGTCTGTTTTTGCTGATAATAAAAATGTTGGTAAAAGTTCAAGTTCACTTTCTTATCTGGCCCAATTATTGCAAGTGAGCAAATTAGACGCTTATGTTGGCAGCAAACAAAAATCTGATAAGCAGAAATGAGTGGGCTGGAGGAGGGCCACAGTGATTTCGTACTGAAAAGACAGCGGACATGAGAAGAGAGGATAACAGATTTAAAGGAGACCTATTTTATTGCATTTCCAGTCCTATATTGTAGTTCTGTGACTCCTGTATGGAGCTTTGCATGATTCAAAGCTGTAGATGCTACTGTCTCTTTAACTCTTTCACAAGTTCACCATGCAAAAATATTAACTACCCTTGTCACTAGTTAATGTCCTGCAAAAAATTGGTATAATACCATAGGATTAAATCGTATTGTCGTGTCATCCAAGAAGCTAAACCTATAGAGATGCCCTGTTCTTTGATTATAAATCAAATCTGTCAGGTAAGGAGTGTGTAGTAGGACTGATTCTGGAGCAACATCATGGAGCCTCCTCCAAAGCTGCCAGTGTTGAAAAGACATCTTATCTAAAGTCGCTTTTTAAAAGGAGACAACATCAAACTCTTGCAGATTGTCTTGCATTATAAAATCCTGACTAATGTCCAGCTGACTGGATATTAGTCCTTAATGTGGTGAGCAGCAAAACCAACACAGGTTGACAGACATTTTTAGTCTTTTTCTATCATTACATGTTTAGATCACTCAAAGAAGCGGGTTGAGACAATGATGCTATCAACTGTTTTGTAGTTTTTGTCTCTTAAACTCTTGTTTGGATGTTATTAAATATTTAAGCTTTGGTCAGTCAGAATCAATTTCAGTCTTTTTATTCAACTCATCAGTTTCTAATGGCTCTTGAATTGACATTAAGCTCAGTAGCTCTGGTGGTATGATATGTTTCCTGTTTGACTTCAAACATAGTAGATATAATAATTATAGATTTTTCATCAGAATCAGCTTTATTGCCAAGTAGGTTTAATAAATTTGCTTTGGTGTGTTTGTGCTAAACAAACATGGCAGGTTTATCAGGTCTTATTTAAAAACAAGACAAGAAGTTTTGTGGAAGTGACTTTTTCTAGGATAAAGATGAGTCAAGAAAACGCAACAACTCTGGGGAGAATTTTTAACAAAGTACAAACTCTTTTAAATACTTGAAAAAGTTGAGATGTAGAAGAATCTGCTTACATGAGCAGATTTTTGCATTTTGTAATGACCATCCATCGTCAACTGCTTATCCTGATTACAGGGTCGCGGGGTTGTAATGACCAGAATTAATTAAACTACTGATATTACAATTAAAATAAGGATAAACACTCGGGGCAGCAAATCAGAAGTCCAGGTCGCTCAGGAGAAACGGTCATCAGACAGCAAAGGTGAAAGAAGACAGAGACTCACTGGTTGGGTTTGAATAGGTAAGAGAATAAAATATTTATACTTTCATCTTACAGTTCTATTTTGTTCTTTGTCTTTCAGTCGTTTTTTTTTTTTGGTTGTAACATTCAGCACATACAACAACAATAATGCCACATCATTTACAAAAAAACAAACATATTCCACCTTTTAATGTTCAATTGTTTCTCTTTCTTTCAGGTCTAGTTGGGAAGCCACCTGTCGGGTAAGTAACTAGCTTGTTCGTGTCATCCTGTTTTATTTCAGGTTTGACTTGGTTGTCTATTATAAGTCAGGCATGCATTCATTTCTCTTTGGCCTTATTATGGTTTTTGAAATCCTATTTTATAGTGCCTGTAATTAGACACAGATGTGTTGAATCCATTGACCCTGTGCAATGTAATAGTGCTTCCTCATTCAGTCAAACTCCTTGTGTGGGGCAAGTAAATGCGATTGTCCAACAACTCTCGCTGATCAACAATGATTAAGTATCTCTCTGTCCCTTTAATCCGTCTCGTGGGCTTGGCTCGCCACTTCAGGACACTCTTCTCCAACAGAAGCCAGCCGGTCTGAAGACTCCCAAGTTCTTGCAGAATCTCACAGAAGGCAAGGAACTGAAAGACAAGGACCCTGTCAACTGCACCTTTACTGGGCCACTTCCCCTAACTACTTGGCGAGACATTCCCCTTTGAGTTACAGCTTGATGAAAATTCACAAAGTGTCATGTTAATTCATGTGTCGGAGTTTTTCAAAAAGGTATCACCCAAAACAATCCCTCTGCTAGCTTGGGATTAGCTTGTAGTATCACCATAGCAAATCATGCTGTGTATGCAACATCATGGTATCATAATCACATCGCTGGAATAACTCTCACTCAGGCCTTTTTCCTGTTAAAAAAAAAAAAAAAAAAAACTTGATCTTTTCAAGGTTCCCATACTCAAAAGTGTCCGACTGAATCTTTCAACAGCATTTCCTCTGGGGTGGTATGATGTTGTTCTGATTTTTCGAATTCCTGCCTATTCACACAGCTTTTTGATGGTCTTGGATTCGAAGTCAGGCCCCTGATAACTGTGTAGGCGCTCTAGGAAACTGTAGTGGATGATGAATTTCTCCCAGGGTAAGAGCTTTCTGACTGGGGGTGGGTACTGCCACTGCATATTTAGTGTAGTGATCTGTAATCACCAAGACATTGATTGCGTTTCTTCTGGGTGGTTCAATTGAAAGGAAGTGCAGACAAACACTAAAGGATGAGTAACTTGGATGTTGACAAGCGGTGCAGCCTTTTGAGGCGGGGCTTTCCTCTGTACCCAGCGGTCACATGTCTTTATCTTCGCTTCCACTTCTGCGGCCATTTTAGGCCTATATCGTAGGAGATCGGTGGGTCGATCTATCCCCAAGTGACCCATGTCGTCGTGTGGACTCTTCCTTGCCATAGCTCTCAGCTCTTTGGGTAGAGAATTCCCGCTTTAACTCCAAACGAGGCCATTCTCGCAACAACAGGTGGAGTTCAGTGAGCTCTTGTCCTACAGTTGGAGGGGGTTTCTGCCCAGTCTCTAGTTGTAGTATGTCCTCATTGAGAGGTCAGCTCTCTGCATTTTTTATTTTTTTTTTTTAACTCTTCCTTTTGGCAACTAGCAGCAGGATTGTAACTACTACAGGTCTTTTTCTGGACTTACTGAATTTACATGTATTGTGCTCTCTGCTGTAACACGTCCGTCTGTCTCCACTGAAGCTACGTCACACTCAACATGATTTCATCCGCTGCATAGGGGAAGGTGTTTAACTCGGGACTGGTTTTAACTTTTTTTTCTTCTTTTTTTTTTACATGAATTATGTCAGTGAGGTTATTTTCTATTTATTTATTTAACGTCACATCCTCCCACCACAGATATATTTATCCCTCTTTTATTCAGTCATCTATTTCACAGACCTCTGCAAGAGGGGGTTGCATAATTTTTCAGCAGTGTAGACATACTGTAGTCATCCATAAATTTGCAGATAATGGAATAAAGAAAACATTGTAGAGGGGGAGGGGAGTTGAGTGTGCAAGGTTTGGAGGAGGAACTCCATGATTTAAAGAAGAGAAGAGTTCCTGGTTTGCCTGTGAAGAAGAGAGAGAGACATCCTTAAACCATCAGAGCCTCCAACATGAACTATTGTCACACTTTGATCTGCTTCCTCTGTCTCAGTGAGTACACTCTCCAGTCTTTTGATCAATGTATTTTTATTAATTTATTTTTAGTAAGCTTTGTCTGTTGTTTTAGGCGGTTAAACATAATGTTCTGAGTCTGGTATGAATTACTGATTCAAATGTAGTTAATTTAATGAAATGAGAAATCTGCAAGTTGCAACCAAAATAAATCTTGTTAACATTTTCAGTGCTACGCAGAGTCAGTGCTTCTTGCTTTAGTCAGCAATTTTAAAAAGACTTTTCTCTTATTTGAACCAGCTCCAGAGGAGGAACTGCAACCGTGTTGGCAAACCGAGAGCTGTGAATATGTTAAGCAACTCACCAAAACCTTGTTTTACATTCAACAATGTCATTTTCACATGAGAAATGACTAATCAAGCTAACAAACACAAAAATGTATTATTTTATATTAAAACATTTTATCGGTTCGTTTTTTAGGTTAGGACTGATGCGTCATTTGACACTGATCGATCATGACCAAACAAATCAACTTTAAAATCTTCAGAAAAAAGACAGAATCACAATTTAGGATATTTTTTTCTGGCAGTGGGAACCTGTAGATCTGTAAATGATCAGACTGCCGTGTCAGGAAAATAGTAACTATTGATTGTTCATCTTTTAACAGCACTGCAGGATGGAAACACTGGTCTCATCGATGCAGATATCCTCGTAAAGCAGGGAGGAAACATCACACATACATGTTTCTTCACTTTCTCTGGAAGCAGAAAGATCTTCTGTAAGGAAGAATGTGAAGAACAAGACATCCTCGTTGAAACAGATGGTGACGGAGCTCAGAGTGGCAGATACAGCATTGAATATAAAGAAGGAACTTTTCCAATATCTTCCACACTTCTGTATGTGAGCATCACAAATCTGGCTAAGTCTGACTCAGGACGGTACAGATGTAGATTGGACAGATTTTTGTTTCCAGATTCATATGAGGAGTTTGACATCAGAGTTGAAGATGGTGAGTTTCTACTGAGACATTAAATGAGCTGTTCACTGACAGCTGCTGATGTTTCATATAACAGATTAAGTTTATCTATCAAATATATTTACAGCTTAATGCACCAGGTAATCATTGGTGCATTGACTGTTTGCTGATGTTATTATACATTCCTCTGTGCTGTTATGTCAACCTGAATTTCCCCTATGGGGGACTAATAAAGAATCTATCTTTATCTTATCTGTGTTATTTGAATAAAATGTCACCACAGAGTTTTCTGCGAGGATCATCTCATCACCAGGATTTCTTTGTGTCTGATTAATCAGAATCTGATTGTTTCATTCTGTTCTTTGTTTCACAGCTCCAATCACTTCTAAACCAAAGTGGACTCTCCGACTGTTTTCAACATCAGTCCCATCAGCCGCCACACAGAGTTTAAGCTCTAGTTCAGAAAGCTCCACACCTTCATCAGCCTCCCTTGAAACCGCTAAGCAGATTCAGCAGCAACAGAAAACAGCAGATACAGGTATGTTTACATCATTCAAATAGTTTCAGATCCACTGAAACATTTTCTGTCACGCCCTTTGACAGCCCACAAACCCTGAGCTTCATGAGCATTTCTGGTTTGTTTTTTTTCTTGTCGAAAGTCTCTTCATCTTGTACTTGATTAAAGTTTATACTGTGTCTGTAGACAGTTTGGTTGGATGAGTTTCACAGTGAAAATTATTATGAATTATGTAATTAAAAACACCCACTTGAATTGTGCATGCAGGAGTTTTGCATACAGGTAGACGTAGTATGCCCTCATGCATTTGTGTTGGTGTAAAGTTCTTGTGCAAGTCAATGAATGTGTTTGCTTGTTTGTACAGAACTTGTTTTCATTGTTAGTTTTAATTGAAAATGATTTAAAAGCTTAAATATTTAGTTGATATTGGTTTGACAATTCTGCATGAACCCAGGTCCCACATGTTCCTGTGCTCCCAAAATGTATTTTATAATGATCCAGGAAGTGTAAATGAGTAAAACCAACTGACCAACAAGCTCTACTGCTCTAACAGCCACAGGATATGTAACTTGACACTGATTGGTCGTGACAAAACAAATCAATCCCTGTCGCAAACAGAAATCAGCTAACCAAAAGTATCAACACTGATTAGTTATTTAATTGTTGAATGTCAGACTCCATCCATCTTTGCAGGTAGAACCTGTTTGTTTATGTATTTGCATTTTGGTGTAAAGTTCGTACATGCGTGTACTGTTTGTATGCAAGAAGGTAAATGTGTATTTTTGTATAGAAGTTATATTTATAGTGATTATTAATAGTTTTTGTTATAGGATTTAATTCATTTATTTGATGTTACTATTAGTTTGACAACACTGCATGAACTCAGGTCCCACATGTTCCTGGGAGTCCATTATGCTCCCAGATATATTTTATAATGAATCAGGAAGTGTCAGTGTAAAACAAAGGTGTTCTGCTCAAACAGCCACAGGTGCGCTGCTGTATGTGCGTCTGATTCTGGTCATCATGATCATCGTATCATCAGCGACTGTGCTGATATTCTGCAGGAAGAGGAACTGTAAACCCAAAGGTGAGGCTACAGGAAACACACACACATAACAAAGCACAGTGGACATCTAAAAACTTTGTCACACAAAAAAACATGAAACAAACATTCTCACAAATAACAAACTTTGGTTTGTTAACAAATCATGTGTGATTGGACCTTGCCTTTGAAAGGTAAAGTTTATTCACTGTGGGAAATGTTTGCCTAAACTTTTTCAGATGTGTTGGGAATACAAAGGGACTTTTAGTTCCTACTTTTGGTTCCTGTTAGTTTCTCAATAATTTTAGTTGAAAGGGGTGTGTGTCTCTGACTCAACCAGATGTGACAGTGACCCTAATCTACTGAACTGCATGTTTTCCAGAACCTCCTGTGGAGAATGCTAACACGACAGAGGTGAGTTTGAGTGAATTTGGGACATCTCAGTGTCATTAGTGTTTGTGAAATCAGCTGATGTTGATACAAACCAATCCCCTCTTCCTTTCCTGCAGCCTAACGGAGTGTATGAGGAGATCAGAGAGGAGGAAAGACGGACGAGATCTACTCCTGTTGAAATATCCACAGTTTACACTTTTCCACTGCAGCCAGTTCTCAGAAGAAAGTAAATAAAAACTGTAGCAGGATTTTAGCGTTGGGTTCAGCAAATCGTATCATTAAAATCATTGTTTCTGAGCAACATAACGCCTTTTTGAAGTGATCATGTCATTTTCAGGTTCATAATTATACCAGAACAGGTTTACATGGTTTAATTTTCAAAAAACACCATGTTGTCATACTGAACATTGCTGCAGCTCCTCTTTTCACCCTGTGTGTTGACATCTCTGTATTAGCTACCGAGTGAAGCATCTTGCTTAAATTTGATCTTTGGAGTTGTGCGTAAACAATACCTAGTTAAGCCAATCAGAAGCAGAGTTGGGGGTGGGTCCTGACCATAGTCCTGATAAGCCGGTAACCAGGGCTTCGGTTCAGCTGTACATGTTCTTGAACCAGCTTCGCAACCTAGACTGGAGGAAGACCTCTTACAGTGGTAAGTTATTAGTTTTTAAAAAATTTCATATGTAATGTTTTTACTGTGCACTCTCTACATCGCAATACAATTTTTTTTGTCTATTGACTGCCAAGTACCCCCAGGGGCCCCTAGGCACTGAAGCCCCGAAGGGCCCTCCTCCCATCCCTAACACCCACACTCTCTATAACAAAGCTATTGACACCCAGCAAACTACAGGCACCTGATAGAGCCTTCGCAACACCAGACTCCACAAACACACACGATGCTGAGACCCACCTTAATTAGGCTATTTGAACTTCCAGGCAAGCTGGCATGTCAGATCACACACATATTGGTGAAAAGTTGATGTAAATGCTCTGTATTTATATAGAGCCTTTCTAGTCTTTTCAAGCACTCAAACACATCGCATTCACCATTCATACACAGTTGGAGCAGCTACCAGGGGCTCCTAAACTAAGCTAACGTCAATTCGGGGTTCAGTATCTTGCCCAAGGACACTTCAACATGCAGCCCGGAGGAGCCGGAAAATGACCCGCCGATCTTTCGATTAACAGGCAACACGCTCTACCCAAAATGACTAGTTGATGACTAGTCCAGCTGAGCAGGCAGCAAGTCTGCCTGTCCAGTTCAATAAACAAAGTACTGCTATCTAACTCACAAATCACAATACACTTATACAATGAAGTCAATATCCCAAATATGGTTTTCACTGAAAATAACCCAAGCAGAAAGCACACTAGTAGTAATTCTGATACATGACTGAAGATACAATGTCACTACACAACACTGCTGAGTGCAGTTTGCAACAGTCACTGAGCAGGGCAACTTCACACACTCCAAAAGGCACCATATACTGCACTTGACAAACTAACTCTCAAAAAGGTTTATAGCAGCATCTCACCATAATGATGCAATACACATGTTATGCAGACAGCATATAAACAAAAACAGAAAAAATCATTATCTGGTCACAATCGGATTATTTTATTATTGTCATATTATTTTATAATGACATCTTAAGAACCAGTAACCAGTTCACATTGTGATCATAAACCTTTGAGGAAGTCCTCAGACTGAATGTTTAAGTGTGAACGGAGAGAGAGAAAAAGGTGCTGCACTCCAAAACAGATAATCACTATTAGACATTGAGTCTGAAACGGTCTGCAAGAGATAAACTTCAACCTCTGTTTGCTTTCTTCCAGACTGAAGATGACTCAAGTAACTTCACCCACTCTCAGGTGGATTTTCACAACGGTACAGCTGCCTCAACAGCTCCCCATGTGGTGATGCAGATATTGTGGTGTACTCTGTGGCTCGAAAATGACGCTGGAGGGATCCCTGCAGCATCGGAGTCAGAGTTTGAAGTGCATGGCCCCTAACTAAGCTGTCGTATATGACGCTTTGGCAGTGAGAGCAGGTTGCTATCCCGCATTTCCCCTCTCAGGTGCCAACAGGTGAACATGAAGTGGTTTGAATGAATAACATTTGCACAAAAATCTTATTAATCTCATAATCTCATTTATGACAACTGTGCTGTTTGCTTCAAGTTCGAGCTGCTTTTACTACTTCTAGTTTAAGTTCAGATTGTCCTAAATATTTTAGTTAAATATATATAAAGATTACTGAAGTATTCAAAGTATTTTGATTTTAATTTGGGGTTCACACAGACTTCTGTGACACATTTCCACGACACTTCACTGTCTACAGTTTTCAGTTGCTGCTTTATTGTAAAGAGCTATGATGCGAAGCAAAGTTTGGACCTGTGACATGAATGAAAAAGAAAGAGGCAGATTGAAAGTTGGTACATTTGAACAAGTGTGGATGAATGTCTCACAGATCCAAACAAAAACCAACTACTGCTTGGAACAATGTCTTGTACATTTGCGGAGAAAGTGGCAGGTAGTTTACTTGCACTGTGTTTGCTATTGATGGAAACTAGTGTTGCATGTTATGCCTACGCTGTAATGCAAATATACTTTCAAAGTGAAACGAGTGATTTATTTTGTGACAAGCAAATATTTTTAACTCTGTGTTTGACAAGGAAATTAAGAGCAATCACAGCTGTTTAATTAGGCTTTAGCGTTTTTAGCTTAACAATGTGGCAAAAATCTCTTATTGCAAACAAAATGTTAACACTAGTAACATTACCTTTACCATAACTTTCAAGCTGCTAAAAATCAGGCGTTCACAAGTATGAAGATCAACATCACCAGTTATAAATGAACAATTTATACTCAATCATTACTGGAAATGGTTGTAATTATTTAAATGACCAAGAAGTTGTAATGAGTCATGTGTTCAGTCTACTTTAGTGTACTGCTGTAGTGTGCAGGGCCTTCTGTTATCTATTTTGGTGTCGTGACTTTCTCTCGTTAGCTTGCAATGATGCTGTTCCCTTTTTTTGCCTCCTCCTGCTCTGATAGCCAGTTGGCAGTCACAATTGGAAAAAACAACTTCTGAATGAAAACTGTTAACGGGTATGAAAGCGTCATTGAAAAAATCCACTCTACATAGGTCAACTGTGATTATTTTTTAATAGCAATTATCAAATTTATTTTGGTGAACAATTAACTGTTAAATGTTCTTGGCAACAAATTTTTGGAGTCTGTGACAAAGTTTTAAAATGCTCTTAAAGTATGATTGAAAATATAACACCAAACAATAACTCTCCAGTGGTCAAAATCTTAAAGACCTCCATTTGTCCAGTTTTATTGAAATTCATCCCAAACCAGCTGGATGGGGTTTAATCTTGCTGTGGTGGCCCTGTTGGTTCAGGGTGCACTTCGCTCTGTACAAGTCGCCGACTCTAGACACAGTAAAACAGCCCCAGACCATCACTCTTCCTTCTCCATGTTTGACAGTTGGTAATCTTGTTCAGGGGTGTACTGGGACTGAAATTCAGCCCGGGACTATGCGAGTGCCCTTTTGGGGTTGGGCATAAATATTTTTTGCAGTTATTTTAATACTGCCTCTTCAGTTTGTATAAGCAAGACCGCTCTGCTATGAACAAGACCAGGTCAGGCAAGCCTGAGTCTGAGTGCTGAAATACTCAAACTACAATACATTCCCATAAAAAAATCTGCTGGACCCTCTGCTTTTACTGATTGTACAGTTAGATATGCACGAGAAGAACATCAGTAATAAATATGACTTACAATAATCCATTCTCTAATTCTGAAATTAGAGTGTGTATATGT